>NC_044983.1:35434467-35736967 GCF_008728515.1 Papio anubis
AAAGAATTTCAGCCCAGGTACCAAGAGCACACTGCATGTGCACATTAGAACCAGCAATAGAGGGAACTGCAGTGGTGAAGGGAAGCTCCCACGTAGACTTCAGTCCAGAATTCAAAGTGCCTTTGCTGTCTCTGAAATACAAACACTTAAGATATACTTTTTCTTTCTAATTAATGTTTTAGAAATTTTTACCTGAAACTCTGAATTTTAGGATTCCAGGCTATCCATTATGAATTATTCTCATACTTGTATTAGGATATTTTTTCTGGGCTGTTTACTGCTGAGAACAATCTTTCCATACAAAAATCCCTTAGAACCTGAGAGCTTAAGATCAACCTCCTGAGTGGGAGACTGGGCATATCTCCTCTACCTTCATGTTTCCTCCAGGCTCAGACAGAAAACAACCGCGTTTCAAACTCAGAAATAGTAAATTAATCAAAGGGACCTTATGGATCATGGAATCCAAATCATCATCTTCCACATGAAACAGCTAAGGCCTAGAGAGGTTAATGGTTGATTTGGGGAGGTACGAATAGATGTGCCAGGACTGAGGTTGGAAGCAGGGTTCATGTTCATTCAAAAATAAAACATTTTTCCTGGTAGTTGACAAATGAAAAGTTATAGGCCAAGATGAGTGAAAGCACACAAACTTGCTAACTCAACTAGTCAGAAAAAGGGCTGAATTGAATGCCAGGAAATATTACCCTAAGTGTGTTCTACAGAAGTAGTCATTTTTGAGATGCTGCAACCAAAAAGAGTAATCAAATTATAAGAGAGAAATATCACTGTAAACAAACCTGTTTAACTTAGCATAATCCAACATTTTCTAAAGTTCTTTAATCAAGATTCTCAAAGATCGCTCTTTCTCTTTCTCTCTCTCTCCTCCCTACCCACAGCTGCTTTGCATAAAATGTATTAACATACTATATAGAATTGACATTCTTCCACAATGCATACTTCAAGAAATGTTGGTAAAGGGGAAGGAACTCTGCAAGGAATAAAGAGGATTATCCTCTGGTCACGGAATTTAATTATGCTACTAATCACCTGTGAACCTTCAGCCAGTCATGTCATTCCTCTGGGTCTCCGTTTCCTAATTCCTTAAATGGTGGTGGTTAGGAGTGTGATGGTGGACAAGATAAACCCTGCAGTCCTTCCAGTTCAAAATTTCTACGATGACCTGATCTGATGTTCAGCCTTCCCAGCAAGACTAGGAGATTGTGCCAATCAGAAAAGCCAGAGGTTTGCCCTATATGGACAGCTTAGGCAAGGCACTTGTGTTTGATATGCTCTTCTGTTCCAGCTTGAGGTAAGGAAAGGAAGACGACTTTAAAACACAGGATTCTCCAGTGGATAACAGTCAGTTCCTCAGGGGTACTAGTTTGAGCCTGGCTGTTACCAAGGTAAAACCGTTTTCTTGTTAAACTCATTAAGTCTGCTAAGTATTCAAATGAACCTGATTTTTTTTTTCATCTTTTTTCTCATGAAGAAGTCAACAAAACATTGAGCCCTTTGATTAAACCTCCTCCCCAACTTCCCAATGCTGAAATAACCCATCCATGCATCGCCCAGGGGAGATGTTGCCTGGCTTCACAGAAAGCTTAGAAATAGCCTATCCTATCAAATCACATAAATCCCTGAAACTTTCCATCTTGTTTTTACGATAATTATTAACTTTCTTTTTTCTTTCCTTTTTCTTTCAGGATCTACTTTGTGCTGCAGGCCAATAGCCCAGCTATGCATCTGGGTCCCCAGCAAGCGCTCTGTGCTTTTTTTAAAAACATGCACACATGTTCTGCCTCTTATTTCCTGAGCAGTCCCAACACCTGGAGTGGTCAGAGTCCAAAAAAGTCAGGCCAGGAAATTGAGTTCTTCTTGACTCCTGGCTGGGACATTTAGCCAGGAACATTATGAATGTGTTTTGTAACTAACCCTCTACGAGAGAAGAACAGGCCCCTGCCAAGGAATTCACAAGACCCTGGAGTTCGCAAAGAGGGAAGAGAAGAGAAACCTCACTGATCCATCCGACAAGGAGCTGGACAATTTGTGATTTCATCTCAAATGTTCCCTTATCTCCTACCAAGCAAAAGGAAACTAAATATCACTCTCCCTCCTACATGCACACATACATAAAAGAAGAAATTTTTTAAAAGAGAGAGGAGAAGAAAAAAAAAACCTGGAAGCATTTTTGAAAGCAAAAGGCTGTTTATTGCTGCCAAAGTGCTGATTTTTTTTTCTGCCTCTGGCAACTGTATGAGAATTGGAGACTTCAGCAGAGAAGAAATCCATTCACTTGTCATCGCATAAAACCTCTGTGTTCCACAGAGGAAATGGCAAAATTTCACCCTTAACTGGATTTGTAAATTCTTACAGGGGGCTGGGAGAGGGGGTGGAGGAGAGGTCAGACTGTTCTACATCCTGGGGCTTTCGGTAACCTCACTCTGTCATGTGAGGGAACGGCTTGTCCATCACAGCAGCCTTACGTCAGCAGGGGACAAAGGTAGAGGCTGAAGAGTCAGAACGGGGCGGGCACCAGTCCCCAGCCCAGGCCACAAAAGAGTAATTCCAGCCTGCGCCACCGCGGAGGGTTCCATCTAAATGTCTTTTAAATGACTCAAGCACTGGGGATGTTTTCTTTTCCCTGGAGTATATCCCACAGCCTTTTTAATAATGATTGTTCAAAACAATTGCTTGTTATTAAGCTTAGCACTGTCACATTCAGTCATTGTGCTAAGCCCAGTATTCATTTCCTCTTTCCCTTTCCTGCGTGTGATTTTTCTTACTATCCATCTACTACCTGTCCTGCTGGATTTACCCCCATTCACAGAGACAAAGTAAAAACAGCAGGAGAGAGCCAAAGGTCATCTAGTCCATCCAGTCATTCTGATCAGGTCAGCTATCCCATTCTGACCCTCTAGGTGTGATGTTTCCATCTCTTTTGTCAAATTCTCTTTGTTCTGCTGTTTTCCATTTTGATATAAAAGTCAAAGTGTGGCGGTGGCAATATTTCTAAACGTCCCTGTATCAAATTCTCCTGACTTTCAAAGTGCTGAGGTCAAGATCCAGAAAACTCGAAACCAGAGGAAATCAGGTTGCTAGCATGCCGGGACCGTTATGATGCTCTCAGCCTTAATTAGGTGTAAGTAACATCTTGTCAGTGTTCTGCCACATATGCTAAAGCTGCCGGGGCAATTTTACTGACTCTGACAGCTGAAATCAGAAACAAGAGAATCAACATGTCAATGATGTGGCTGGACATGATGGATATATTAAGAGGAGTCTGGAAAATTCTGGACTTCATTACATCGACTCTACTTCTCAAAAGTTCCTGTCAAAAGAATCTCAGCCTCATCAGAAAAGCTCCTCTGGGATCTGATTACACCCAATTACAGGGCCTCCCACAGCCACCTGGACACAGGGGTACTTCTGCCCAAACTCATTGGGGGAGTGATTGAGGGAAGATGAGAACAAGGAAATTGCTGATTTTGGTATAATTTCTACAAATAGATCTATTGAGATTTAAAAGGTGCAATAACTTGACATTTTTGGTAAGTTAAAAACTGCTTAAAAATTGGTTTGCAGGTTGTTTCTTTTTCCGTCTTGGCCCCGGGCTATTTTCAAAATGAAAAGAATGGGATCAAGTCCTGAAAACTGAGGTGGAGTTGAAGGCAATAATAAAATTTTAAAGATGACAAAGAGGAAAGTGATAATCTCCTGAAAGTGTTAGAGGCACACTTGACTTCAGATGGCAAGTTTCTCAGAAGGAAAGAATGAGGGCAAGAAAAAGGAACTTCTTCTGCTAAGGGGCTGGCGCATTAGGAGGTTGGCCTGAACACGGCTCTTTCTTGTCCAGTCCCGGGGGTGCTGTCCTCTGGAAGGCGTCTGCAGCCAAGACCCCAAATACTGGCACATCGTGAACTGCCATTGACATGTCATTTTAAGGATGAGAGAATGCTTGCTACCCCAGCCAGGGAGAGAGAAGATATAGTAACCAGTGACAGAGCTGGTCATGCTGATATGGCATCATGTTCCTGGAAGATTCCATATCTGTCGATCATTAAATAAGAGGGCTGAGCCCAGGCTAAAAATACAGCATCATGAGTACCTTGCAGAGGGACTCACAAATACCTTTTTGCCTGCTCCATTCCCTTTAAAAGTAAGAATTGTCAATCAAAAGTGTGTGTTTACATTGCTGAACGACAAGGTTTTAAACCTCAGACTTGCTGCAAAGACTCATGTCTACGTAGTGCCGAGAGTGCAAGGCTCAAAGAGGGAGAGTCTCCATGGATTTCAACAGAAGGGAACACCTAGCTTTATAATGGGCCTTTCTATATCACCGTTTTGGCTAGGGGTCCATATGAATTTGTGGTGATATTAGGCAGAGGCTCTGTGGCCTGGCAATGTTGACACTGCTTCAGAAGTTTAAACAAATGTTGCGTGAGTTTTGAAGTGATGAATAAAAGTCAGTGAAATGGTTTGGAAACAACAGTGGGAAGGAGAAAGTAGTTGTACATTACCTAGTAAGGAAATCATCTCGCCTTTCTATTTTTTTCCCCCACAAGCAAAAAGCAGAAAGATTTCACAGGCTTTACTCTGTTAACAAGTAATGGATCATTTTTCTTTCTTTTCCTTTTCTCAGTAGTGTAAATGCTAACTGTTTCCCCCTCTGTCTTAGGCTGGATTGGATTGGAAACCTCTTTCCCAAATCACTCTGCAGGCAATGAATCATCAGTCCTGGTGGCTAATGGCTCTTTTGTGAACCCAGCAGGTGTGTAACAGGCTTCCTCTAAGTGGCCTGTCCTGTGTCTCTTGCCTCGTAGACTCCCAAGAAAGGAGTCAGGGACACGTGAGAGCTCAAAGGGTCTCAGTCCTGGTCCTGTACCAAACACTAAAGAAAACACGAGGTTCTGTGGCCACGAGGACCTACATTTCTATTTCTCAGTGATTAATGCTGCAGACAAAGATTAGGCCGATTAAAATCTCCAGCACTCCCCTGGTATGTCCTCCCCCACATCACTTGGCCAAGTGTAACAATTTCACTCAAAACAATACGATTTTTCTTATTTTTCAAGAAATATCTATTGAGTTCATAATGCATAATGTGGCCTATGATAGGTTCTGGGAAATATGAAAACTAATATAATAGCTAATATTGATGGGATATTTACTTTGTCCCCAGCAGGAAATTATACCTAATTTCCTGATATAAGATAACTCACTTGATCTATAGGTCAATAAATAAGTACTATTATGATATTATCGTCTTCGTTTAATAGATGAGGAAATGGAGGCGTAAGTTAAGGAACTGGAAGAGCTAGGATTCATATCCATGCAGGGTGATTCCAGAGCCACAACGCTCTACGACACTGCCTGCCAATAGCAAGACATGATCCCAGCCCTCGAGGACATCACAGTCTATTGGTTGGACATTATCTAGTCATATAATTGAGTAATTGGACATCTAAATATAAGTGAATAATGCTGTGAAACACCAAGGCATAAAACCTCATCAGACATTTGCTGAAGCCTCATCTTAATCAAATCAGGTCTACGCTGGTCAATCTACGAAATGCTGCACTCCTGCAATACGCACCACCTCCCTGGAAAAGCTGACTTCTGCTGCTCCTTCTTCAGGAATTGGCATGGTTTGGATGATGTGAACTTCCACCCTGGCCACAAAAAACAAGACCAGGAAGGTTACTTGTATTCATTTCCTAGGTTTGCCATAACAAAGTACCACAAAGTTGGTGGCTGAGAACAACAGAAATATGTTGTCCCACAGTTACGGAGGCTAGAAGTCCAAAATCAAGGTGTTGGCAAGGCCTTGCTCCCTTATAAATCTGTAGAGTGAGGATCCCTTCTTCCAGCTTCTGGTAGCCCCAGATGTTCATTGGTTTGTGGAAGCATAATTCAGTCTCTGCCTCTATCCTTACAGGGCATTCTCCCTGTGTATCTTCCTATTGTCTTCACTCTATGTATGTCTGTCTCTGTATCCAAATTTTTCATGTTTGTAAAGGCACTAGCCATATTGAATTACAGCCCACACTTACAACCTCATTTTAACTTGATTACCTCTGTTAAGACACTATTTCCAAATCTGATCACATTCTGAGGCACAGGGGCATTCGAATTTCAACACATCTCTTTTAGGCAAACATGATTCAACCCCTAACAATACTCTAGGCAAATGTAAACCGAGAAACTCCACAGCCTCAGAGCTGACCTGGCCCAAGAACTCTGCCCCATAAGAGTGTGCCATATTGAATGGTAACTGATCCACCCCATTAGATTCTGCCTTGGGAGTTTTGGATTCTAGCTGGAGTTTAACAGACAAATACATGGGGGTGATGGTGTCTCTGGAGCTGCTTCTGATAGACTTTGAAGACACCCCCATCACTAAAATGTCTCCAAAGCCTGAAGAGGAGAGTCAAGCACAGGTTCTCTACTGGGCCAAGGTAGCTGCTGAGGACCCTTCCTGGGCTTCCTTGCTTGTTTTTACTAAATATATCAATTAAACAAACTAGCCAACTGTATTTTTTGGTCTTTTTATGCAAACTAATAAGACTCCTGCCTAACCTATTCTGACTTTTTTCATCCTGTCAAAACTACACTTAAAATTCATATACTATGGAAAACCATTCAAAATTCATCATCTTTATCTTTGGTCACTAATCATTCCAACATCTCCTTATCACATATGTACACATATATTTCATATACATGTGTGTACAGTGTATATGATTAACAATACACATATATATACATATATTATAGGTATACACACACATATATATGCATATGATGATATCTGCTTCCACATTCCAAACAAGAGTTATAATAACTGCATTTATGAATACATGTATGCACAGAAATGATTATAACTTTCTTGAGATGGTCCTTTGGTAAAATAAATAATTATGATGATAATAATAATAGCTGTTACCCAGTGTTTAATACGCCAGACATTTTGCTAAGGATTTTACATATATTATCTAAATTGGTCTTCACAAGAATCTGGAGAGGTAGGAATTTTTATACCCCTTTTACAGATGGGCAAACTGAGGCTTAGAGACTTCAAGTGATCTGTCCAGCATGACATAGCTAGAATGTAAAATATGTGGGATTTGAACCCATGTGGCCTACTGTAGAACAAATGCTGTTAACCACTTTATACTGCCTGTGACTTAACCAATGTGGCGTCATAGACACCTACAACTAAAGAGGACTCAGCAAGTCATTAGATCCTGCAGCTCCATTTTATTTATGAGAATTCTGAGCCACCAGTAAACTGTAGGGCCCAGTGGCTCAATGGTTGGCAATGCTGGAAATGAAATCTGATCATCTACCTCCAAAGCTGATGCTTTTGTACTTCAACTGTGACCTTTCTGGGCTGTATCCAGTAGAAATGTCTTCAATTTTTTCCCCATGAATGACTTCCCTCCTCTGTTTCCTGTACTGATACAGGGTTTCTCCTATTTTTAGAGCATGTTGATTATTTCAATTAGAACCAGAGAAGAGATGCCATGATAGGGTCTTTGTCTTTCCAGAAAGTTTGACCAAGATTTCTTTAAAACTTGAAACAAAAATTATGATGGTTCATAAAGGGTTCAGCAGGAGCTCACCTGAAAATCTAATTAAGCAGAACACGCATACCTCAAGCATTGGTAGTAATCAAGAGTTTCCTGGGCTTTCTCTGTATTGCTATCCCCAGCTCAAATGCAGCATTCAGCTTCAAGTGGGGGCTCAGCAGATAGTTTTGACTGACAAAAGCAATTAAAAACATAATATAAGTTCCCAGCAAACCTTGTTATTATTGTGAAGGTGTCTTACATATGTAAGGCAGTTTTAACAATCCTTTTGATTAGTCATTCATGTAAGTATTTGAATAAACATTTCAAATCAAGTCAAAATAATCACAGAGGATAATAGCACTTATGGTGTTGCTTAGAGAAATTGTGATCACGGTGTGTCTTTTTTTCTTCTTTTCTTTTCATTTTTTTGGAATTGAGTAAATCCATGTAACCTCCTTTGCCTACTTTTCAGTTTCAAAATGCAAAGTAACTTGATGTTTTTCCTCTTGGTAATGATGCTCCCTAGTTGGCTCTAAGAGGAAGACTGAATGCAACTCTTTTAACATATGTGGCTTCACAAAGAGAAGATGGAATTTCTGCAACAACCATTTTCCAAGGATTTCCTTATCACTAACAGGAAACCCACGAGAAGAGGGTAAAAGGAGAGTAGAAATGTAGATGTGTCAGTAGAGGAGTCACCAGATGCTGCCTTTGCTCTCAATCCCAGTTATGCCTGTCTTCTCTGGAATAATTTTATTGTTAATTATCATCAAAGTCCTCATACTTAGCAGATGTTCTCTTACAATTAACCCATGTGACCCCCCCAGAAGTATTTGACACCACTGCTAACCCTGCCCTCTCTAAACCTCTTTCCTTGCCTTCTCCCAGTCTTTCCTCCTTCCTCCCTGTCTGCCCCTGTCTGCCTTTTCTATCTACATTCCTTCCTCCACCATGCCTTAAGACCTGACAAACCTCAGGCCTGCCCTCATGTTTCTATTTTTCTCATTCCATTCTCACCCGGGAAGAGGGCATCAGTGCCTAGATATTCCGCAAACACGGTCTGACAGCAAGCCCCATGTTCCTCTAACCAATCTAAGATTCTTGCTCCCACAAGCCTTCGAAGGTGTGGACTTCCCCATTCCAGGCAGGCTTTCATGTCACCATCATCATGGTCTTTCTGTGCTGAAAACCTGAGGCAATCAATCTACTTCTTAAGATGAGTCAAGTGTCTCCATCACCTTAAGAAGAGATCTGAAAGGCCTTGGCATGTTATACAAGGACTTCCATACTCTAGCTTTTGCTCATGTCCCTAGCACCTTTTCTCGCCATCACCACACCATACCTTTACTCACCCTTCCATGTACAGGTCTACCTTCAGCTTCTCATCTCCATGACCTTCCTGTGTTCTTCAATATGTTTGATTCATGCCTCCCTTTCTTGACACACCAGCTTGCTAACTTCTACTGACCTTTCAAGGATGCAGTTCAAACAACCTCCAAGAAATCTCTGAACACTCCCACCCCAGCTGAACTTAGGGGTCTCTGAGCATAGCTCTGCTTGTTCTTCTGTGCTTCCTATGAGACACTATGGCTACACATGACTAGTTACACAGTGTTAAAATAAGCTTAACCTAAAACTGCCTCCTTACATATTATCGGTTTGGCCCAAAAGTTTCTCCATACATAATAAACTATAACTTAACTGGATGTGTAAACAGACCATAACCTACTCTTACACCAGTAACTGAGTTTCAGCCAATTGAAGGCAGCCAACTGTTCAAATCATATTCAAATAAGGGAAACACCAAGCTGTAACCTATATGAAACCACCTTGGCAAAATGTATGACAGTGAGAGAAATCCGACATAGCTGACTTTATCTTGCTTCTAACCTCAAAATCTGTGTATGTACATTTTTGAGCATAGGCCATGTTAACTATGGGAGAAATTTAGTTTAGAGTTTAATGTTAAATCAGAGATGATAACAGTCTCTTCTGAAAGTAATCCCCTCCTTACTCAGGGACCAAACCACCTTTGTAAAACTAACAAATTAGCCACAGGTCAGAATTATGGTTCAAGAGTCATGTAGCTGTGCCTAGAAATAATATCAGTCTTATAAACCTAAGATTATTGTTTAAAGTATTTTTCAGATCCTTCATTCTGATAGACCAGCTGGCACCAACAAGATTACTAACCCATACCAAGAAACTGACATAAGTGGTCTTGTCATCCGCACCCAGGGAACTAACTCTGCACAAGAAGACAGCTTCATTTACCTATGATTCCATCCCCAACCCAACCAATCAAGATTCCCCATTCCCCACTGCCCTGCCCATTAAACTATTCTTGAAAAACCCTACCCTCTGAATTATTGGGAAGACAGATTTGACAATTATCTACTGTCCTTTCACTTGGCTGGCCCTCCAATTATTAAATGCTTTCTTTGCTGCAAAACATGCTGTTCTTGGTGCATTGGCTTTTCTGGGCAGCAGACAAGATGAAGCTGGTTGGTCAACTGCAAATCCAGCTGTTTTGTACCTTGCTTCTGCTTTCTGTATGTCATTTTCCATTTTCTGTCCATAAATAATCTTCAACCACACAGCAGCACCAGAGTCTCTTGGAACCTATCCTGGTTTGGGAGGCTGCCTGACTCATGAATCATTCTTTGCTCAATTAAGCTCTGTTTAGACAACTTTAATTTGTCTGAAGTTTTCCTCTTAATAATATTTTACTTATTTCTGTGCCTCCCTCTACTTTGCCACAACACACACTTGCCACAGGAAATATTCCACAGCAGATATTTATAAGTATTGGTGCATTAGTCCATTCTCACGCTGCTGTGAATAAATACCCCAAACTGGGTATTTCTAAAGAAAACAGGTTTAATTGACTCACAGTTCCACATGGCTGGGGAGGCCTCAGAAAACTTACAATCAAGGTGGAAGGCACCTCTTCCCAGGGTGGTGGGAGAAAGAATGAGTGCAAGCAGGGGAAATGCCAGATGCTTATAAAACCATCAGATCTCATGAGACTCACTCACCATCACAAGAACAGCATGGGGGAAACCACCCCCATGATTTAATTACCTTCATCTTGTCTTGCCCTTGACACGTGGGGATTATTACAATTCAAGGTAAGATTTGGGTGGGAATACAGAGCCACACCACATCAATTGGATAAATAAATGATGGTCATAGTCACACCATAAATTATGAAGTGGAATTCAAATGCAAGTAAGTCCAAATTCATTATTGTTTTCATTACAATATATGGATCCCAACAAAAATGGAGATCCCATGTGCACCAAGATAGTGACTGAGGCAGATAGTTCATGTAAATAATAACAGGAGACTCTGTTTCTACTGTTAACTTTATTGATATTTTCTGTGCATAATTAGAACAACACAATCCTATTGGTCTACCCACAAATAACAAGTTCTTTCAACACACAAACAAAATTTTTTAAAAAACTTATTTTCCTTCTATGTGCCACTGGTTAGAACCAGTATAGTAAAAAATCCCTTTAGAGAGAATTTCCCCTGTGTTCTTCATCCCAATGGTTTTGTAAAGGTTGAGATGTGTTGAAGTAAGTGTGACTATGAACTCAGGAGCAAATGGTTCTAATACCTCCGTCTACCTACTTCCTCATTTTATTTCCATTTCTCTGGTAAAAGATGTTGAAAGTTCAAAGAACTCTAATGTTGGTAAGATGAGGAAGAAATAGCCCAGCCTAGAAAGCTGTTTTAGGCACAAGCATCTCAAATCACCCAGGCAGGGAAAGTTCATGAGAATTCAGACTGAAAATTCCACAGCTTCCTTTGGTAGAACTTCATAGTGTTCCATCTACAAAGAAGTGTCATCCCTACTTGGTGATCAAGAGGTTTCTGTAGAGGATGTGCTTTGTTCTCCGGGAAGCATCTTCAGAAGGCAGTCATGGTGGTCCAACTGCTTTATATGCTTGCTGGGAACCATCCTGTTTTCCAGTCAACTGACTCTCAGGTTAAAGGGGGAAAATGGTGATTTTTTTTTTTAACAGAGTCTCCTTCTGTCACCCAGGCTAGAGTGCAGTGACACGATCTCAGCTCACTGCAACCTCTGCCTCCCGGGCTCAAGTGATTCTCCTCCCTCAGCCTCCTGAGTAGCTGGGATTACAGGCATGTGCCACCAAGGCCAGCTAACTTTTGTACTTTTAGTAGAGATGGGGTTTCACCATATTGGCCAGGCTGGTCTCGAACTCCTGACCTCAGGTGATACACTCCCCTCTGCCTCCCTAAGTGCTGGGATTATAGGTGTGAGCCACTGCACCCGGCCGAAAATGGTGATTTTTAACCTAAACTACTTTTCTTGGAAGTTGCTTCTGAATTTTCAGGGCCATAGGAAATAAAAGCACAAACTGAATGTTATGATAAATCAGTGGAATTAAGTAAACATTGTTGATTTCCCATGTTTAAATGCTAGTCAAGAATAGTTCGGTATAATATTTATAAATTTTGAATCCTAGAATACTTCCCTTCCAGATGAATGACTTTTCCTTATCTGCTTTTGGGTAGATGTGTCATATCTTATTTAAGCCCAAGTTACATCATTTTAAGCGAAGGACAAAACATTTTGGAGTGATCTACCAGCCACATGTTCTGGTTCTCATTTGCAGCGTCAACAACTACCAAAATAATAACAGGTGGAATTGAAAGTGTTTCGGCAGCCATTTCTCTCATCTTCTTCTCTTTCCTTTTTCTCTTTCCTACTACCCAACAAGCCAGGATAATATCATATTAAAGAAAAAAGATACACAGATGACTAGGAAATCCTTTATATGAACTAAGAAATAAAGATATCTTTTGAGTTTGGAATTAGAATCAAACATGAAGGAGAAATGAAAAAAAATATGTACTTGGTGCTTACAATATACCAGAACCTTAAATAAGAATTTTGTTTACATATTCTTATTTAATCTTCAAATTAACCCTATGGGGTAGGTGATATTTTTTCTACAGATAGAAAAAATGAAGCTAACATGATTATTGCCTAATGTTACACAGTTAGTAAAAGGGAAAAACCTAGATTTTTAACCCAGCCCCAATGTCCAAAGTCTAAACTACTACAACTTTCTCCCTTCTGAGATAAAAATCATGTTTTAGGCTGGGCGCGGTGGCTCACGCCTGTAATCCCAGCATTTTGGGAGGCTGAAGTGGGCAAATTACCTAAGGTCAGGCGTTCAAGACCAGCCTGGCCAACATGGAGAAACCCCGTCTCTACTAACAATATAAAAATTGGCTAGGCGTGGTGGCGCATGCCTGTAATCCTAGCTACTCAGGAGGCTGAGGCAGGAGAATTGCTTGAACCTGGGAGGTGGATGTTGCAGTGAGCTGAGATCGTGCCACTGTACTCCAGCTTGGGTGACAGAGCAAGACTCTGTCTCAAATAATAATAATAATAATAATAATAATAATAATAATAATAATTTAAATAGTAATTATCAAAAAATAAATGTTTTGATAAATGTGGTTAATTTGGAGGAAAGCCCTAACATATAAGACTGGAGATTTATCTGTGGGACAGTCAGGATTGAAGGGGACTTTCCAGAGCTATGTTTATTCAGAACTAAAGTACTAACTGAACTTTGAGTTACTCCTCGATACAACGTGACACACCTGCCTGGAGTTCACTCCATCCATCCTTGGGCTAGGCCTCCAGGAAGGTAGGAACCGAGAATAGAGGATCAACTTTTGCAAGTTAACCCTTCCTTGTTAATATCTTTTTCTAAACAAGGGGATGGCCAATGACAGCCACTTACCAGCAACCTAATAGGATTCAGAATTGTAATGGGTGCCAGTTCATACTATTAGTAAAATCACCTGAAGGAAAAACTAATCATTGTGTGATATAAGTAGGCTAGGCAGTTAACCCAAACATTAGCAGGCTCCTTCCAGACAGCAGAGGGCACTGAACAGCAAGAGGAGAAGCCAGAGGAGGGAAACCGCATTCACAGGCTGCCCTCAGTAGTTCTGACATTCATGACTGCTGTTCTAGTTATGTGTACTGCCCTTAAAAGGAAGGAATAGGCTGCGCGTGGTGGCTCACGCCTGTAATCCCAGCACTTTGGGAGGCCGAGGCGGGCAGATCACGAGGTCAGGAGTTCGAGACCAGCATGGCCAACTAAAAATACAAAATTAGCCAGGTGTGATGGTGGATGCCTGTAATCCCAGCTACTCAGGTGGCTGAGGCAGGAGAATAACTTGTACCCGGAAGGTGGAGGCTGCAGTGAGCCGAGATCATGCCACTGCACTCCAGCCTGGGCAACAGAGCAAGACTCCATCAAAAAAAAAAAAAAAAAAAAGAAGGAATACCACAAAGTCTAATTCTCAATATCCCCTACACAACACAGAACACATGAAATATGAAACAAAAAAAAAGTGTTAAGGTTCGACATAATTAAATACACAGCCATTTGTTCTGAGTAATACATTTTATTCCTATGAGAAGAACCACTGTTTAAAAAAGAGAGAGAGGAAAATTCTAAAGACACTTTTATGGCCCAGTTATTTGCACAGCCAACCACCCTCAGTCCAATCCCGAAATTTTATCGTGGATCTGTTTACTGTGTAGGAAAAAAGAAGACAGCACCTGTGCTAAAATTTAGAAGGTAGGAACGGTTGATAAGAAAGAAAATTGCATCATAGTTTTGTAGGCTGTTCTATTAAATTTCTCAGGCAAAAAAATTGCTCTGAGACTGGCTATGATTCAGTTCAGCTATTTCCTGATACACTTCTGGGTTTAGTTTATGTAATAACATTCCATTTCCATGGCATGTCTTTTGTTTAAGGACCTCAGAGCACTTTAAAATGCATCAAGTTCTTCATCCTCCCAACATGCCCGTGAAGTGGGTTGTAGGCAACCGATGGCTTCATTTGTCTTTTACAGATGAGACCCTCATGGCCCCAGCTCAAGGCCTTTGCCACTGGCCTGCACAGCCTCTCATTTTTTCTTCTTCTTTTTTTTTTGTTTTGAAATGGAGTCTTGCTCTGTCACCCAGGCTAGACTGTGGAGTGCAGTGGCAGCACAATCTCGGCTCACTGCAAGTTCCACCTCCCAGGTTCACGCCATTAGCCTGCCTCAGCCTCCCGAGTAGTTGGGACTACAGGCGCCCACCACCACACCCAGCTAATTTTTTGTATTTTCAGTAGAGACGGAGTTTCACTGTGTTAGCCAGGATGGTCTTGATGTCCTGACCTTGTGATCTGCCCTCCTTGGCCTCCCAAAGTGCTGGGATTACAGGCGTGAGCCACTGCGCCCAGCAGCTTCTTCATTTCTTAAACCTGTATCTCCTCCATATAAGTCTAAACATTAAATCTTCAGGGATCTCCTTCTTCCCAGAGGGTAACATTGATGAAAGTCAGATACACAGGAGACTAAGTTTCCATTCATTCAGAAATATGTATTGAGCACCTAGTGTATTCCAGACACTGTTCTAGGAACAGGGCATGAAAAACAGGGAAAAAAAAAAAAAAATCCATGTTCTTTTGGAGCTAACATTCTCATGGGGAGATACACAATCTACATAATCAGTCAATTATATGGTATGTCAGAAAGCGATAGGTTCTCTGGAAAAAAAAAATTAAAGCAAAGTCAGGGGAAATGAGGAGGAGTGATTGTTAGGAATTGCTGGTCTCACCAAGCAGGTGACATTTGAGCAAAGGTTTAAAGGAATGAGCCAGGGTGCTGCCTGGGTCCCAACCTTCCAGTCAGGGGAGGAGCTTATGTGAGGGCCTGAGGAGGGGGCTTGCCTGGAGAGTCTGAGAAAAGGGAGGCTGTCTGTGTGGCTGGAGTGGAGCGAGGACCCAAAGCCAGAGAGGAGCTGGGGCAGAGGAGCAGGTTTTGGAGGCTGCCATGACAAGACGGCCACTTCCTACCCCAGACCAGGTGACATGCAGACACACAGGAGGGTCTGAGCAGAGACCTGTCGCCTTCTACTTGTATACAGAAGCTTAGAGGAATGTGGGCGCTTTATTTGAGATGTTTGTTTTTTCAGAACAAGAGGATTTTGTTTTGATTTTCCACATAGAAAATTCTGGTAAAATATTAAATACATCTTTTTTTCCTTCAAATTACGCATATATCCTAGCTTCCTTGGGCTGCCTTCACTAAGCACCATAAACTGGGCAACTTACAACCACAGTTAAGCACTGGAGGCTAAGACTCCAAAGTGCAGGTGTTGGCAAGGACATGAACCCTCTGAGTCCTTCCTTGGCTTTTCCTAGTTTCTGGTGGTGTGCGGACAATCAGTGGCCTTGCGTGGCTGGCAGCTATGTCAATCTCTGCCTCTGTCATCTGTGACCTCTCCCTGAGTGTCTCTCTTCTCTTATGAACACACCAGTTATATTTGATTGGGAGCCCAACCTACTCCAGCACAACCTCATCTTAATGTAACTACAGGCACATCTTATCTTATTACGCTTCACTTTCTTGCCCTTCACAGAAATTGCATTTTTTATAAATTGAAGGTTGGTGGCAACCCCGCAACAAGGAAGTCTATTGGTGCTATTTTTCTAGCAGCATGGACTCACTTTGTGTGTTTGTGTCCCATTTTGGTAATTCTCCCAATATTTCACCCTTTATTATTACTATTTATTTTGTCTGTCCTGGCGGTCTGTGGTCCATGATCTTTGATGTTACTATTGTAATTGTTTCAGGTCATCGTGAACCACACCTAAATAAGACAGTGAACTTAATAAATGTTGTATATGTTCTAAATGTATATGAACTGCACCATGGACTGCTAGTTTCTCCATTTCTCTCCCTCTCCTGGGATTTTCCTATTCCCTGAGACACAACATATTAAAATTTGGCCAATTACTCACCCTACAATGGCCTGTAAGTGTTCAAGTGAAAGGACAAATCACGCTTCTCTCACTTTAAATGAAAAGCTGGAAATGATTAAGCTTAGTGAGGAAGGCAGGTCAAAAGCTGAGACAAGCTGCAAGCTAGGACTCTTGCACCAAACAGCCAAGTTATGAATGCAAAGGAAAAGTTCTTGAAGGAAATTAAAAGTGCTACTCCATTGAACACACAAATGATAAGACAGTGAAACAGCCTTATTGCTGACATGGAGAAGACTTTAGTGGTCTAGACAGAAGATCAAACCAGCCATAATACTCCCTTAAGCCAAAACCTAATCCAGTGCAAGGCCCTAACTCTCTTCAATTATGTGAAGACTGAGAGAGGTTAGGAAGCTGCAGAAGAAAAGCTGGAAGCTAGCAGAGCTTGTTTCATGAGGTTTAAAGAAAAAAGCCAGCTCTGTAAAATAAAATGCCAAGTGAAGCAGTAAGTGCTGATGTAGAAGCTGCAGCAAGTCATCCAGAAGATCTAGGGAAGATCATTGGTGAAGGTGGCTACACTAAACAACACATTTTTTAATGCAGATGAAAGAGCTTTCTATTGGAAGAAGATGCCATCTAGGACATTCACAGCTAAAGAGGAGCAGTCAGTGTCTGGTTTCAAGTTTCAAAGGGCAGCCTGACTCTTGTTAGGAGTGAGTGCAGCTGGGACTTGAAGTTGAAGCCAACGCTTGTTTCCCATTATGAAAACCCCAGGGCCCTTAAGAATTATGCTAAATCTACTCTTCCTGTACTCCAGTAATGGAACGACAAAGCCTGGATTACAGCACATCTGCTTATCACATGTTTTACTGAATATTTTAAGCCCACTGTTGAGACCTACTTCTCAAAAAAAAAAAAATTCTTTTCAAAATTACTGCTCATTAACAATGCACCTGGTCACCTAAGAGCTCTGGTAAAGATGTACAAAGAGATGAATGTTATTTTCCTGTCTGATAACAAAGAATCCATTCAACAGCCCCTAGATCAAGGAGCAATTTTGACTTTCAAGTCTTATTAAGAAATACATTTTGTAAGGCTATAGGTGCCCTAGGAATTCATTCCTCTGATGGGCCTGGGCAAAGTGAATTGAAAATTTTCTGGAAAGGATTCACAATTCTAGATGCCATTAAGAACACTCATGGTGCGGGACAAAGGGAAGAGAAGCCGGAACTGCAGCCACTTTTTCTGCCCATGGAAAGACCATCTTACACTCCACCTCCCACCCCAGCTCCTGCAACACAAATGCCCAGCACACCAGGGTTTGTGAGATACAATCCATACAGTCATCTCGCCTACAACAACTACAGGCTTGGAGGGAATCCGGGCACCAACAGCCAGGTCACTGCATCCTCTGGTATTACGATACCAAAATCCCCAAAGCCACCAGATAAGCCGCTGATGCCCTACATGAGGTACAGGCAGAAAGGTCTGGGACCAAGTAAAGGCTTCCAACCCTGACTTAAAGTTGTAGGAGATTGGCAAGATTATTGGTGGCATGTGGTGAGATCTCACTGGTGAAGAAAAACAAGAATATTTAAATGAATGCAAAGCAGAAAAGATAGAGTACAATGAATCTATGAAGGCCTATCATAAATCCCCCATATACCTTGCTTACCTAAATGCAAAAAGTTGTGCAGAAGCTGCTTTAGAGGAAGAAAGTTGACAGAGACAGTCTTGCATGGAGAAAGGAGAACCATACATGAATATTTAGCCTCCTGAAGATCCAGATGATTATGATGACAGCTTTCCAATGAAGCATATAGCCACCGCCCGTTTCCAGAGAAACCACCGCCTCATCAGTGAAATCCTTAGTGAGAGTGTGCCGGATGTCCGGTCAATTGTCACAACAGCTAGAATGCAGATCCTCAAATGACAGGTCCAGTCCTTAATCATTCATCAGTGAAAACTAGAAGCTGAACTTCTTCAAATAGAGGAATGACACCAGGAGAAGAAGAGGAAATACCTGGAAAGCACAGATTCATTTAACGATGAACTTAAAAGGTTGTGTGGTCTGAAAGTGGAAGTGGATATGGAGAAAATTGCAGCTGAGATTGCACAGGCGGAGGAACAGGCCCACAAAAGGCAGGAGAAAAGGGAGAAGGAGGTGGCAGAGCAAGCTGAGCATAGACAGAGCAGCATTGTTCCTAAGGGAAAACAAGCAGCCAGCAAAGGCGAGGAGAAGAAAGATGACAAAGAACATTCCAATGGAGACGGACGAGGCATGCCTTGAAGAAATGACAGAGAGCCAACAGAACAGTGAAGAAGGCACGTCTACTCCTGAGGACAAGGAGAGTGGCCAAGAGAGGGTAGATAGTATGGCAGAGGAAGGAACCAGTGATAGTAACATTGGCTTGGAGAGCAACAGCGCAATAGTGGAGGAGCCACCAAAGGTCCCATACCAGAAATGAGAAAAAAAGAATAAATCTTGCCGTGTTTTATGTGTTGTAAATACTTTTTTAAATGAAAAATGTTTTTTGGTTTAAAAAAAGGAACATTCATGATTAATGGGAGGAGGTCAAAATATTCTCATGAACAGGAGTCTGGAAGAAGTTGATTCCAGTCCTCATGGATGACACTGAGGGGTTCAAGGCTTCAACGGAGAAAGTCACTACAGATGTGGTGGAGACAGCAAGAGAACTAGAAGTGGAGCCTAACTCAGTGAGACATGACTGAATTGTTGCAATCTCATGACAAAACTTGAACAGACGATTAATTTATGGATGAGCAAATAAAGTGGTTTCTTGAGATGGAATCTACTCCTGGTGAAGATGCTGTGAACATTACTGAAAAGGCAAAAAAGAATTCAGAATATTATGTACACTTTGTTGATAAAACAGCAGCAAGGTTTGAGAAAATTGACTCCATTTACAAAGAAGTTCTACTGTGGGTTAAATGCTATCAAACAGCATGACATACTACAGAGAAATCTTTCTGGAAAAGAAGAGTCAATTGGTATGGCAAGCTTCATTGTTATCTTATTTTAAGAAACTTAAAAATTTTAAGAAATTGTCACAGCCAACCCAACCTTCAGCAATCACCACCCTAAACAATTTGTGTGACTCAATTTATTGTAATGTTTACTTTATTATGGTGGTCTGGAATTGAAGCCACAATATCTGTGAGGTATGCCTGTAATTCCACCTGCAATGACCCAATTTCCAAATAAAGTAACCTCTGAGGTACTGAGGATTAGAATTTTAACATATCTTTTGCAGGAGGAGAAAGCAAGTCGACTCGTAACACTATGTCTCCCAATAATTTTGACTCTGGTCCCTGGGTTGAACACCTGCCTCCTGAGGATCAGGGTAGTCAGCAAACATCCAGGGTATAGATTAGCTCTGACACTTGGCAAGAGATCAGGGATGGTACCCAGCACCTGCTCTCAAAAGCTCATTCCTCCATGATGCGCTGGAAAGGAGACTCTTTCCCAAGACCCAGCTGGGTATGCAATGCTACAAACGCCTCTGCTGCATTTCTTTTCTGGGTTGGTACTTTGTCTAAGAGTGTGTGTGTGTGTGTGTGTGTGTAGAACAGAGAGAGAGAGAGAGAATCAGTGTGCCTTTGTGTTTGTATATGTGACTGTGTGTGGATGTATGCGTGCCTCGGCCTGTGTGCCTCTGTGTGACTCTATGGGTGTGACAGTATGCAACTGTGTGATAACACTGTGTATTTACATCTGTGAGTATATGTTATCTGTGAGTGTGTGATATAATCTGTGACTGCAGATACAGGTTTGTGCAGGCACGTGTACGTCTGTTAGTATTTATACATGTTTATAGTACAGGCACAGAATCTGTTGAAATGCTCAATGCTGTATTGAGCAAATTGAAAAAAGAACAGGTATGGATTGTCTGTGACTGTCAGCCCCAAAGAGAAGCTTCATCTCTCCAGAATCCATTGGTGTTCACAGTCACTTCTCATTAGGAGAGAGCAACCCCAATGGCCTTTCCCTTACCCGGAAGCTGAAAAGAGAACAGCAGGATTTCTGCAAAAGGCCAGATCTTCTAAACTCACAGCCAGCACAATCATTTGGAACAATCTGGTAGCAGGAAAAATAAGTCATAGATAAGTTAGGCAGATGTCTCCAACTTACCAAGATAATCCAGAAACTCCCTCATTAAATCTGGCTCACGGGAAAGTGAAAGAGAAGAATGACTGTCCTACATTCATCAAAGTGCACATGACACAAAAAGATAATGTATGAGAAGATGCTTGAAAAAGGTGAAAGTACTACACAGAAGCAGAATATTGTCTGAAGGCTGAACACCCAATCTTTAGTGAGATGGCCTGTAGAGGGGAAGAAGCAGGGTGGTCCACTGAGGCTACTCTGGAAAAGAGGATGACATCCTAGGACCTCACCCTATAGCACCAGCCAGAGTGTGAAGGCCAGGTGGCCTGGGTGGCCTGGGCCAGCACCCCTAGCCTTCTCACCAGTTTCATAGAGGCCTCCTATCAGCTCCTAGCCATAGAGTAAGAGCCACAGTGTGCTCTACAGCTTTGCTCTGAACATTTTCAATCCATGGAGCCAATAGGGAGGTCATGGTCATGATGACCGAAGGACAAGGTTGTCAACTACAGAAGAATGGTAACAACATTTTGAAGGACTACATAGCAAACATTGGTCACAAAACTCATTTGATCCTCATATCAACTTACAAGGTAGAATGATTGTCATTCCCCTTTTACAGAGGAGAAAACTGACACACAGAGCAATTGGGTAACTAACTCAGGGTCCACAGCTAGCAAGTAGCAAGGAAAGCACTTCCACAGAGATTAGTTATATTGTAAGTCTTCCTTAGTTTTCTTGAAGATTGACCAGGTTACCATCCTTCTTTCCTGGCAGCTATTAGATAGATAACGCTAACTAAGTCTTTGCTCTAAAAAGTGTTCAACTTCCCATCATACCTGTGCATCTGAGTAGGGTTAGACACAAGACTAAGTCATCCCACCTCCCCGAACCACCAATATCGAAGCCATGGAATTTAAAGACAAGCAATGCCCTTCAAGGCACCCCGGGTAGGGAATTCCATAGGCATTTTTTTTTCCCTTATCATCAGTCTAATGATATGCCACAAATCATTGAACCTTTCTGGCCTGCCTTTCCGTATCTGAGATTTGGGGAGTTTTGAATAGGCTAAGCTCTAGTATTCTGTTGTATACTAGGAAGGTGTGTCATGAAAAACAATCAAGACTCCCCCAGGAGAGACCTAGGATTTGCACAGATCTTTGTAAACAAAAAAGCATTAGAGAGTCATCAGGTGTTATGATTGTTTCATGATTATAAAGCCTAGGCAGGAAGCACTTACAAATGTCAACAGGAGCAGCATCAAAGCCCTGACTAAGAGTTCTGTTAACTCTTAGTCAGTTAACTCTTAGTCAAACAGAACTCTGTTTTTGGAGGAGACTAAAGGAACAGCCCAGGTTTTCCAGCTCCTAGGCCCTGACCCAGTGCATCCCAAATATTGCAGGCATCACAGAGGACCAGGCAGGGCTCTCCTTAGTATTGTTTCCCATGACCGTTTAAGATCTGATCTTCAGATTGGCTGAGCGGAGCCTAGCCTTCTCTTTCTCCTCCTTCCTGCCTCTCTCACCACCTCTCTCCCCATCAGCCCCATCAGTTCAGGCTGCATTTTTCCAGTCTAGACCCATGAGCCCATGACCACAAAATTGTGGCAATACAGACAGACCTGAGGACTCCAGCATTGCCAGGGAGGGGAAAACAAGGGTCTTGTCTGCATCCTCCCCAAACTGCCATTCCTTTCAATATTAGGAACTCTGCTGAAAAAATAAATAAATGCAAGAGGCAGCCCTGTCCAAAAGAGGGAGATTGATGAGCCTGGCGCCTGCAGAGGCTCTCTTCCTCCTTTCCGGGATTCATCAAGATTCCCCATGCTGGGCCCTGGAGCGCTCAGAGCTGAGCCTTGGCTTGGAGGTGCTGTAGCCCTTCCCAGACTCCAGTTTCCCCTCTTCCCTCCCGTCCCTGCCTGCTCCTCCCTCCTAGAGCCCTTAGCTCCTCCTAGATGTTGTTTACAAGGAGCTCCCCAGCTCTCTAAATTAAGCCCCATAAGGTCTGCCACTCTTGGAGGCCATGTGTTGAGCCCCATGAGCCGAGTTGTGGCATTTATTAGCGCAAGAGGAAAAGTGCTTGTCTCATCAGAGAGCAGCTGGAGGCAGCGAGCTTTTCAAAGGCATGTAACTGACCTCTAGCGCAGCTGCAGGATGCATGGGGATTGCAGACTCAGAGGATTCTCATCTTCTCTCTCTCTCTCTCTCTCTCACTCTCTCTCCCTCTTCCTCTCTTCCACCCCTCGCTTCTCCCTCTCTCCACCCTCCTCCTCCTGCCAGCCTCCTCCCTCCACCCACTCCTTTCAGTAGTGTCCTGACCTTGCAGGCCTGAATCCCCCCATCCATCTCCCTACATTGTGTCTCTCCGGTGAACTCATGCTGGGAGATTAATTGCTGCTATCACCCCTAATCCATCACACTTCCCAAAGATTGTTTTGACATCTAGTTAATTTTTGGCTGATGATTTATCAAATTCTTATTACTGTGCTCTGAAGGGGCTCATTTATTGTGTTGATTCATGGTAATGATAAAAGGGAAGCATTTTGAATGTTAACTACATTTCCCTCATGCTTCTTCTACCCAGTGTAGTAAAAAAAGAAAAGGGGAGGGGGAGGGGACTGTAGCCAGGGAACTCTTAAACAATTCAGAATGTGCAAGGAAAGGGAGAGGGGAGAAAATTCTTCCATTATGTGAGGAAAAGCCAAAAGGCCAAAAAAGGTTACACACACACACACACACACACACACACGAAGTATTAAAAATACTGGGTCTGAACTACATTTGGAAAGCTCATACCCCTAAGGCTCTTAAACATTGATTGCCCTGTAATATTACCTAAATGTCTACTACCACTTTATTCAAATGGAACTTAATGGTAAATGACTTCAGTCATGTACCAGTGGAGATGTAAAATGACTGTCTCTGCCAGGCCAGATGGCCATCCCACCTTTTAAAAGTGCAAAGAGACTTTCCTTCACTGCTTCAGCCACTCTCCAGACCTTCCAAATTTCTCACTTGCCACTCAGCTTTTTAAAATAAACCAGATGGTGAGGAGCCCAAGGCCAATGTCCACCCTTTTTGCAAAGACTGAAGGAAGCTAATGTCTCAAGAATTGAGCTCAGAAGAGACTTGGGCACCCCAGGGAAAAGGCACTGTCCCATAATCACAGGGGTGGCTGTAGTGGATACGGTTAACCCAGGCAGAAGGGCCAGGGAACGGCCTGCACCACCAGAGCAGACTCTAGACCATGCGCGTCCACAAAGATAAAGAATTCTGATGAAAAGGAGAGAATGTGAGGGAATAAAAGACTATCATAAGTCTTTTCATCAGGAATCTCCAACAGGAGGCTTCCAGCAAAAAGATTCCATATATGAGCTTTCATATTCCATATATGACTATATGAGCTTCCATATATAGACAAGCTTTCTGGAGAGAGAACTAACCCATATTTGGTTGTCCTTAGCACAAGACTGTATCAGGGAAGTGTCCATCCTATCTCTCCACACTACTCTCGATACCTGCCCCAGGTTTCACACCCCCGCCCACTGCCTTTCCACTACCCAGCTTTCTCTCTTTCTTTCCATCTGACAAGGTGAGGGCATCACTGGAGAAAGTCAGGATTACCCCAAAGTCTTTCCTGCATCAATAGGTGGTAAAGACCTGTGCAGGGGAGTGCAGGAGTTTCACAGGTGCCATGACTTTGTGTTTAAGATCATGTGGAGGGAAGAAAGTATCAGGTACCTTCCCTGTACCTTTAGGAATAAATTGTGAAGCTTTCTCTCTTTTCCATTTGTTGAAAAATTATATAAAGTATCTATCTCTTAAACATAGCAAAATTCATATATAAAATAATCAAGGCCTAGAAATAGATTTAGTTACATTAGTTATATATCCTATACACACACACACACATATATACACACACACACTGGGAGAAGCAATAATTGAAATTATTTTAGTATTAACATAATTATCAATTTTGTCAGACTTTAATTTATATTTTGCCAATTTAGATATTGTTTTTTGCCTCTGTTTACTAACGTATTGACTCGTAGTTGCTTAAACATTTCTTTTAACATTTAAAAATATCTAGGGTACCTATAGTTCTGGCTTGTTCAAATTTATGTTGCACATTTTTGCATCTTTATTTACCTTTTTTTTTCTTTCTGAGATGGAGTTTTGCTCTTGTTGCCCAGGCTAGAATGCAATGGCGTGATCTCGGCCCACCGCAACATCTGCCTCCCAGGTTCAAGTGATTCTCCTGCCTCAGCTTCCCAAGTAGCTGTGATGACAGGCATGCACCACTATGCATGGCTAATTTTATATTTTTAGTGGAGACGGGGTTTCTCCAAGTTGGTCAGGCTGGTCTCGAACTCCTGACTCAGGCGATCCACCCACCTCGGCCTCCCAAAGTGTTGGGAATACAGGCGTGAGCCACCATGCCCGGACATATCTTTATTTATCTTGATCAGTCTTGCTAAAGATTTGCCCACTTTGCTGACCTCTTCCAGTCAGAGTAAGGGCACCATCATTCAACTAGCTTCCCAGGCTAAAGTCCTGAGCACCATACTGGCTGCATCTCATGCCTTATATCCAATCCATCTACAAATCATTTAGGGTGTATCTGGCATCTGGTGAATCCTTAGCACCTCCCTCTTGATCACCCTGGGCCATCCTTCCCCAGCCTACGTGCCATATTTCTTTTGTTTCCTCCATCCCCAGCCAAGAGCACTGGCCACCTATCCTCCCTCTCCCCAACCCCAGCCTCCCTTTATTATGTCTGAGGTGAAGCAGGTCCCAACTGGGCACACATTATCTCCACTTCTGCTCTTTCCCTAGTGTAGTTCATCGGACCAGTTATCTCCTCTGTGTTCCCCACTGTCATCCCCCAACTCACTCCCCCCACCACAAAACCTTCTCTCATCAACATTAAAGCAAAGTCAAGTTTAATACTGCCTACAAAGAAAAATACCCTTTGTTGTAGTTTCCACCCTCCCTGACTCTACCCCATTCACAACCAAGATTCTCAGAAGAGGCATCTAACTCCTTGTCTCTACTGCCTCACCTCCATCTGACTCCTTAATGCACCTTGGGCATGATTGCACCCCACTACTCCATCTAACTAGCCCTTGCCCAAATCCCAATGCCTCCTTCCTACTGTACTTCCCAAGCTTGATTTTCCTGACTGTTGGCAGCATCTGACACGACTGACCCCACTCTTTTTCCTGAAATGCACCAACCCTCAACCTGTCTCCTCTCTCCAGCAGCCAAGGATGGTATCTTTTAGTGTTTTATTGCTCCCACCTCATCTTCTCCCTTGGATTCTATGACTCTGCTCATGGCTTTCTCTTATCTCTCTGACTTCTAAGTAGTCTCCTCTTTCTCAGTCCATACTTTCTATGACATCCCTTAAATGTGATTTTTCCCAGTGTTCTGGGCTCAGCCCCCTTCTTTGCAAAATCTCCCTTGGGTGGTCCTGTCCTGGCTCCAATAGTCATCTGTAGGTTGCTATCTTACAGATACAGATGTTGTGATTAAACTTATAAGTTAATATTATCTCTGTGAGTTGAGGAAAATGTTATTAATTCAAGTCATCTTTTATATGTTTTCATAAAAGTATAACATTTTCTTCAATTCCTGCCTATTTTCTGTTTGATTTTTTCCCAGAAATTAAATGAAATTACTATTCATATATGTTCTTCTCTTTTCTTTTGAGACAGAGTCTCATTCTGTCACTGAGACTGAAGTGCAGTGGCACAATCTCTGCTCATTGCAAGCTCCTCAACCCAGGTACAAGCGATTGTTGTGCCTCAGCCTCCTGAGTAGACGGGACTACAGGTTGGTGCCACTACTCCCGGCTAATTTTTGTCTTTTTAGTAGAGACAGGGATTCACCATGTTGGTCAGACTGGTCTCAAACTCCTGACCTCAAGTGATCCTCCCACTGTGGCCTCCCAGAGTGTTGGGATTACAAGTGTGAGCTACCGCACCCAGTCTATTCACACATTTTCTAATAGGTTGTTTTTAATGTAGATGGAAGCTATAAATGTTTGTATATTTATTCTGTAACTAGCCACCTTATTAAGCACTCTTCAATGATAATAGATTTGCAAATTCTTCTTATACATTTTCCAGGTTATTAAGAATATAATCCATAAGTCACAGCAACTGTTTTCTTCCCCTTTCCAATATTTAAGCCTCATATTTTCTTGTGCTATTTCTGGGACTCTCAGAATACTATTAAATGATGATGCTGGTAGCCAGTATATTTAATTTTTCTTAGATTTTAATGGGACTGTCTCTAGTGTTTCATTATTTAAATATAATTATAGCTTTTTATTTAATATGCATATCATTCATGGTGTTAAAGTATCTTTATACTTAAAGTTTAGTAAGAATTGTATTTGTAATTAATCAGGAATGGAAATTATACAAATTATTTTGGAGCATCTATCAAGATAATATTATAATTTTGCTTGGGTATTTGTACTGGTGAATTTTATTTAAAACAGATTAATGTTAAAGCATCTTTGCATCTCTGGAACAATCCTTTCTTGGTCATGTATAATCATTCTTAATATTGTGTTAGATATAATGGTAATATTTTATTAAGAATTTTTGCACTTATACTCAAAAGTGAGATTGACCTATAGCTTTTATATCTAAAGTATTAATTGTCATGTTTTAGGTACAATATTTTGACAGCTAGCCAGTTGGGAAGATTTACTTCTTTTTCTATGCTCTGGAGTGGATTAAATAGTATAGGAAGCATTGTCTCCTTACATATTCCCCCATAAAATTGTTTTGGAAAATAATTACTTTATTGATTTTTCACATGCACTTATACTTATGGTTTACTTGCTAAATAGTCTATAATCATATATACTATTTGCCTTTTAATTCTGCACAAAAGTGGTTTCTCTTTTTTCTTCTAATGGCCAACTGTTTGGATTGCTTACGTATATACTTTTATTTGCATTTCTTTAAATTTTATTTTTGCATTGTGATCAGTGAGGCCTGTAAAATTTCTAGTCTTTGAATTTATTGAAGATTTCTCTTTTTAGCCAGAGTAAGATTAAGTTTCATAAACACAGCATGGATGTTTCAAAAGAAGATATATTTCTATTTAGAAAGTGCATGCTTCTGTATATATTAAGAGATATGATATATGTTTTATTAGATACAATGTCACTATTTACCCAAACATTGTTGAAATTACATGCTGGATTGTAAATAACACTCCTCCTAGTCCTTGGCACAACTATATGCTTTTTCCTATTTTTTAAAATAGGAAGTTCATTTTCATAATATTCCGTGAGGCAGAAATTAGACATCCATAATCACAACTCCATTTTATCCAGGAGTCCCAGAGTCCCTTTCTAAAATGCCAATATCATAATAAAACATATTGTCTAAAACTTTTAAAAATTTCATTTCCACTTCCTAGTCCCTATGTCTTCCTCAATTGTCCTTAGGTTAAGGTGCAGACTCCTTTGAATTACCCCAGGTTCTGGATCCTGCTTGCCTCTCTCTCACCTCCTTTCTTGTTTCTCCTCATATTTTTAAATTTTATTTTATTTTATTTTATTTTATTTTATTTTATCTTACTTTTTGAGACAAGATCTGGCTCTATCATCCAAACTGGAGTGCAGTGGCACGATCAAGGCTCCCTGCAACTTCAACCTCCAGGGCTCAAGCCATTCTCCCACCTCAGCCTTCCAAGTAGCTGGGACCACAGGCGTGCACCACCATGCCTGGATAATTTGTGTAGTTTCTTTGTAGAGATTGGGTTTCACCATGTTGTCCAGGCTGGTCTCAACTGGTGAGCTCAAGCAATCCGCCCACCTCGGCCACCCTAAGTGCTGGAACAGTCGTGAGTCACCGCACCCAGCCGCTCCTCCTCATACATAACTTAATTCATTAGTCATAGAATAGATAACTCTTGTAGTTCCACGTTTCTTTCTTCTTGCTTTAGGGTTTTTGTACCTGTTACTCAGACCCCAGAATATATTACCTACCTTCTGTTTTGGCCTAATTAGACCTTACTTGTCCTCTAGGACTCAGTTTAAATGTACGTTCCCATTTCCTGACTGTAAGATAAAGCTTCTGGAAGCTCCCTCTGATTTCAGCTCGTCCTTTTTGCTGTCTTTAGCATACATCTCATCGTGCTATAATTGCCAACCTTCCTAATTAGACTATGAGCTCCTGTGCCCAGAGATTGGGTGACTTGTTTAGTGCCTAGGGTAGTGCCTCTCATAAAATCAACGTTCCACAGAATCACGTCCAGGATCAGGCTGCTAAATTAGTTCCAGCCCCACCATTTGTGAGTCTGCTGCGCTTTTTACCAGACACTGGGCAGAACTGAGCTTTCAGGTTGAACACCTTGTAAAAATAATGATTACAACTGACATCTTTGAGTACTGGCTATATTTCAGGTATTGAACAGAGGTATTATTATTCAGGGACAGCTTCATGGGTGTGTGACCAGTGAAGTTTCACAAGGACACCATGTTCAGCAGGGGTCTCATTTTCAGAGTCTGGTCACCATCTTGAAATTTGTGTCCTGTAGGTAAAATCTGATGGGACAATGAAGTGTATGTTGGCAGCTGTTTGGAGTCTCATCTCATGTGCGGTCCCACGTCTGTCTGCACCCCACCCACACATGTCTCCAGGATGGGTTCTCACTTCCTGCTCCCCCAACCCTGCCCAATTAGTGCTACCATTCCTTGCTCCTGGTGGCAGCCTGGGCACAGCAAGGGTTAGGATCAGGCACTTACACACTGCATGGCAATCATATGTTGGGGCCCTGGGCACCTGGGAGGGTCTGCATTGCCCTGAAAATATATCTGTTGTCCTAGGGAGCATGACATCAAGTGGCAAAGAAAAAACACCATGAGAGGTTGAGAGAGAGACAATAAAAGAAAGAAAAAAGCTTTCCTGCCTTTTCTTCTTACACAGGAGCCCCACAGATTATGTAGCCAGCCCTGCTGTTATCATTCTTATTTCAAAGACAAGGAAACCACAGCCACACTGCTAGTCTTATATGGTGGCCCTGTGAAAATGAGAAAGACATACCCTCTAGGCAGACCAATTATGAAAGAATACCTCTTTTTATCTGGCTTCACAAACAGAATGCTGGATTTCAGACCATTCTTACCAGTTTAGCCAGATTCCTTTTTGTAGGGCACAAAACACACAATCATCTGCATTGACCCTGAAGGAAATAAAGGGATAAAACATACTCAGGCAACAGAGCTCCCAGATAGTGCATTATATCCAAACCTACGCTTTCTGGCTTCAGAATCTGTGCTCTAAACTACAATACAAGTGTTTCCAAGTTTGCCTGGATATATACGTATGAGATATCTTTTGAAATACAAATTTCCAGTCTCTACCTAATACCATGGAAATCAGACTGTCTCAGGGAAATGTCTGGGAAGCAAGTTATCTTTTTTAACAAGTTCTACAGGTGATGCTTATTATTTTAGAAGCTAGGGAAACATTGTTATATTATACAGATTTTACAAGATCTAAGTATTTAATTTGCAAAGGACACAACCAGAAAGTACCTAGCAGATTCAGACAGGCAGAAATGTAAAAAATAAAAATCTCAGCCAGTGGCAAAGTATTATGGTCCAAGGAAGAATATGTCTTGGTTTTGTTGTTGCTCTTAAAATGTGTGCTGTTGGCTGGGTGCAGTGTCTCATGCCTATAATACCAGCACTTTAAGAGGCCAAGGCGTGTGGATCACGAAGTCAGGAGTTCAAGACCAGCCTGGCCAACATAGTGAAACCCCGTTTCTACTACAAATACAAAAAAATTAGCTGGGCATAGTGGCAAGCACCTGTAATTCCAGCTACTTGGAAGGCTGAGGCAGCAGAATCACTTGAACTCAGGAGGCGGAGGTTGCAGTGAGCCGAGATCACGCCATTGCACCCTAGCCCATGCGACAATGCGAGACTTTGTCTCAAAAAATAAAATAAAATAAAATAAAATAGAATAAGGGCTATATTTATTTTTGACAAAATCCCATGTCTTTAACACAATAATTTTCTTCTAAATTGAGAGATAATTAGAAAAGGATGACAAAACTTCCCCTTCTGTTCCATAATGAAGTATTTATGTGAAATTGGTCTTATCACCATAAAATCCTACAAAACTGAACAAAATATGTGAAACAACCCTTTTCAGACAAGATAGTACAGGTAGTGAAGGACTGTGAACCCTGAGAGAAGGGAAATACTTGAGATGAGCCATGCAATCATCCAGGTATCCTGTCCTGAGGCTTTTATGAAGACCTAGTCCAGGGAGAAAAAACCTAAATAGAACAATCAGAGTAAAGAACTAAGGAGATCAAGATTGGAGTTCAGAGAGGTTGTAGAAGCTTAGATTTATTAGGAAGAATACCAACAAACTGCATAAAGAGCTCCAGAAATCCACATGAGGAAACCAGGGAGTCTTTGGCTGACATTAAATTACACATGTGTAGTGTGAGTATCTGTAAGGCTAGGCAAAGACAACTCTCTGGAAAATGTAACCTGAACAACTAAAGTTCACAAAGGGTGGGGAAGTGTTTGAGTTATAATAAACCTGAATAAGAGAGTTTTCGTTGAACACCCAGCATATTCAGTAAAGATGCCAGAAGGCCATGACTTAGAGATAGAGTTATATTACTCTTAGTATAAAGGCAATTTTAGACCTGCCCTTAAAAAATATCTTATAACAAAGCCTTAAAAGCATCAGAATAATTCACAAGTAAGTTAAGTGCCTGTTAGACCCAAACTCAACACTCTTTAAAAGAAAAAAACAAAATTCAGGCATTCAACAATGCAAGAATTAAAATGTGCAACACTCATTCAAACTTACTAGACATACAAAGAAGAAAAAAACACTTTTTAAATCAATTACAAAATATTACGAATCAACAGAATACTGTTTACTATGTTCAAGCATTTAAATGAAAATATGAATGTAATGAGGAATAAAATGGCAACTGTAAAAATTATTAAAGTGGAAATGCTATGTCAAAAATGCTAAATCTGAAATTAAAAATTCACTGGAATTAATACTAGATTAGGCACAGCAGAATAAAATAAAAGTAAGTTTGAAGGCATAGCAATAATGATGATCAAAGCTGAAACATTCAGAGAAAAAAATGCTGGGAAAAACTTTATTAAAATCTTAGTTGTTCTTGAAACAATATCCAGTAGTCAACATATAAGTAATGGAGTTCCAGAGAAGATAGTGGAAGGAAGCAAAATAAACTTCTTAAAGAAATACTGGCTACATTTTTAAAATATTCCATGAAAAATAGAAATTAATGGATCAAAGGTAATCTAGAGACTCCCTAGGAGAATAAACACAAATAAAATAATTCATTATTTTAAAATGTTTTGAAGCCACAAAATACTTGCAAACTGAATCCAACAGCACATCAAAATGCAAATTCACCATGATCAAGTAGGCTTTATCCTTCAGAGGCAAGGTTGATTCAACATATGCAAATTAATAAATGTGATTCATCACATAAACACAACTAAAGACCAAAAACACATAGTTATCTCAATAGATGCAGAAAATACTTTCAATAAAATTAACATCCCCTCATGTTAAAAACTTTCAAAAAACTAGGAACTGAAGGAATATACCTCAAAATAATAAGAGCAATCTATGACAAATCCACAGACAACATCATACTGAATGGGCAAAAGCTGGTAGCATTTCCTTTGAAAATCATCACAAGACAAGGATACCCTCTGTCATCACTCACATTCAACATTGTATTGGAAGTCCTGGCCAGGGCAATCAGGAAAGAGAAAGAAATAAAGGGCATCTAAATAAGAAGAAAGAAAGTCAGACTATCCCTGTTTGCAGATGACATGATTCTGTATCTAGAAAACTCCATAGTCTTGGCCCAAAATCTCCTTCAGCTGATAAACAACTTCAGCAAGGTTTACTGACACAAAATCAACATATAAAAATTATTAGCATTCCTATATACCAACAACAGCCAACCCAAGAGACAAATCAGGAACACAATCCGTTCACAATTGCCACAAACATAATAAAATACGTAGGAATACAGCTAACAAAGGAGGTCAAAGATCTCTACAATGAGAATTACAAAACACTGCTTAAAGAATACTACCCAAAGCAATGTACAGATTCAGTGCTATTCCTATCAAATTACCAAAGAGATTCTTCACAGAACTGAAAAACACTAGTTTAAAATTCATACTGGAACCACAAAAGAGCTCAAATAGCCAAGGCAAAAAGAATAAAGCTAGAAGCAACACATTACCTGACTTCAAACTATACTACAGGGCTACAATAACCCAAACAGCATGGTACTGCTACAAAACAGACACATAGACCAACAGAACAGAATAGAAAGCCCAGAAATAAGGCTGCATATCTACAACCATCTGATTGTCAACAAAGCTGATGAAGACAGGCACTGGGGGAAGGACTAACTATCCAATAAACAGTGCTGGGATAATAGGTTAGCAGTACGTAGAAGATTGAAACTGGACCTCTTCCTTATACCATATACAAAAATCAACCCAAGATGGATTAAATATTTAAATGTAAAGCACAAAACTACAAAAACCCTGGATGACAACTTAGGCAATACCAGCCTAGACATAGGAACTGCAAAGATTTCATGATGAAGATGCCAAAAGCAAACACAACGAAAGCAAAAATTGACAAATGGGATCTAAATAAACTTAAGAGCTTCTGCACAGCAAAGGAACCTATCAACAGAGTAAACAGATAACCTACAGAATGGGAGAAAATATTTGCAAAATGTGCATCTGACAAAGGTCTAATGTGCAGAATCTATAAGGAACTTAAACAAATGTCAAATGTACAAGAAAAAAACAACCCCATTGAAAAGTGGTCAAATGTTACCAGTGGAGGGCCTTGACTATGTCATCCAGGTTCTTGGCATTTTAAACAAATAATTGGACAAAATACACAAAGAAACAAAAGAATTAAGCAAAAAAAGCATAGATTCATTGAAACAAAAGTATACTCCACAGAATGGGAGCAGGCTTGAGCAAGTGGCTCAGGAGCCCAGATTACAGAATTTTCTGGGATTCAAATACTCTCTAGAGGTTTCCCATTGGTTACTTGGTTACACCCTATGTAAATAAAGGAGTGGCCCGTGACCAGTCTGATTGGCTCTAGGAGGGGACCAATCATTGGCTGAAGCAGAGTTACAAAGTTACATATGAAGACTTGGCCCACAACCAGTCTGATTGGTTGTGGGACAGGACCAATCAGAGGTACTTTCCATCTTTCATCTGTGACGCAGTGCAAAGGGAGTAACCTTTTGATACTTTTGTTACTTGGGTGTGGAGAGGTGGGGGTTTTCCTTTTGATTCAGTTCTAGGAAGTCAATGAGAATCAGCTTTAGGTTCCCCGCATCCAGACCCTATTCTTCTGCCTCAAAAGAACATGAACAGACGCTTTTCAAAAGAACAGATATATGTAGCCAAAATCATATTAAAAAAAAAAAAGCTCAACGTCACTGAAAACTATATAAATGCAAATCAAAATCACGAAAGTAAAAAAATAACAGATGCTGGCGAGGCTGTGGAGAAAAGGGAATGCTTATATACTATTGGTGAGAGTGTAAATTAGTTCAACAATTGTGAAAAGCAGTGTGGTGATTCCTTAAGGAGCTAAAAATGGAAATATCATTCAACCCAGCAATCCCATTACTGGGTATATGTCCAAAGAAACATAAACTATTCTATCATAAGGACACATGCACGTGTATGTTCATTGCAGCACTATTCACATAGCAAAGACATAAAATCAACCTAAATGCCCATCAATGGCAGACTGGATAAAGAAAATGTGGTACATATACATTATGGAATATTATGTAGCCATAAAAAGAATGGAGATTATGTCCTTTGCAGGAACATGGATGGAGCTCAAGGTCGTTATCCTTAGCAAACTACTGCATAAATAGAAAACCAAATACCACATGTTCTCACTGATAAGTGGTAGCTAAATGATGAGAACACATGAACACAAAGAGAGAAACAACAGACACTAGCTCCTACTTGAGGGTGAATGGCAGGAGGAGGGAGAGGACATGAAAAAAAAATAACTATTGGGCACTAGCCTTAGTACCTGGTGATGAAATAATCTATACAATGAACTCCTGTAACACGAGTTTACCTATATATCAAAGCTGTATATGTATCCCTGAGCATAAAAGTTTAAAAAATGAAAAACTTTTTTTTCTTTTTTTTTTGTTTTGAGACGGAGTCTTGCTCTGTCGCCCAGGCTGGAGTGCAGTGGTGGAATCTCGGCTCACTGTAAGCTCCGCCTCCTGGGTTCATGCCATTCTCCTGCCTCAGCCTTCCGAGTAGCTGGGATTACAGGCACCTGCCACCACGCCCAGCTAATTTTTTGTGTTTTTAGTAGAGACGGGGTTTCACCGTGTTAGCCAGGATGGTCTCGATCTCCTGACCTCGTGATCCACCTGCCTCGGCCGCCCAAAGTGCTGGGATTACAGGCGTGAGCCACCGTGCCCAACCGAAAAACGTTTTTTAAAAATGCTGAGGAGGATAGTGTTTAAGAGAAAAATATTTAAAATAGCCAGATATATAAGAGACACAAAGATGAGAATACCCACTGATTTATGAAAAATAATGTAAACCAGAATACAACTAAATGATATATAAATGCAAACAAAAACAAAACAAACAAAAATTGTGAACCTAAAAGAATATACTTCAAACATGAAGGTTAAAATTTTCAAGCAACAACTGAGGTGATTCCTCATAAGCAGAATTCTACTACAAAATAATGTTTAAGGGAATTATTTACACTGAAGGAAAATAATCCCAAGTGGAAATTCAGATTGACATAAAAGAATAAAATTTGCCAGAAATGGTAATTATGTGCATAAATATGAAAGACATATTATTTATGTTTTAAAGGTAATTTAAAATAAAAATAACTATATTGTGAAATTAATAGTACATGAAGAGGTAAAATATACGACAAAAATAGAACAAAGGACAGGAAGGAGTAATATGGTGATATACCATTTTTTGGTAATAACTTTATTGAGATATAATTCACACAACATACAACTCACCCGTTTAAAGAGTATAATTCAGTGGTTTTTAATATATTCACAGAGTTGTGCAACTCTCATCGCAATCAATTTTAAATGTTGTCTTCAATTCAATAAGAAATTCTATACCTTTTAGCTGTCACCCTTCTACTCTTCCCATCTCCATACCCAGGCCTAAGCAACCACTAACCTATTTTCTATTTGTATAGAATTTCCTGTTGCAGGCTTTCATATGAGTGGAATCATGTGGTATGTGGTCTTTTGTGACTGGCTTTTCTCACTTAGCATAATGTTTTCAAGATTCATTTATGACGTAGCATGCTGTATTAGTCAGGGTTCTCTAGAGGGACAGAGCTAATAGGATAAATGTAGATATAAAAGGTAGTTTATTAAGGAGTATTGACTCACATGATCACAAGGTGAGCTCCCACTACAGGTCATCTGCAAGCTGAGGAGCAAGGAAGCCAGTCTGAGTTCCAAAGCTGAAGAACTTGGAATCCAACACAGTAGAAAGATGTAGGCTGGGAGACTAAGCCAGTCTAGTCTTTCCACATTCTTCTGCCTGCTTTTATTCTGGCCACGTTGGGAGCTGACTAAATGATGCCCACCCAGATTGAGGGTGGGTTTGCCTCCCTCAGTCCGCTGACTCAAATGTTAATCTTCTTTGGCAACACTCTCACAGACACACCCAGGAACAATACTTTGCTTCCTTCATTCCAATAAAGTTGACACTCAGTATTAACCATCACACATGTGATGTACTTCATTTATTTTTATTTCCAAATAATATTCCATTACTTGGATCTACATCTACATTTTGTCCATTCATCAGTTGATGGAAATTTGACTTGATTACACTTTCTGGCTGTTATGAATAATGCTGCTATGAACATTTGTGTACAAGATTTTGTGCTAACATGTTTACCACTGTCATGCCTACATAAAAGTGTAATTAATAAGTCATATGGTAATTCCATGTTTAGCCTTTTGAGAAACTATCAGACTGATTTTCAAAAAAGTTGCACTATTTTTACTTTCCTGCCAGGAATGTATGAAGATTCCAATGACTCTACTCGCTCATAAAAATCTTGTTGTTGTCTGTCTTTCTGACTGCAGCCATCCTAGCGGGTTTGAATTGGTATGTCATTGTGGCTTTAATTTGCATTTTATAATGACTTATGAGGTTGACTCTCTTTTAATCTACTTGTTGGCCATTTGTATATTGTCTTTTAGAAAAAGTGTATTCAGACCATTTGCTCATCTGTATATTGGGTAACTTATCTTTTTATTACTGAGTTGTAGGGGTTTGTTTGGAAGTATACTTTTTTCATGTCCTTGCGTTGTACAAAAAAAAAAAAAATGGTATAAGATTACAGGAATACCTCAGAGATTGAAGGTTTGGTTCTGGATTACCACGATAAAGCAAATATTGCAATAAAGCAAATCATACAATTCTTTTTTGTTTCCCAAGACATGTAAAAGTTATTTTTACACTATACAGTAGTCTATTAAGTGTGCAATAGCCTTATGTCTAAAAATAGCACACATACCTTAATTTTAAAAATACTTTATTGATTAAAAAATGCTAATAATCATTTGAGCTTTCTGGCAGTTGTAATCTTTCTGCTAGTGGAAGGAGTTGTAATGTTTTTGCTTTGATGTTGGTGGCTGCTAACTAATCTCAATGGTAGTCACTGAAGATTGGGGTGACTACGACAATTTCTTAAAATTCTTAAATTTCTTTTCTGTTGTCTTTTCTTTTTTATTACACTTTAAGTTCTAGGGTACATGTGCACAACATGCAGGTTTGTTACATATGTACACATGTGCCATGTTGGTGTGCTGCACCCATTAACTCGTCATTTGCATTAGGTATATCTCCTAATGCTATCCCTCCCCCATCCCCATATCCCACAACAGGCCCCGGTGTGTGATGTTCCCCACCCTGTGTGCAAGTGTTTTTATTGTTCAATTCCCACCTATGAGGGAGAACATGCAGTGTTTCGTTTTCTGTTCTTGCGATAGTTTGCTAAGAATGTTGGCTTCTAGCTGCATCCATGTCCTTACAAAGGACATGAACTCATCCTTTTTTGTAGCTGCATAGTATTCCATGGTGTATATGTGCCACAATTTCTTAGTCCAGTCTGTCATTGATGGGCATTTGGGTTGGTTCCAAGTCTTTGCTATTGTGAAGAGTGCCACAATAAACATACGTGTGCATGTGTCTTTATAGCAGCATGATTTATAATCCTTTGGGTATATACCCAGTAATGGGATGGCTGGGTCAAATGGTACTTCTAGTTCTAGATCCTTGAGGAATCGCCAAACTGTTTTCCACAATGGTTGAACTAGTTTACAGTCCCACCAACAGTGTAAAAGTGTTCCTATTTCTCCACATCCTCGCCAGCACCTGTTGTTTCCGGACTTTTTAATGATCACCATTCTAACTGGTGTGAGATCGTATCTCATTGTGGTTTTGATTTCCATTTCTCTGATGGCTAGTGATGATGAGCATTTTTTCATGTGTCTGTTGGCTGCATAAATGTCTTCTTTTGAGAAGTGTCTCTTCATATCTTTTGCCCACTTTTTGATGGGGTTGTTTTTTTCTTGTAAATTTGTTTGAGTTCTTTGTAGTTTCTGGATATTAGCCCTTTGTCAGATGAGTAGATTGCAAAAAGTTTCTCCCATTCTGTAGGTTGCCTGTTCACTCTAATGGTAGTTTCTTTTGCTGTGCAGAAGCTCTTTAGTTTAATTTGATCCCATTTGTCAATTTTGGCTTTTGTTGCCATTGCTTTTGGTGTTTTAGATATGAAGTCCTTGCCCATGCCTATGTTCTGAATGGTATTGCCTAGGTTTTCTTCTAGGGCTTTTATGGTTGTAGGTCTAACATTTAAGTCTCTAATCCATCTTGAATTAATTTTTGTATAAGGAGTAAGGAAGGGATCCACTTTCAGCTTTCTACTTATGGCTAGCCAGTTTTCCCAGCACCATTTACTAAGCAGGGAATCCTTTCCCCATTTCTTGTTTTTGTCAGGTTTGTCAAAGATCAGATGGTTGTAGATGTGTGGTATTATTTCCAAGCGCTCCATTCTGTTCCATTGGTACATATCTCTGTTTTGGTACCAGTACCATGCTGTTTTGGTTACTGTAGCCTTGTAGTATAGTTTGAAGTCAGGTAGCGTGATGCCTCGAGCTTTGTTCTTTTGGATTAGGATTGTCTTGGCAATGCAGGCTCTTTTTTAGTTCCATATGAACTTTAAAGCAATTTTTTCCAATTCTGTGAAGAAAATCATTGGTAGCTTAATGGGGATGGCACTAAATCTATAAATTACCTTGGGCAGTATGGCCATTTTCACGATATTGATTCTTCCTATCCATGAGCATGGAATGTTCTTCCATTTGTTTGTGTCCTCTTTTATTTCATTGAGCAGTGGTTTGTAGTTCTCCTTGAAGAGGTCCTTCACATCCCTTGTAAGTTGGATTCCTAGGTATTTTATTCTCTTTGAAGCAATTGTGAATGGAAGTTCACTCATCATTTGGCTCTCTGTTTGTCTGTTATTGGTGTATAAGAATGCAAGTGACTTTTGCACATTGATTTTGTATCCTGAGACTTTGCTGAAGTTGCTTATCAGCTTAAAGAGATTGTGGGCTGAGACAATGGGGTTTTCTAAACATACAATCATGTCATTTGCAGGGACAATTTGACTTCCTCTTTTCCTAATTGAATACCCTTTATTTCTTTCTCTTGCCTGATTGCCCTGGCCAGAACTTCCAACACTATGTTGAATAGGAGTGGTGAGAGAGGGCATCCCTCTCTTGTGCCAGTTTTCAAGGGGAATGCTTTCAGTTTTTGCCCATTCAGTATGACATCAGCTGTGGGTTTGTCATAAATAGCTCTTATTATTTTGAGATATGTTCCATCAATACCAAATTTATTGAGAGTTTTTATCATGAAGGGCTGTTGGATTTTATTGAAGGCCTTTTCTGCATCTATGCATCTATTGAGATAATCATGTGTTTTTTTTGTTTTGTTTTGTTTTGTTTTGTTGAGACAGAGTCTCACTTTGTCACCCAGGCTAGAGTGCAGTGGCCCAATCTCGGCTCACAGCAAGCTCCACCTCCCGGGTTCACACCATTCTACTGCCTCAGCCTCCAAGTAGCTGGGACTACAGGCATGCACCACTACGTCCAGCTAATTTTTTGTATTTTTAGAGACGAGGTTTCACCATGTTAGCCAGGATGGTCTCAATATCCCGACCTTGTGATCCACCCACCTCGGCCTCCCAAAGTGCTGGAATTACAGGCGTGAGCCACCGCACCCAGCAATCATGTGGTTTATGTCGATGGTTCTGTTTATGTGATAGATTACATTTATTGATTTGCCTATGTTGAACCAGTCTTGCATCCCACGGATGAAGCTGACTAAAATTATCTTTTTTTGTTGTGTCTCTGCTAGGCTTTGGTATCAGGATGATGTTGGCCTCATAAAATCAGTTAGGGAGGATTCCCTCTTTTTCTTTTTATATTGATTGGAATAATTTCAGAAGGAATGGTACTAGCTCCTCCTTGTACCTCTGGTAGAATTTGGCTGTGAATCCATCTGGTCCTGGACTTTTTTTGTTGGTAGGCTATTAATTATTGCCTCAATTTCAGAGCCTGTTATTGGTCTATTCAGGGATTCAACTTCTTCCTGGTTTTAGTCTCGGGAGAGTGTATGTGTCCAAGAATTTATCCATTTATTCTAGGTTGTCTAGTTTATCTGTGTAGAGGTGTTTATAGTATTCTCTGATGGTAGTTTGTATTTCTGTAGGGTTGGTGGTGATATCCCCTTTATCATATTTTATTGCATCTATTTGATTCTTCTCTCTTTTCTTCTTTGTTAGTCTTGCTAGTGGTTTATCAATTTTGTTGATCTTTTCAAAAAACCAGCTCCTGGATTCATTGATTTTTGAAGGGTTTTTTGTGTCTCTATCTCCTTCAGTTCTGCTCGATCTTAGTTATTTCTTACCTTCTGCTAGCTTTTGAATGTGTTTGCTCTTGCTTCTCTAGATCTTTTAGTTGTGATGTTACAGTGTCAATTTTAGATTTCTCCAGCTTTCTCTTGTGGGCATTTAGTGTTATAAATTTTCCTCTACACACTGCTTTAAATGTGTCCCAGAGATTCTGGTATATTGTATCTTTGTTCTCATTGGTTTCAAAGAACAGCTTTATTTCTGCCTTCATTTTGTTATGTACCCAGTAGTCATTCAGGAGCAGGTTGTTCAGTTTCCATGTAGTTGAGTGGTTTTGAGTGAGTTTCTTAATCCTGAGTTCTAGTTTGATTGCATTGTGGTCTGAGAGACAGTTTGTTATAATTTCTGTTCTTTTACATTTGCTGAGGAGCGTTTTAGTTCCAATGAGGTGGTCAGTTTTAGAATAAGAGTGATGTGGTGCTGAGAAGAATGTATATTCTGTTGATTTGGGGTGGAGAGTTCTGTAAATGTCCATTAGGTCTGCTTGGGGTGGAGTTAAGTTCAATTCCTGGACATCCTTGCTAACTGTCTGTCTCATTGATGTGTCTAATGTTGACAGTGGGGTGTTAAAGTCTCCCATTATTATTGTGTGGGAGTCTAAATCTCTTTGTAAGTCTCTAAGGACTTGCTTTATGAATCTAGGTGCTCCTGTATTGGGTGCACATATATTTAGGATAGTTAGCTCTTCTTGTTGAATTGATCCCTTTACCATTATGTAATGGTCTTCTTTGTCTTTTGATCTTTGTTGATTTAAAGTCTGTTTTATCAGAGACTAGGATTGCAACCCCTGCCTTTTTTTGTTTTCCATTTGCTTGGTAGATCTTCCTCCGTCCCTTTGTTTTGAGCCTATGTGTGTCTCTGCACGTGAACTCGGTCTCCTGGGTACAGCAAATTGATGGGTCTTGACTCTTTATCCAATTTTCCAGTCTGGGTCTTTTAATTGGAGAATTTAGCCCATTTACATTTAAGGTTAATATTGTTATATGTGAACTTGATCCTGTCATTATGATGTTAGCGGGTTATTTTGCTCATTAGTTGATGCAGTTTCTTCCTAGCATCAATGGTCTTTACATTTTGGCATATTTTTGCAGTGGCTGGGACCGGTTGTTCCTTTCCATGTTTAGTGCTTCCTTCAGGAACTCTTGTAGGGCAGGTCTGGTGGCGACAAAATCTATCAGCATTTGCTTGTCTGTAAAGGATTTTATTTCTCCTTCACTTATGAAACTTAGTTTGGCTGAATATGAAATTCTGGGTTGGAAATTCTTTTCTTTAAGAATGTTGAATATTGGCCCCCACTCTCTTCTGGCTTGTAGAGTTTCTGCCAAGAGATCTGCTGTTAGTCTGATGGGCTTCCCTTTGTGGGTAACCTGACCTTTCTCTCTGGCTGCCCTTAACATTTTTTCCTTCATTTCAACTTTGGTGAATCTGACAATTCTGTGTCTTGGAGTTGCTTTTCTCGAGGAGTATCTTTGTGTCATTCTCTGTATTTCCTGAATCTGAATGTTGGTCTGCCTTGCTAAGTTGGGGAAGTTCTCCTGGATAACATCCTGCAGAGTGTTTTCCAACTTGGTTCCATTCTCCCAACCACTTTTAGGTACACCAATCAGACATAGATTTGGTCTTTTCACACAGTCCCATATTTCTTGGAGGCTTTGTTCATTTCTTTTTACCCTTTTTCTCTAAACTTCTCTTCTCACTTCATTTCATTCATTTGATCTTCAATCACTGCTACCCTTTCTTCCAGTTGATCAAGTCAGTTACTGAAGCTTGTGCATTTGTCACATAGTTCTCGTGTCATGGTTTTCATCTCTATCAGGTCGTTTAAGGGCTTCTCTCCATTGGTTATTCTAGTTAGCCATTCATCCAATCTTTTTTCAAGGCTTTTAGTTTCTTTGCGCTGGGTTCATAATTCCTCCTTTAGCTCTGAGAAGTTTGATTGTCTGAACTCTTCTTCTCTCAACTTGTCAAAGTCATTCTCCATCCAGCTTTGTTCCATTGCTGGCAAGGAGCTGTGTTCCTTTGGGGGAGAGGTGCTCTAATTTTTAGAATTTCCAGCTTTTCTGTACTGCTTTTTCCCCATCTTTGTGGTTTTATCTACCTTGGTCTTTGATGATGGTGACATACAGATGGGGTTTTGTTGTGGATGTCCTTTCTGTTTGTCATTTTCATTCTAACAGTCAGGACCCTCAGTGGCAGGTCTGTTGGAGTTTGCTCGAGGTCCACTCCAGACCCTGTTTGCCTGGGTATCAGCAACGGAGGCTGCAGAAGAGTGAATATTGCTGAACAGCAAAGGTTGCGGTCTGATTATTCCCCTGGAAGCCAGGTGTACCTGGCTGTGTGAGGTGTGAGGTGTCAGTCTGGCCCTAGTGGGAGATGTCTCCCAGTTAGGCTACTCAGGGGTCAGGGACCCACTTGAGCAGACAGTCTGCCCATTCCCAGATCTCAAACTTCGTGCTGAGAAAACCACTACTGTCTTCAAAGTTGTCAGACAGGGACATTTACATCTGCAGAGGTTTCTGCTGCCTTTTGTTTGGCTATACCCTGTCCCCAGAGGTGGAGTCTACAGAGGCAGGCAGGCCTCCTTGAGCTGAGGTGGGCTTCACCCAGTTCGAGTTTCCTGGCAGCTTTGTTTACTCACTTAAGCCTCAGCAATGGTGGGCACCCCTCCCCCAGCCTTGCTGCTGCCTTGCAGTTAGATCTCAGACTGCTGTGCTAGCAATGAGGGAGGCTCCGTGGGCATGGGACCCTCTGAGCCAGGCACGGGATATAATCTCCTGGTGTGCCATTTGCTAAGACCCTTGGTAAAGCTTAGTATTGTGGTGGCAGTGACCCGATTTTCCAGGTATTGTGTGTCACGATTTCCCTTGGCTAGGAAAGGGAATTCCCTTCCCCCTTGCGCTTCCTGGGTGTAGCAATGCCTTGCCCTGCTTCAGCTCTCGCTTGTTGGGCTGCACCCACTGTCCTGTACCCACTGTTCGACACCCCCCAGTGAGATGAACCCAGTACCTCAGTTGGAAATGCAGAAATCACCTGTCTTCTGTGTCGCTCACACTGGGAGCTGGAGGCTGGAGCTGTTCCTATTCAGCCATCTTGGTGCAGATAAATTCTTAAATTTCTTAAAATAAGACAACAATTACGTTTGCCACACCAATTGACTCTTCTTTTCCTGAAATATTTCTCTGTAGCATGTGATCCTGTTTGATAGTATTTTACCCACAGTAGAACTTCTTTCAAAATTGGACTCAATCCTCTCAAACTCTGACACTGCTTTATCAACTAAGTTTGTGTAATATTCTAAGTTACTTGTCATTTCAACAATGTTCAAAGTATCTTCATCAGGAGTAAACTCCATCTCAAGGAAACACTTTCTTTGCTCACCCATAGGAAATAACTCCTCATCCAAGTTTTGTCATGAGATTGCAGCAATTCAGTCATGTGTGACAGAATTAGGCTGCACTTCCAGTTCTTTTGCTATTTCTACTACATTTGCAGTTACTTCCTCCATTACAGTCTTGAACTCCTCAAAGTCATCCAAGAAGATTGGAATCAACTTCTTCCAAACACCTGTTAATGAGGATACTTTGCCCTCCTCCCATGAATCATGAATGTTATAAAAGGCATCTAGAATAGTGAATCTTTTCCAGAAGCTTTTCAATTTACTTTGCCCAAATCCATCAGAGGAACCACTATCTATGCAGCTATAGCCTTACAAAGTGTATTTCTTCAATAATAAGACATGGAAGTCAAAATTACTTCTTGGGCTACAGAATGGATGTTCTGTTAGCAGACATAAAAACAACATTCATCTCTTTGTACATCTTTATCAGAGGTCTTGGGCGACCAGGTGCATTGTCAATGAGCAGCAATATTTTAAAGGAACTTTTTTTTCTGAGCTGTAGGTCTCAACAGTGAACTTAAAGCATTCACTAAACCATGCTGTAAACAGATATTCTGTCATCTAGTTTTCGTCTTTCCATTTCTAGAACACAGGCAGAGTAGATTAGCATAATTCTTAGGAGCCCTAGGATTTTTGAAATGGTAAATGATCATTGGCTTCAACTTAAAGTTACCAGCTGCATTAGCCCTTAACAAGAGTGTCAGCCTGTCCTTTGAAGTTTTGAAGGCATTGACTTTTCCTCTCTAGCATGAACAACATTCCTCTTCCAATAGAAGGCTGTTTCATCTACACTGAAAATCTGTTGTTTAGTGAGGAAACCTTCATCAACTATCTTAGTGAGATCTCTGGATAACTCACTACAGCTTCTACATCAGCACTTGTTGCTTCACCTTGCACTTTTATGTTATGGAGTTGACTTCTTATCCTAAACATCATGAACCAACCTCTAGTAGCTTCCAGTTTTTCTTCTGAAGCTTCCTTGCCTCTCTCAGCCTTCATAAAGTTGAAAAAAAATTAGGGCATTTCTTCGGATTAGACTTTACCTTAAGGACATGCTGTGGCTGTTTTGGTCTTCTATCCAGACCACTATAACCTTCTCTATAGGAGCAATAAGGCTGTTTTATTGTCTTATTATTTGTATGTTCACTGAAGTCACACTTTTAATATTTTTATCTTATTAAACTTACTATACTTATTTATTAGCTAAAAATGTATGTTGCAAACTTCAAGGAAAACAAAAAAGTAAAAAGAAATGTAACTGACATACTAAGAAAGGGGATAGAATAAAATTATACAAAATGCTCAATTACAACCAGAGGAGGCAGAAAAAGAAGAAAAGAAAATCAAAGAACGAATATATAGAAAATAGTTATAAACGTAGTAGACATTAATACAACTGTACTAACATTCACTTTAAATGTGAATAATCTAAACACACCAATTAAAAGACAGAGATTATTAGAGTCGATTAAGAAAACCATAATCGTCTTTATACTGCCCATAAGAAACCCATTTTAAATATAAAGACTCAGGTGAGTCAAAAATAAATGTGTGGATAAAGATATACAATATGGTAGTGGTTGGTATTATATGCCAACTTATAGGATAATTTTTAAAAAGATTGACAAACTTTGAGTAAGCAGAGTCCCTTCAACAACGTGGGTGGGCCTCAACCAATCAGTTGAAGGTCTGAATAGACAAAAAAATTGACCTCCTCAAGCAAGAGGGAATTCTTCAACAGAATACAGTCACACCTCATACCATCAGCATTCCTGGGCCTCCAGTGTTCCAGTCTTCATACTGTACCATTGGCTCCCCTGGGTGACCAGCCTGCTGGCCTACACTGCAAATTTTCTACTTGCTAACCTCCATAACCACATGAGCCAGTTTCTTCCAATAAATGCACACACATACTCTCCCTATTGGTTCTGTTTCTCTGGAGAACCCTAACTAATATAAATTTTGGTACTAAGAATGGTTCTAGAGAAACAGAACTTTAAGGATAAATTTACTGAATTTTGAAGGGATTTCTGAAATCTGTTCCTTAACTTTATTAGACTGGAAAACACTAATGATTATTTCTAGTAGTAAAGAAAGCACTGATGGCATGATCTGGCAATAGAGATATACTAAATGTCATCAATGGATACTCCTAATCAAACACTTTTAAGAAGCAAGAGGACCCAAGTGACTATGTATATAATACTTTCAAACATTTTCGTCAAACTAATAAGTATAATCAGACTGACTGGTTACTCCTAGTGTTGCTGGACAAAGTGGGGAAAGAAAAAGATGAGATCAGTGGTTCAAATTCCCAGCTCAAGTGACACATAAATGACCTGATAGCTTCCATGTCTGACCTGAAAGAGACCCTTATCTGCTGTAGCCTAAGGGCTGAGATTGATGAAAGTCAATCCCAGAGTCTTATTCTGAGTGGCTGATTTACAAAGCAAATTGAATTCCCAGCCTTGCAGGGTGTCAACTGTTAAAGCACAATCTAGATATGAATAAGTGTCTTTGCCTTCCCTGCACACAGTTGCACTGCCAAAGCAACCATCCATGGACTTACAGATTCCTTATCCACCATCATGGTATTTTACTCAGTGTTGTTTTTGAACAAGGAATTCACTTTAGAGCAATCAAAGTATAGCAATCGATCCATGTTCATGGAATTCCCCGGTCTTACCATGTTTCCCACTCTCCTGAAGGAGCTGGCTTGATAGAATGATGGAATGTCCTTTTGAAGATTCAGTAACAGCACCAGCAGGGCTATGGCAAGATTCGCCAGAAGGCTGTATATGCTCTAAATCAATGTCCGATATATGATGCTGTTACACCCATAGCCACAATTCATAGGTCTAGGTACCAAGAGATGGAAATGGAAGTAACACCATTCACCATTACCCCCAGTGACCCACTAGCAAAATTTTTGCTTTCTATCCCTATGACATTATACTCTGTAACCCTAGAGGTCTTAATTCTAAAGGGAAGAGTGCTTCTGCCAAGAGATAACAATAATTCCATTGAATTGAAAGATAAGATTGCCACCTGGCTATTTGGGATTCATCATGACTCTGAGTCAACAAAGAATATTGTGGTGGGTGGAGTGATGGATTCTGACTAACAAGGGGAAACTGGGCTGTTACTGTATAAGAGAAGTCAGGAAAATTTTATCTGAAACACAGGAGATCCCCTGCAGTGTCTCTTAGTATCACTGTGCCCTGTGTCTAAAAACAATGAAAAACTTCAACAACTCAATTCAAGTAGGACTGCTGATGGTTCATACCCTTCAAGAATAAAGGTTTGAGTCAGTCCTTCAGGTAAAGAACCTTGATCAACAGAGGTACTTTCTTAAAGCAAGTGAATACGGAATCGGTAGTAGAAGAAGGTAATTATGAATACCAGCTATGACCTTGTGACCAATTTCAGAAATGATAACTGTAATTGTCATGAGTATTTTCTCCTAATTTTGTTGTGAATATGTTTGTGTATGTGTGTGTATCAAATATCTGTTTTCCTTACTGTCTTAGCCCCTTTTCATGTTACATGAAGTGCATTTATAGCACCGGATTTAAATTACATGAGATCAAGGAGAATAGTATACATCATTTAAGGACTCTGCATCTTCTTCTGAAAAAAGGGGTATGTTTTTGGTTGTACCATGTTAGATGGAAATATGACCTTAATATTGTCTTCATTCAGGCATTAAGTATAGTTTATGGGTGCTATTATGGACTGAATGTGTGTTTTCCTCCAAAATATACATGTTGAATCCCTAACTCCCAATGTAACGGCATTTGGAGGTGCTGCCTTTGTGAGTTAATTGTGTCAAGAATGTTGAATCCTTTCTTAGTGCATTTGGATTGCTATAATAAGATACCATAAACTGGGTGGCTTATAAACAACAGAAATTTATTTCCCACAGTACTGGAGGCTGGGAAGTCCAAGATCAAGGTGCAGGTAGATTTGGTGTCTGATAAAGGTCCTCCTCCTGGTGTATCAATGGACTGCCATCTTCTCACTGTGTCCTCACATGAGGGAAAGGATAAGAGATCTCTCCAGGATCTCTTTTAAATAGGGGCACTAATCTGTTTCATGAGGGCTTCACCCTCACAACCTAATCACCTCGACAAAGACCCATCTCCTAATATAATTACCTTGGGGGCTGGAAATTCATTATATAAATTTAGGAGGTATATAAATATTCAGTTCATTGCTGCCCCTCAGAATGGAAGTAGTTTTCTTATATGAAGAAGAGGAGATATCAGAGCTCTTTCTTTCTCTCTCTTCCATGTGAAGACATTGTGAAAATGTGGCAATTTGCAAGCCAGGAAGAAGACCTTCACCAAAAACTGAACCTACCAGCACCTTGATCTTGCACTTCCCAGTCTTTAGAATTGCAAGAAACAAATGTCTGTTGTTTAAGCCACCCAGTCTATGGTATTCTGAGCTGACTAGACAGGTGCTAAGTTGATAAGAGGTGATCTTATGATGATTAATTTTATATGTCAATTTGAAGGGTGTTTTCAGATAAGATTATTACTTAAATCAGTGAACTTTGAATAAGCAGAATACTCTCCTTAATGTACATGGGCCTGATCTAATCAGTTGAAAGTCTAAATGGAATAAAAAGACCAGCCTGCTCAGGCAAGAGAAACCTTCCCACCAGACTTCCTTTGTACTAGAACTGCACCATTGGCTCTCCCTGGATCTTAAGACTACCAGTCCACACTGCAGATTTTGTACTAACCAGCCTTCATATGAGCAAGAGAACTCATTCTAACACGTCTCTTTCCTTGGATATGTATGTGCCATTGGTTCTGTTTGTCTGAAAAATTCTGAATAATGCTAACACATATTAAGACTAATCTAAAGAAAGTTGGAGTAGCTATATTAATTTCAGACAAAGCAAACTTTATTGGGAATAAAGGGGAATGTTTTATAATGTTACAGAAGTCAATTTTCCAAAAAGATTTAACAATCCTACATGTTATATCTAGCATTTAGACATACTTGTACCTAACACCAAAGTCAAAATATGTGAGAGAAAAAGAAATATAATCGAAAGGAGAAATGGGGGAAATCCACTATTAAAGTTGGAGACTTCAGCATTCCCATTTCAGTAATTGATGGATCAAATAGACAGAAAATCAGTAAGAATATAGTTGGCCTAAACAGTACTATCAATCAACTTGATCTAATTGGCATTTATGGAATGCTCCATCCAACAAGAGCAGAACACACATTCTTCTCAAGTTTGTATGGAACATTCACAACCCCACTCTCTGCTACAAACAAACAAACTCACATTCTGGGCTACAAAACACATCTTAACAAATTTATAGGAAGATATACAAGTAGGCTTCCACACCAAGTGGAATTGAAGTAAAAATCAATAACAAAAAGATAATTGGAAAGTCTCCAAATATTTGGAAATTAAACAACATACTTTTAAATAACATGTGTGCCAAAGAAAAAAAAACTTTGAAATTTTAAATATTATCAGTTAAAATAAATGTCCAATTTATCAAAATTTATGGGATGCAACAAAAGCAGTGGATAGGAGGAAATTATTAGCATTAAGTGCAGATATTAGTAAAGAAGAAAGATCTAAAATTAATCATCTAAGCTTCCATCTTAGAAAACTAGAGAAAGAAAAGCAATTTAAGCCTGAAGTAAGAGGAAGAAAAGAAATAATAAAATTAGAGGAGATTAATAAAACTGAAAACAGAAAAAGGAGAGAAAAAATCCTCCCCAAAATCCAAAGCTGATTCATTGAAAAAAAAATTAATAAAAGTGATAAACTTATAGCCAGGCTAATCAAGAACGAAAGAGAGATGACATTTACTACCAATGTGAGAAATGAAAGAGGGGTCATCACTACTGAGCCCAAAGACATGAGAAAAATAATAAAGGAATACTACTAACATTTTTATGCCTACAAATTTGATAACTTAGATAAATTGGACAAATTTCTTGAAAGACATAAACTACCAAAACTCACACAAGCGTAGTCAGCAAAAGTCTGTATCTATTGAAGAAACTGAATCATAATTAATAAATGTACAAAAAAGAAAGACTCATATCCTGACAATTTCACTGGTGAATTTTACCAAATATTTAAGTAAGAGATGATAGTTTTCTACAGCCCAGAAAACAGAAGCATATGAAAAAAAATTCCTGACTCATTAAATGAGACCGATTGATACAATGTCAAAAGCAGCCATTACAAGAACAGTAACTTATATTACAAAGACATTGCAAGAACAGAAAACTACCCACCAATATTCTCCATGAACATAAACGTAAAATGCTCAGCAAAACACTAGTAAATTGAGTCCAACAAGGAATCAAAATAACTATACACCACAGCCAAGTGGAGTTTATTCCAGCTATGCAAGACTAGTTCTACATTTGAAAATTAATCAATATAATCCACCACATCAAAAAGCTAAAGAAGAAAAACCATATAATTATATTAACAGATGCAGATAAAAGGGATTTGACAAAACCCAACATCTATTCATGACAAAAACTCTTAGAAACTAGAGACGGAAGGTACCTGCCTGACCTTGTTAATAAACATCTACAAAAACACCACAATTAGCATACTTACTGGTGTGTTGGATCAGAAAAAAGGCAAGAATGTTACCTCTCACCACACTTCTTTTCATCATCATACTGTCGTCCCATCTAATGCAATAAGACAAGAAAAGAAAAAGTATACATATTGGAAAGAAAGAAAGAAAACTGTCTGTTTCTAGATGGAATGATAGTCTGTGTGGATAATCCCAAATAATTAACAAAAATAACCATCTGGGAACTAGTAAGTGAGTACAGCCAACTGTAGGATACAAGGTTAAAACATGAAAGTCAATTACTTGCCTATATAGCAGCATTAACCTATTGGAATTTGAAATTTAAAAACAATACCATGTGCAATAACACACACACACACACACACACACACACACATATACTTAGGGCTGGGTGCAGTGGCCAACACCTGTAATCCCAGCACTTTGGGAGGCCTAGGTGGGCAGATCACGAGGTCAGGAGATAGAGACCATCCTAGCTAACATGGTGAAACCCCGTCTCTACTAAAACTACAACAACAACAAAAAATATTAGCCAGGCGTGGTGGTGGGTGCCTGTAGTCCCAGTTACTCCAGAGGCTGAGGCAGGAGAATGACGTGAACCCAGGAGGTGGAGCTTGAAGAGAGCCCAGATCACGTCACTGCACTCCAGCCTGGGCGACAGAGTGATACTCCTCAAAAAACGAAACAAAACTGAGGTATAAATTTCACAAGATATGTACAAGGATACATAGGGGATCTATATGCAGAAAACTACAAACTCTGATAAAAAAATAAAAGACCTGTATAAATGAAATAATATTTTATGTTTATAAATTAGAAAGCTCAAAATGGTTAAGATTTCAATTATTTCCAACTTGATTTATAAATCAGTGCAATCTAAATCAAAATTCTAGCTATCTATTTTTTAGATACTGACAAACTTAATCTAAAGTTACATGGAAGAGCAAAGCACCTAGAATTTTCAATACAATACTGAAGGACAAAATTGGTGGACACAATCTACGTGACTTCAAGACATACTATAAAGCTACAGTAAGCAAGACAATGTAATATTAGGGTGTTAATCGACACATAGATCAATGGTACAGAAAAGAATGTACAGAAGTAGAAATGCACAAATATAGTCAACTGCACAAATGCACAAATAAGATCAACTATAGATCTTACACAAAAATTCAATGGAAAAAAAAGATAGTCTGTTCAACAAATGATATTGGAACAATTGGGCATCCATAATCTAAAAAAAAAAAAACTCTGGACTCAGACCTTACTCTTTCACAAATATTGATTCAAAATGAATTATAGATTTCAATGTAAAATGAAAAACTATAAAACTTTAGAGAAAAACATATGAGAAAAATCCATGGATTCAGTGATAAAGTTTTAGATACAACACTAAAAACACGATCCATAAAAGAAAAATTGTTAGGTTGGGCTTTATTAAAATTAAAAATTTATCTGTGAAAGTCACAATTAAGAAAATCGGCACACAAGACACAGAATAAGGGAAAGATATTTGTGAAACACAATAAGATAAAGTCCATGTACCCAAAATATGTAAAAACACTTAAAACTCAGAAATATGAAAAAAAACAATTAAAAATGGATAAAACATCTGAGCAAACCACTCAGCAAAGATGATAAACATATGGAAATTAAACACATGAAAAGTTGCTCAGCATCATTTGTCATCAGGAAATTCCAAATGGAAACAGCAATGTGATGCCATGGTACACCTATTAGATTGGCTAAAATCCAGAAACTGAGGACAACAAATACGGATGAGATCGAAAAACAACAGAGACACGCAGTCATTGCTGACAGGAATGCAGAAATGATACAGTCAGTCACTTTAGAAGACAATCTGGCAATTTCTTACAAAACTAAACATACTTTAATCATAAAATCTAGCAATCGTGTGTCTAGATATTTACCTAACTGATGTGAAAATCTGTGTCCAAACAAAAATCTGCAGGTGAAGATTTGTAGCCATTTTATGCACAATTGCCACAAAAACTGTGATGCATCACTCCTGTCTAATCATGAAAAAACACCAGACAAACTCAAATTGAGAGAATGTCTACAAATTATCTGATCAGTAATCCTCAGAACTTTCAAGGCCATAAAAACCAAAAGTCTGAGAAACTGTTACTGCCAAGAAGGGCCTAAGGATACATGACTAACAAAGGCAATGTGGTACTCTGGGTGAGAAACTGGAACAGACATTAGACATTAGGCAAAAACTAGGGAAATCTGAATAAAATATGGACTTGGGTCATTAATTGTAACAAATGCACCATATTAATTTACGATGTTAATAATCGGTAAAACAGGATGTCAGATATATAGGAAATTCATGCATTATCTAACTTTCTATAAATCTAAAGCTGATCTAAAATGTAGCAGTTTGAGCCAGGCACAATGGCTCATTCCTATAATCTCAGCACTTTGGGAGGCGGAGGTGGGAGGATTGCTTGAGTCTAAGAGTTTAAGATCAGCCTGGGCAACATGGCAAAATCTGGTCTCTACAAAAAACACAAGAATTTAGCTGGGCATGATGGCATGAATCTGTAGTCCCAGCTACTCTGGAGGCTGAGGTAGGAAAATGATTGAACCCAGAAGATTGAGGCTACAGTGAGCCACAGTTGCACCACTGCACTCCAGCCTGGGTGACAGAGTGAGACCCTGTCTCAAAAATAAAAATAAAATTTAGAAACGTATTTTAAAAACACCCAAGTTATAAAAACTAAACATACAGTGTGCAGTCACAGCTGTGCAGAGGGAAATTTGTAGCTTTAAGTGTACATAGTATGTTGCTAAGAGTTTAAAGTCAATGTACTTAGAAAAAGAAGAGCTAATTTTGAACTCAAAGTAAGTAAAAGAGAAAAAGAAACAATGAAGACAAGAATTCATGGAAAAATAATAGAGAAAAATCAGTGAAGCCAAAGATTGTTTCTTTGGGCAGAAAAATTTATAACTACACTAACCAAAAAATAAAAGAAACATAAATTCCTAATGTAAGAAATAAAAGATACCCTTTTAATAGATAATAAAGGAATATATGAAGAATTTTATGAAAGTATGCCAGTATAGAAAGCAATAAATGAAAAAATTACTTGAAAATTTCAGATTACCAAGCTGATTCAAGAAGAAATGGAAATTTGAAGTAGTGGTATGTCTATTAAAGAAATCAACCTAAGAACAAAAAAAAAATTTTTAAAAAGACCTCCATGTCCACATTTTTTCATTGGTCAATTCTACCAAATTTGTTTTAGAGAAAAAAAAAATGGAAAGTTTATATAATCTCTTCCAGAAAATGAAATAGTAAGAAACACTTTCCAACTTATTTTAGCATTATCCTGATAGTAAAGTCAGGTTAAGAAAAATAAAAGAACATTACAGACTAAATTTTTCCATGAATATATACAAAATTTTTGACAAAATATCGGTAAGTCTAATCCAGCGATACATAAGTAATTGAAGTTTTTGTCATTTAAAGGTGATGGAGAAAACCACAATTATTTTTGCACCAAACTAATGATATGACCATGTAGTTTCATCTTAGGAATACAACATGGTTTTAATATTCAAAAATCAGTGTAATTCACCCAAAGTCAGTGTAATTTATTTAAAAAATTAAGAAGCAAATTATAAAATCATCTTGATAAATACAGAACAAGTATTTGGCAAAATTCAACACACATTCATGAAAAAAAAAAAAACCTCTAAAGAAAGTAGAAACGGAAGGAGACCTTTTCAATCCAATAAAAGGCATCTATAAAATGTATGACTACGGTCATATTAAATGTTGATCACCCTTTGGCCAAGAGAAAATTATCAAATATGACAGTTTTCTCAATTAAAAACGAAAAACACAAGAAGGCCAGCTTTGAAAATATTGATCAGTTTACCACTATTAAAACCAGAAAAGAAAAATTATAATAAATTCTGGTTTGAGTATCAAAATAATGTCTTAACAGAAAATAATATTGTGAGTTTTAAAATATCTACGTTTCAATTTTTCAGTATTTTAATTACTTTCATATTCTGGGAGAAAACCAAAAGTTTTTATACACTAAGACAGATACTGTTCCTTCTAACCCTTCTGGGGGTTCTTTTTCTGGCTCTAGTTCTTTTTTTTTTTTTTTTTAAATGGAGTCTTGCTCTGTCGCCCAGGCTGGAGTGCAGTGGCGTGATCTCAGCTCACTGAAATCACCACCTCCCAGGTTCAAATGATTCTCCTGCCTCAGTCTCCTGAGTATCTGGGATCACAGGCGCACTTCACCAAACCCAGTTAATTTTTGTATTTTTAGCAGAGACGAGATTTCACCATGTTGATCAGGCGGCTCTCCAACTCCTGACCTTATGATCCACCTGCCTCGGCCTCCCAAAGTGCTGGGATTACAGCTGTGAGCCACCGCGCCTGGCCAGTTCTTTTTTAGGTTGCTTCCTCACATACACTGCTGATTAGTCCTCTTCTATATACTCAGAGAGATTCCTCCGTAGGTCTCCAGAATTCTCTCTCTGTGTGACTTTCTCCGCCATACTCTGCTTGGTAAACTCTGGCTACCTTGGCTCCCAGCTCTGTCTTTAGCCCACTGATCCCTGTCTGGGTTCCACCTCTGCTGCATTCAGAGAGGTGGGTTCTTCAGAGAAACGGAAGCAATAGGAGATACAGATAGATAAATACACATGTAGATAGATGTGTGTGTGTATATATGTATGTATGTATGTATGAAATATACATGATATAAAATTATATGAACAGAGATGAGATATAAAAGGTATGTTATATATAAACTATATAGAAGAGATATTTTGTGTATTTATTTTTATGAAGATTTATTATTTGTTATGAAGAATTAACTCATGCAATTAAGGTGGCTGAAAGCTCCCATGCCTGAAAGCTAGGTCTGCAAACTGCAGAGCTAGGAAAGCCCCTGGTGTAATTCTAGTCCGAGTCCAAAGGCCTAAGAACCAGGGGAGCTGAGAATGTGAATTTCAGTGCAAGGGCAAAAGGAAACTGATGCCCCAGCTTAGGCAGGCAGGCAGGCAGGAAAGGGCCGAATCTTTACTTCCTCCACTTTTTGATCTATGCAGACCTTCAGTGGATTCAATAATGCCTGCTCACACTGGAGACAACAATCTACTTTACCAAGTTCATCAATTCACATGTTAATCTACTCCTGAACACCCTCAAAGACACACATGGAAATAATGTTTAATCTGGGCACCCTGTGATCCAGTCAAGTTTACATGTCATGTACAATGAACCACTATACCCTCCCTGCTCCACAGTCTGGAAATGTACTTCAGGGTGTCATCGGGGTAATCATAGGAAACAAATTCATCACCTCCCTTCTATGGGGATCACCGCACTCCCTGGCTTGATGCATAACACCCTGAGACCTGTGTTTGCATATATTAATATTTTAATCTAGATTCTCAGTTGTTTCAGGTGAGAGAGTAAACCCAGTCCTTGTTACTCCAGCTTTGACAGAAGCAAAGCCTCCAAAGTCTACTTTTGATATAATCACATTTAGCAATATTTTGCTTTATAATGTGTGCATTTTAACTGAGAAATGTATTTCAATATAAGAGATTTCATTTTTCACACTCAGTCTACCAGGAATTTATTTCTATGTATAATGTGAAGTAGATTTCTAAGTTTGTGAGTACGTTTTGTATCAAACAGAACTTGACAACACTCTAGTTTTGCCTCTATAATTGCCATGGGTCCCTGGGAGCTTCCTTTCTCTGACCCTGTGTTCCTACTGGTAAAAAAGGCACAATAACACCCACCATATGCTATAATTATCTAAATAAAATGATATAGATCACTTCCTGTGTAAAGTGCCAGGATAAAGTAGATGCTCAAAAATGCTGGTTTCTTTTTTGAGCTCCTCCCAACACTAGGAGTTATTTTCTGTAACTTATCTATCATGTGATAATCTGCTAATGTTTGTCTTCTTAATAAACCATGTGGTCCATCTGTTTTGCTTTTGAGATATTCTCAGAACAATGAGTGGGGCCAGCCCATAGTAGGCTCTCTGTAAATATGTGTTGAGTTGCCGAATGAGTGCCTCCTCTTCCCATCTCATAGCATTCATCTCTGCCAGCTAATGTATGCCTTGATGATTAATGATTATCAAGAACAGCTGCTGTGGTTTGAATATGTCCTCTCCAAAATTCAGAGGTTGCCAATGTGATTGTATTAAGAGATGGGAGACCTTTAAAAGGTGATTAGGCCATGTAGGCTCCTCCCTCATGAATGAGATGAAGGCTCTTATAAAAGAGGCTTCATTCAGTGTTTGGGTCTCTTGCCCTCCTGCTTTCTGCCAATATAAGGTTATACAGCATTTCTCACTTCCAGAGGATGCAACAACAAGGCATCATCTCAGAAGCAGAGAGCAGCCCTCGCCAGACATGGAATCTGCTGGCACCTTGATCTTGGACTTCCCAGCCTCCGGGACTGTGAGAAATAAATTTCTGTTTTTCATCAATTGCCCAGTCTCAAGTATTTTGTTATAGTAGCAAAAACAGACTAAGACAACAGCCTAAGGTATAAGGTTGATATCATTTTATGCACAATTTTTTAAGGAATAAACAAAGGCCAAAGTTATTTTTAAAAATTGTTCAAAATTTCTAACAGTGAAAATACCTTAAGCCCTAGTAACTACTACCCCATGGGAACCATCAGTATATTTGAACTAAATATCAACCGGACACACAGTCCTCCCTGGTTCTAGCACCCAATAGAGTAGGAAGCCAAATTACCTTGCCAAGCTCTTGCTGTAGGCTGAGAAGAAGTAGGTGTGGTTTTTAGGGGAAAAGTCATGTGTTCATTGTGGCTGGAGAGTGAGTGGGGGGCAATGGGAATACATGAAGGAAGTATGAGTGGCTAAAACATTTTCCTTCCTTCTACAGTGCACAGTCTATGAATGTGTCTGAGCCCTTGCCGCCACATCTAAACAAGTCAACTCCAAATAAGGAGTAACTTAGAAATAATGGAAGACACGGAAATGAAGGATAAAGAATGATAAATATTTCTTCCTAGGTTAAATATCAGCTAAAAAGCAACACTGAAATCCTGCCTATCTCTCCAACACTGGCACAGAGAAAGAAACTCACCAAAAAAAAGTGGGGGAGGCAGAGGGGGAGAGAGAAAGGAAAAACCAACACCCACAAAGCTCTGTGGGTTTGGATTGGCTGTAGCAAGAATCATTAATTTTCCCTAGGAATGATCAAGAGTGTCATTAGGATGCATTAAGCATCACCTGACAGGGAATGAGGAGTACCAGGAGGAGGATATCCTCCCTCTCTGCCTCCCTCCATATTGCATAATCAGTGCAGATGATTCCAACTTGCTCCCAGAACCTCCTCCCACCATTAGCACCAGCCCAGAGCCTCTCACATTCCATCTTTTACCTTTTCTTTTTCTTTTTCTTTCTTTTCTTTTTTTTTGACAAAGTTTCGCTCTTTTCTTGTTTCTTTCCTACGGGGATAGAAACCTATTCTCACAGTGGAAGGAGCCCTAGGTTCTCCAGGACAGCCGCTTTGGGATCCTAAAGGCTGCTGGACTGGGGAGGCAAAAGAGGCATTGAAGAGCCTTTTTATTCATTTATTTGGTCAACAAATTATCTTGGACTTGGATGTTAGAGTTGCCTCACACATGATTCCTCCCTCCCTCTCTTCTTTTATTCTCTTCCCTCTAAGTCCCTCCTGCCCACCCACCCCTGCCAGCCTCACTGACTGATCCCCTGTCTCCCTCAGCCCTCTCCCATGTCCCCATCTTATTTTCTGTCCTTTTAGATGAGGTCACCCTGACTGGATGAAGGACACGGGGCTCAGAAGAGGTCAGACATTAGCACTGCTATAACTGCAGTGCTACCAAAACTGGGCAAACCCATCCATCACTAGCTCCACTACTCCATTAGGCCTCCCATGAAATATGCCCTGCTCTGAATCGCACAGCCATACATCTCCCGGTCTAGACACCTTCCTGTTGTGTGAAGATCAATGCCGCTCGGTCATGCATCATGTGTCATGCAGTAGCCCTCACTCTAATAACCGTGTCTATTCTCTAGTCTGCAGTATAAATTATGGCACTGGGAAAGTACTATATTATTCAGCAACCTTGGTCACTAATGGATTATTGGGTTTATTGGTTGATAATGTGAGCTCCCTTTCCTCCTTCTTTCTTTCTTTTTTTTTTTTTTTCTTTTTCTCATTTTTGGTTGAATCTCACTCTTATTTTATTTATTTCTCTCTATTTTTATTTTATTGGTTTGAGTGATGGCTGCTTTAGGCTTCTGTCAACATACTCCTGCATCAAACCCCTAAAAGGATGATGCTCTAAAATAAGCCCAATTAGGAAGACTTCTCTGTGATGCTCTGTTATATAGTGGACTGAGTCCAGTGGCGGTAGTTTGGCCTTCAATTTCCCTGGGTTTTGGTTGAGGTGCTTTTTTTATTTTATTTTATTTTATTTTATTTTATTTTATTTTACTTTTTGAGGCAGAGTTTCACTTTTGTTGCCCAGGCTGGAGTGCAACAGCACAATCTTGGATCACTGTAACCTCTGCCTCTGGGTTCAAGTGATTCTCCTGCCTTAGCCTCCCAAGTAGCTGGGATTACAGGCATGCACCACCATGCCTGGCTAATTTTGTATTTTTAGTAGAGACGGGGTTTCTCCATATTGGTCAATCTGGTCTCGAACTCCTGACCTCAGGTGATCTGCCCTCCTTAGCCTCCAAAAGTGCTGGGACAGGCGTGAGCCACCGTGCCTGGCCTAAGATGCCTTTTAATTGAAGGACACATTTAGGGAACCAAATGCAGTTTGGGCCCCCAGCAACCTCTGGCGTCCCGTGGGGCTTAGTCTCATGAAACCCCTTTCTGCATTCCTTGTCTCCACTGGTCTTTCTATCCTTTGACGACTTACATTCAGTGCTGCTGGATGCCGATAATTGCATTTGCAACACGAGCTCTCAGTTTTTCCTCTCTGTAAAATGGATGAGAGAGGGAGAGGGCACATCAACAGAAAGAAGGAAAAAATAAATTATAGTAAAGAACTTAGAATGTAAAAGTTAAACTTTTGGGGCACGTTAACTCTAGGAAAAGTTAGACTATCTGACATCCTGAAACCATTGAAATTTTATATTAAAAATTACAAACTTAATTAGCCAGGCATGGTGGTGCAAGCCTGTAGTCCCAGCTACTCAGGAGGCTGGGGGAGGAGAATTGCTTGAGCCCAGGAGTTTAAGGTTGCAGTGAGATATGGTTGAGCCACTGCACTCCAGTCTGGGCGACAGAGCTAGACCCTGTGTTAAAAGAAAAGGAAAAAAGGACAAACTTTTGTGCAGAAATAAGGCTTTAATACTAGAACTGTGCAAAGATAGGCTAGGCTTCCATGAGAAAGAACTCTTTGTCACCAGAATACAAGCCAAGGATGGCCATTTGGAAATGGAGTGAAACTCAAACAACTGAGGAAAACTTAGGCAAGATGCCATTTCAAGCCTTGTCCAATCTTTAGGTTCCATAGTTTTATCATACATATGACAAATAGCACTATTTTGATACATTTTTAAGAAAAAAATGTTTTAAGTACTAGTAAGAATCGAGGGGAATTAGATCAACCATCAAAGTTAGGAACCCCCCTTTTTGCAGCCTACTACTTCCTATCTGGACAACAGCAAAACCAGCACAGTCAATGTCCCTTCTGGGTACTTTCTCTCCTTATGCTTTTCTTGGTTGTGCTTACGAACATAGCAGCAGTGCAGAGTTAAGTCTCAGGTGTCCCTGAACAGAGAAGAAACAAAGGGAGCCAGATTCTAAGCTGTCCATCTGATCCTCAAAACTTGGAAAATCTACTCATTTATTTCCCAAATTTGACTGAAACCTACTTGCAAAACTGTATTAGTCAGGGTTCTCTAGAGGGACAGACCCAATAGGATAGATGTGTATATAAAGGGGAGTTTATTAAGGAGTATCAACTCACATGATCACAAGGTGAAGTCCCACAATAGGTCATCTGCAAACTGAGTAGCAAGGAAGCCAGTCCAAGTCCCAAAACCTCAAAAGTAGAGAAGCCAACAGTACAGCCTTCAGGCTGAGGCCAAAGACCCAAGAGCCCCTGGCAAACCACCGATGTAAGTCCAAGAGTCCAAAACTGAAGAACTTGAAGTCTGATGTTCGATGGCAGGAAGCATCCAGCACCGGAGAAAGATGAAGGATGGAAGACTCAGCCAGTCTAGCCCTTCCACGTTCTTCTACCTGCTTTTATTCTAGCTGAGCTGACAGCTGATTAGATGATGCCCACCCAGATTGAGGGTGGGTCTGTCCCAGTCCGCTGACTCAAATGGTAATCTCCTTTGGCAACACCCTCACAGACACACCCAGGAACAATATTTTGCATTCTTCAATCCAATCAAGTTGACAGTCAATATTAACCATCACAAAAACCATTCTCTGACCTCATGACCTCATGGTTTCCTCCAGATTCCTGAGTCCTTACACACTGGGGCTGGAGAAGCCCTGCATGGGAGAGCCAGACGGGGCCTTGTACTGCTTCTGGGCCTCAGGTTCTGAGTGTGTTTGATGTTTATATTTTTGGCCCTTTTAAATAAAATTAACAGGCTTTATTTTTTAGAGCATTTCTAAGTTTACAGAAAATTTGCACAGAAAGTGCAGAGAATTCCCATGTCCACCGCCCCCACCGCCACCTGCCTCCTCCATAGTTTCTCTGTTATTAATGTCTAATGTTAGTGTGGTACATTCATTACAATTGATGAGCCAATATTGATATATTATTATCAAGTAAAGTGAGTAGCTGCCATTAGGTTTCACTCTGCATGTGCATTCTCTGGGTTTTTACAAATGTGTAATAACACGTATCCAGTTATAGCATCCTACGGAATAGCTTCAGTGGCCTAAAAATCCTCTGTGCTCTGTCTATTCATTCCTTTCCATCCACAAAACCCTGGCATCCACTGAGCTTTTTACTGTCTTTATAGCAGACAGCATATATATATTTTTCAGAATGTCACTTTTTTTCTCCAGAGTGTCATTTTCCAGCATGTCATATCCTTGGATCCTTGCATGTCATCACACAGCATGTAGCCTTTTCAAACAAGCTTCTTTCATCTAGTAAAATGCATTTAAGTTTCCATGTCTTTTCGTGGCTTGATAGCTCATTTCTTTTTATCACTGAATAATATTCCATTGTCTGGATGTACCACAGTTTGTCCATTCACCTACTGAAACACTTTAGTTGCTTCCAAGTTTTGGCAATGATGAACAAAGCTACTATAAACATCATGTGCAGGTTTTTGTGTGGACACAAATTTTCAGTTAATCTGGGTAAATACCAAGAAGCATGATTGCTGGATTGTATGGTAAGAGTAGGTTTACTTTTTTAAGAAACTGCCAAACAATCTTCCGAAGTATCTGTACCATTTTGCATTCTCACCAGCGATGAATGAGAGTTCCTGTAGCTCCACATCCTTATCAGTATTTGGTGTTGTCAGCTTTTGGATTTTAGCCATTCTAATGGGCATGTAGTGGTATCTCATTGTGGTTTTAATTTGCAATTCCCTATTATGCCTGATGTTGAGCATTTTTTCTAATGCACACTTGTCATTGTTGTTTATCATTTTATTATCATTTTCCATATGGCTACCCACTTTGTAACCAGGCCCTAAGACTTCCCTTATCTCTAGAGAGCTAGCAAATGAAGCTACCTTGGGCAAAGGTGGTCACCCCGAGGGAGGATGTTGGTAGAAGTGGGGAAAGAAGAGGAAAAGTAAGATGTGCGAGATGCCTAAAATGGCCAGGATGATTTTTAATACTTTTTCCTTTTCAATTTTAGTGCCATGACAATCTTGCTAGGTAGATGTTGCTATCACCATGTTATAAAGAAGCAATAGAAAGTTCGAGTTAAGTAGCTTACCTACATTACATAATGCGTAAGTATGAGAGCTGCATTTCAGACTCTTGCTTGTCTTATTCTATATTCCATCCACTTTCCTCTCTGACATGTGCTTTTTCAGGAGTAGGAGGCCCAAGAAAGGAATACCCTCTCAGCCCTGGCTTCCTTCTTCCCGACTTCTTTCAGGGTCCCAGAGGTGAAAGGCCAAAAGGAGAAGGGGGTAGATATCTGGGCCAGAGCCTGGAACACACAGGGGATAAGAGATTCTGGGCTGGAATGGGGAGAGAGAAGGCAAGAAATCTTGTAGTCAGAGCTCGTACAAGCTACGAACAATCTTGCGCTTCTCTATTGCATCGCTGTACAATGAACCCCAAGATCTTAGCCTAAAAGACTGTGCTGAGATGAGGGGGTAAACCAAGACAGAGTCTGGCTTTGCCCCGAGCTTCCTCCCAGGAAAAGTTGATGCTCAGATGGAATCTATACCAGCCTCCACGGCCCAGGATACAGGCACATTCTCTCTTCTCCCATCTCTTATCAGCCCTGAAGTCCCTCGTGAAAAAATATCCCATTGCCTAAGGAAGCATCAGTGAATGCTGTCTTCCCATCTGCATACAGATAGTCTTGAAGTACCTTTGGAGGGCTTTTGGGAACAGGAAGTCAGCCTGCTGGACTGGTTCATGAACAGACCACTGCATGGAATGATGCTGACTCCTCATGGACCAGCTCCCCACTTGCTCTGCTGCCTTACTGAGCCTGGCACTCATCTGCTGGTTGTTTGAACATGACAGTCATGTGTTTTCCTAATTAGAAGATGTCAGAGTTCTCCAATGTGTACTTGGGATTTCCTGAGGAATCACAGAGATGCCCACCTGGAGGAAGCACCTCAGTATCTGGGGAGGGCAAAAGATGCTCCAAGGACCCATGTTCCAGTGACTTCCCCCCATGCATTCCAGAAGTTTGGCCATATAGCCCTTTGGCCTTTCTGTGCCTCAGTTTCCCCTCCTCTAAAAGACAAGTGGTGCTTCATAATTCCCTCCCCACCCTCCCACCAGAACCAAATGTGTCACACTGCTTGCACTTCTCCGAGGTGACAAACAATGTCAGTGGAAACTGTTTCCTATAGGGGAGCAATTTCTGTTTACATATGTGGTGCCCACCCCCTGCAGAAATGCTGGCTGCCCGTGGCCTGGCTGGGTGATCAGGAGAATGTCACAAGCCACGGCTTCCACCCTCTGCCAACGGAACAGATTTGCTGCCTGCTTTGAGGACAAATCCTTTAGCAGAGGTAAGCCCTGGCATGGGTCCTCTGAGGAAAAAAAAAAAAGAGAGAGAGAGAGAGATAAAAAAGCTGCCCTTAAGTCAAGTCCTGAGCGATGAAAGTAAAAACAACTTGGCTTTGGAGTGATGGGCCAATATGACGGCTCAACGTTCTCTTTAATCTCTGCCCCAGAAGGAGGCACAGGAATGGACTCACGCTCTAGTAGAAGCAGAAATAGGAAAGAACTTATGATCAAATGTCCCTGGTCCACTGAAGCCACAAAATGAACTAAGTATCTAGGTATGAAATGGGTTTGTTGGTGAAGGTGTAGTCAAAACCAGGACAAAACTGAGAAAGCAAGTAGACACAGAGCCTTTCAGGCTAAGATCTTGGGGTTCATTGTACAGCGATGCAATAGAGAAGCGGCAAGATTGCTTGGTAGCTTGTACAAGCTCCGACTACAAGATTTCTTGCCTTCCCTCTCCCCATTCCAGCCCAGAATCTCTTATCCCCTGTGTGTTCCAGACTCTGCCCCAGATATCTGCCCCCTTCTTCTTCTGGCCCTTTCATCTCTGGGACCCTGAAAGAAGTCGGGAAGAAGGAAGCCAGGGCTGAGAAGGTGTTCCTTTCTCGGGCCTCTTACTCCTGGAAAAGTGCTTGTCAGAGTGGAAAGTAGACAGACTTTAGAACAAGACAAGCAAGAGTCTGAAACTGAAATCTCGTACTTAACACATTATGTAATGTAGGTAAGCTACTTAACTCGAACTTTTTATTGCTTATTTATAAAACAGTGACAGCAATATCTACCTAGCAGGATTGTCATAGCACTAAAAAGAAAAAAGAAAAAAAAGCACTAAAAAGTGTCCTGGCCATTTTAGGCATCTCACACATCTTACTTTTCCTCTTCTTTCCCCACTTCTACCAACATCCTCCCTTGGGATAGCCACCTTTGCTCAGGGCAGTTTCATTTACTAGCTCTCTAGAGATACTGGAAATCTTGTGGCCTGGTTACACACTCATTCCAACTGTTTTCAAGCCAGCCAGAGCTGTCATTTTCCCTCAGAATGTCTCTGGATGACTAAGAGGAGAAAGGGGTGTGGCTATCAGGGGTCGGCAAACCCAGTTTGAAAATTCCTGGGCAGCTGATATCTCCAGGAGCCAGACAGCAGCCAGGATCTGGGCAATTGGCTGATAGGAGCTGCTGGCTGCCCTTCCCTCTAAGACACAGCCTTGGCCCCACCTCTGATATGCCAGTCAGATAGGAGCCCTGTTACAAGGCACAGTTCAACTGACTTTTATGTCCCATCAAGTTCAAGTTCATTTGTTTTCCCCCTTTACCACCCTATCCCCCAACCTCCCCCTCAGGTGTATCAATAAAACACACATGCGCGCGCGCACACACACACACACACACACACACACACTGAGCTTAGAAGAAGACAGGTGAAGTTTTAGGAAACCAAGGGGTTGGCCAGAGAATGGGAGTTTATAAATATGTTTCATGTGACCTGAGAATGAGCTAGCCTCACTTAATTAGGAGCATACCAAATTTCCTCAGCAGGGAGCTAGACCTGGGAAGAGTGTGCAGGAACACTGGGAGACTGAAATGAGGGCATAAAGTCTTACTGGAAGATACAGGACTTTTAGTACATTTCCAAAAGAAGGAAGCAAATTCATCTACAAAATGAGCCACTTACCTTCAACCTGACAGGCTGTACTATCACCTTGATGCTCTGGTCCATCAAGCTCCACTTTAGCCCACAATGTGGCATGCATGATACGTAAGAGATATTGACTGTGATGTTGGAAACGGAAGAAAAATCACTCACCTCTTCTCTCTTGGCCTCCTTCTAGAACATGTTTTCCAGACTCTGCACACATTTTCAGTTTATGTCGACATCAGAAAGCCTGGGGCAAATTATTCTCTGTGCACACCAGGTTCAAAACACTGATTCCAAATGTTCCTGGCTTAGTTCTAGGTCAGAACATTTTATCGTCCATTGGGCTTCTTTCTCCCTACAAATTCCCACACCTAAAAGTGTCTCAGTAGTATTTCTGCCATGTAGACTCAGTCTCAAATAAAATGAATCAGGTCCCTGGATAGATGAAAATAGGATTGGGTTAAGTTACTCCAATACCCTCAAAAGTAAATAAATAAAGATAATTAAATAACATTTTGGAGATCCTAAGACCAGAAATTTTTTTTAAAAACTTCCATACATAAGCAGAATATGCATGTAATGAAAAGGTGGGAGAGGAGTCTATTCCAGAAATCTATTTTGTATTGAAAGTATTGAAGGAAAAAAATCTATTCTGGCAACCTTAGGTTATAAAATGAACCAGGAATCTAAACTTGAAATGCAATCACCTCTGAGTGGTATATGTTTTACAAGCAAATTCTTACTCTTGTCATCCATTACTGTCCTTCATATTGAGACATACTTGTATTCTGGAAAGCATGGAATCCCGGAAGCTTTGAAAGAAGGTTGACTTGGATTCTAATCCCAAATCTGATAGGTACTACTTGTGCTGCCTTGGGCAAAAAACTTGAAGATTTCCAGTTTCCAAAATTGAGCAACAAGGATACTAACACCTAAGATTAGGCTATAATTGCTTGATACGTGGAAACTGTTATGATGATAATAACAATAATAACATAATAATATCATCATCATCATTAATAGCACCATTGTTAATTATAAGACAGTTATTCAAATAAAATAAAGGTCACAATTGAGGTTTTAAGAAAGTGAAGGAGAAGATAGAATCTGTTCCACAATTTTACACTTTCCTCAGGTCACTCTGATCTCTTGGAAATAAATTTCATGATTGGAGAAAAGAGCACCTCATAATGAATGTTAATAAACAGGACTGCAATTTCAAAATCCACATAAATTAGACCAAAAAATGCAAAAAGACATGGAAGTACAGAGGATCTCCCTTAGTCAACGCTGCCAAAAATGCTATTATGTATTCACCCAACTGGAGTTCCTTCTAACAAACTGCCACTGAGCATATGGCTACCTTGGGCATTTTTTCATTACCCCAGAGTGTGTCTACAGTCCCATGTCGGTAAACTCCATCTGTATCTCTGTCAATGGAAGAAATTTCCATCAGGAAATATCAGCAGGCATCAGGGAAAGACCTTTCCAATTTACTGAGATCGAAGGAAGTAACTGCAGGGTTCCCCTCTCTCGCCTCCCTTTTTCTCCAACTCCAGCCAAAAAATGTCTTGTTTTCTTTCCCAAAGATTATCCCATCACCCACCCCTGCCTGCTCAGGGGGAGTCTCTGGATGATCCTTGGACACATGGTGCTGTACATGATGTGCTAGTTGTATTCTGGGTCACCCAGCCCCTTCAACTCACCACTTAATAGGAATAAGGAGAAGAGCAGGCGAAAAGGACCTCCCACTTCTCTCAGATGCTGCACCAAGAAAATGCAAAGAGAAACAGCTCTGGGTGCTTTGTTGCTGTTGCTCTAGTTATTTTAATCTCTTCATGCTGGACAGCACCCATCAGGGACCAACTTGCAGGCAGGTTTTAACATCAAAGGCAGTGATGAATGTAATGTACCCTTCTGGGCAGGGCAGGAGCCCTTGCTGGGCAGTGGGTTGGGTTGGGGGAAAGAAGTGTGCAGGGGTGAGGCAGGTAAGTGAGGGAAGCCTGCACCAGTGATTGAATGTGGGAGCAAGAGCATTAAAAAATGTCAGTCCCAGGCTTCCTTCTGTGTATCTCACAGCCTGATCGTTACATCTCGGTTGCATATTGAATGTGACCCTTGCATTCACAATGCTTCCCCTGATATTTTTCACTGTAGACTTAGACAACCATCGCATCAATGTACTAGTTTAAAAGTTTTGTATTGACTATGCTGCTTTTAGAAAATAGACTCAGGGTCAGAACAGCCCCGTTTCTCTGTTCTCTTCCCTCTCTATACCCCAAAGAAGGGCAGAGCAATGGCATAGTTGAAATAGATTGCATATTGACATTCCTGGGGATAATTTCTCCATATACAAATATGTCCATTTATATGATGTATTTATTTTTTAATTTACTTACATGTAGATATATATGAAGGATATACTTAAGCCCCCAATTACCCATATCAACATTATAGCTCTCCATCACCCTGAGAGGAATGCACTGGGAAAAACCCTCACTATTTTTGAAAATCCCATTAATAACACGGGCCCCATTTGGGTGGTATTTGCAATGAGAGTCTCATTGATAAAAGAACCCACAACCAATTATCTTTGGACTTTATAGAATTTTGGATTTCCCAGAACCTATGAAGTTCATAAAAACTAATTGTAATTCTTCCTGAGTCCAAAACAATGGAAAGAAAGACACTTGGAGTGGGATTTTACGAGTTTATCTAAAAAAAAAAAAAAAAAAAAGAAAGGACCCCTGGGAAAATGTTAGCCAATCACAGCAAGCATTTGTGTATTCACATCCATAAATATCCACCAGCAGAGGACGTCACAGGTCTAGGCCTCTGTCATGAATGTCTAAGTTCCTACCACGCATCTCAGGCCCGTACGCTGGAGAGAAGGGGAGGGGGACACCAAGCGAAGCCCAGTAGCAGAAGACACAGCACACCCTCATCCCAGCCTTCATAGACCTTTTTCTTACAGTACATGAGAAGTCACCAGTAAAACTAAAATTCTTTCTCAACAAGATACGCTATATTCTCACCCTCAGTTGGATATTCAGAGCCAAAACTAGAATAATGATTCACCATTGCCTTGGCCCAAAGCACATTCAATCTTTTTCCAACTCCAGTATCATTTTGGCAAGGTATCATAAAACTGCTACCAAAGCTGAATCTATTTCTATAGCTAGCTATCCATCTACATATCTTCATTGCCTACAAAATAGTAAATTTTTTTTTTTTTTTTTGAGACAGTGTCTCACTCTGTCACCCAGGCTGGAGTCTCGCTTTGTCGCCCAGGCTGCAGTGCAGTGATGCAATCTCGGCTCACTGCAAGCTCTGCCTCCCAGGTTCACACCATTCTCCTGCCTCAGCCTACTGAGTAGCTGGGACTACAGGTGCCCGCCACCACACCCAGCTAATTTTTTGTATTTTTAGTAGAGATGGATTTCACTGTATTAGCCAGGATGGTCTCGATCTCCTGACCTAGTGATCCACCCACCTCGGCCTCCCAAAGTGCTGGGATTACAGAAGTGAGCCACCACACCTGGCCAATCCTACCCTCTTTTTAAGGTCCAGCTCTCTCATTTTGGAAATAACTTCTTCCTCTGAACAAGCACAGTGCTCACTGCTTATATCTCTAATTATTCTTATCTCTTTCCATCTCGTGATACATTCACTTACATTCATGTCTCATTTCTCATGGGGAAAATATTCCACTTCTTGAGGATAAAATCCATAGCTGTTCCTTCTCTGTACTTCCACAACACTTACTTTTCTTTAACATTTAGAAGGCACCCAATGAATGTTGTTTGTATAAGTGAATAAATGAATAACTTTTAATTATGTTAAATAAATGCAAGGTATCATTTATAATATAGAAAAATGTACGTTCTATCCACAGGTGGATGTAAAATGACATGTGACTAAAAAAGAAAAAAAACTTGTCCTGGGTGTGCATGGAAAAACAAATATAAGGGGCTCAACAGGAACAAACTGCAAAATTCCAAGCTCTCTTCTATCTGCAGCTGTCCCTTCTCTTGAAATTACTTCATGCCACAGTGATATAGGACTCACAGTGCTCATTGGAATACACAATCCATCTTCAGGAGCCCATAGTCACAGGAAGAAGAGAAGAGGAAAAAAATTCCTAAGCACATTTCACCCATTGGTTTTGATCCCCAGCCAAGGCCGTCCACCTGCAAAAATTCCCCAACTATCACATTTCTACTGCTCTGGCTGATAACGAAGATAATTGTTTCATCCACTTTGTCAAAGCTGAAATGAAAAGAGGGCAAAGCAAAATGATGCCATCGTAAATCATGGGGCTGAGACAGCAAAAGAGGGACAAGATAGCAACTTCATTAAGGGTTATGTATTGTGCCATTAAGTTGGCAGGGGGGTCACCTTTTGTGTCACACCCGGCCTCTGTGATGCATTGCCAGCTCTTCTTTCCAATAAAATTAAACGGAGATGTAAAACTGATTAGGGCCATGTTTGCTTCAGCCTGTGGCAAAGGGAATGGTACAGGGAATAATTGATATAAGATTGCAACTGATGCATAATGACAGCAATTTCTCTTCCTGGTCATTTCATTGCTGACCTTGCCCATTAAAATAAGCCCAGCTGCCTTGGAGAAAGAGACACTTCATTTCCCATCACCCTATGGCCCCATGGCATCTCCCATTTCCCCTGATCACCAGCCTTCACCAAAACAACATAGCTAGAAATGCTGCAAGCTAGAGATTTGGAGAAGCAGCTGGTTCACATGGATATGCATTGCAGACCCTTCATGCCACTGTTAGCATCTGTCTGAACTCCTCGACTCCCCAAATGGTGGCTTCAGACAATTCTATGCTTCACTAGTTTTTAAATCCTGCCATGCTGAACATCAGGTTATTGGCCTGCTTGGTCTGAGCCTCAGACTTTCAACAAGAGGACCTATCTGTTTATTCTGTCATTGCTGAGGTATGGAAGCTGCCATAAGCATAGAAAGGACCGACTTTATCTTCACAATAACAAATCATGTCTTCTAATGCTTTATGAACTCAACAATTTAGACAGTCTCCATCCAAAGTGTACCCATTGTTCAATCAACAAATATTCATTAGAGGTCTGTTAGGTACCAAGTACTTTGCTAAGCATTGACGATAGACAGTTATGTCCCTGCCTTCATGGGGCTCACAGTTGAGTGGCATTTTCCATTGGAATACGGATGGCTCATGTGTGTTGAATGTTTACTATGTGCAAAGCACTATTCTATGCAATTTTATATACATTAACTCATGTAATCTTCACAGTAACAATAAAGTGATTATTATTATCTCCATTTTACAGATGAGAAAACAGAGAAGGCAGAGGCTAAGTACCCTGCCCTGGAAAATGGGGAGTAAGGAAAAGAACCAGTATTTCTTTTCTTTTCTTTTTTCTTTTTTCTTTTTTTTTTTTTTTCTTTTTTTAAGATGGAGTCTTGCTCTGTCACCCGGGCTGGAATGCAGTGGTGCGATCTTGGGTCACTGCAAATTTTGCTTCCTGGGTTGAAGCCATTCTCTGGCCTCAGCCTTCCAAGTAGCTGGAATTACAGGTGGCCACCATCACACTCGGCTAATTTTTGTATTTTTTTTGTAGAGACAAGGTTTCACCATGTTGTCCAAGCTGATCTCAAAATCCTAACCTCAGGTGATCTGCCTGCCTTGATCTCCCAAAATGCTGGGATTACAGGCATGAGCCACTGCGTTGGGCCAAGAACCATTATTTCAGATGCCATGAAATATTTCAGAGGAACTAAACCTGAAGAACAATATTTTATTATTTTTTGTTTTTGTTTTTCTCTTGATTCATTCCCTAGCCTGGTCAAGTCACTGATATATTTTATCCAGACTTCAAGAAGAAAGAGTATGTATTCATCAAAGGGAATTCATGCTAGAATCCTGTGCTTTCCTATGGGTCAGGACTGCCAACAACAACAACAAAAGTCATGTATATTCCAGTTAATAAACATTTAATATCACATAATATAAAATCATATACTGTTTTCTTTCTCTTTATTTCACTCAGTGTCTGAGATTGGTGTTTCCATGGTATATCCAGATAAATGAGCAAAACTTACGGGTTCATCTCGCAAATGTCTAATTTCAGTGTTGAAATTAGGCCCCATGATTTTGGGGGTCAAGATCATGGCAAACAGCAGTGAAAAAAATCTGGCCAACAAGGCATCTGGAAACAATTCCTGTCACCCATATTCTCAACCTAGCTAAGGGATGTGGACCGTATGACTCCACGATTCTCTTGCCTTTGTCAGGAATCCCAGCAGTTAAACACGCAGATAAATATGACCTAGTCATCACAGTGACCTCTGTGGCAGTGAAGGGAGATCTATTTCTTCAGCCTCTCTTACCAGAAGCTTGAAACCTTGATCTGTTTGTCTGCCTGTCTGTCCAGCTGTCTGTCTCTGTCCCACCACTTTCTAGGCTGTGATCAAGTCCAGGGATTACAGCAGCTCTGGGTGGGAAGCTTGTAAATGACAAGTAACAGATGCTCTGCCAAAAAAGCGATCATGCCAGAGATGGACTAAGTTAAACCAGACTGCATCCACCCACCACATCTCACCATGACCCCACACCTCAGGAAGGAGGAACGCCTTAGAAGGCTTTGTATAAACGAAGATAGGGCTGTGCACACTTCCCACTCGATGACTCATGCAACATGGAATTAGAGGCCCCAACCATGCACCTATAAACAGCAAATGGAAAACAAACACAGTGAGCACGCCCACGACTGTCGTTTCCTTCCTCCTCCCCGCCTCACCTACGCACTCCCACCATCCAGGCCCCAGGCCTCTGTACTGCAAAGTCCAACCGGGGGAACTCTGTGAATACTGGGATGATAAACACAAGCTGCCCTGGCTGCAAGAAGGAGACCCCGAGGCTGAGGGATGCCACTGGATCTGAGATTCCCCTGGGACTCAGGATTTTTCCCACACAGGGAGATCATCAGAGAGAAACCTCCTCTTTGCGTCCACTGCAATCACAGACAACTTTTTCACTGATATGACACACAGACATGGTATGCTTGCAGCCATAATGACATATAATCCCTAAAACACTTTTATGAGGTGAGTGGTATTAGCCTTACTTTACAGGCAACGAATGAAACCTAGGCTCAGGGATAGGCTGGAGGCCACACAGCACTGAGGGATGATCTGCTTCCAGAAGAAAAGAATTTCCACTACTCCATGGGAGAAAGGGCAAATTTGTCTGAGTGCAGACTCACATCACATCAGCCGCTCTGACCTACTCAGGACTGCTTCCTAGTCAACAGTCAAGGAAGCACGCAGGAGCCTCCACCAGGTCCTACATTTACCCCACGCCTGCCTTAAATATTCTCAGGAAGCCAAGGATTCACTTCCCTTCCCTCCGCCTAGGCATTCAGGGCCCACATTGGGCTGGAATGCCAAGACAGCCAGGGAAACAGAGCCCATGGCTAGAAGTTGTCAAGGGCCTGCAGCCTGCACAGTTCCTTAAAAGAAACAGGGTGGGCGGAAGATGTTCATTATTCAGATCTTCATTAACAAAATTACACTTACCTTGATTCTGCTCCTGCAGAAAACAGACTGGGATTGGGTCCATTACCTCACCTTTCCCCAAGCAATGATGCTTAAATGAAGGTTGCAGGCCTCCTCTCTGTCTCATTCTCCATCTCTCTATTTCAATCCCACTCTTACTACGTGAACAAAAGATGGCCTCATCTAAAAAGAAAAAAAAGAACAAGCTTAGGGAAGAAAATATCTAAAATAAAAGGATTCATCCCAGCAAAAATACCTGGAAGCCTCATGGCTAGCAATGCTTTAAAGAAAACAAACTTTGATTATTCAGTTAACAAATGAAAGCTTTAGGTCTTAGCAATGTGCTGGCCAGGAGGGAATGTGAAGATGAAGAAGATACTTTGCTTGCCCTTAAAAGAGTCCTACTGGGTGTTTCTCAATGCCTTCCAGGGACAACTGCTGCACACCTGTCACACACTGACATGTGCCCTCTGCCTTGACTGTTAGAACTGGAGCCAGAAACCCAAAGATGTGGATTCTGAAAATGGAGCCAGAAAAAAATGTGGATTGCAGAATTTTCACAAGGTCCCTCTCGGTGTTATTCTCTAAGCCAACATGGCACCAAATTCCTGAAAAATGCTCCAGAGCACCTTCTCCTACTCCCTTACTTAATTTGTCAAAACCCTGTGTCACATCAGTATCTGCCATGGGGTTTTGCAGAGGCTGAGTAGTGGGCTGAAACCCCCCATTGCACTCTGACCAGACAGTACAGCCCCTTCTCCATCTATCAGTCAGATTCAGAAAGTCATAATGTTGAATTTAGAGAAAGGGTTTTCCCCTGGTAAAATAGAAACCACTTTTGAAAACCACTGAAGAGGTTATCTGAGCTATTTTCCAGCCCTGATATTTAGTGATATAGGATTGTTGTCTGTGATTAAAACTCCACTTGTGTAGGGTCAGTGCTCACCGAAAGATTTTCCCAAAACTCTTCTTACCTCCTTCAGGAGATTGTCATCATTGAAGGAAAACAGCAGAGCCAAGCCCCTCAGTTGCCCAGACCCATGTAACTGACAATGGCTGACTCATTCAACAAATATTTACTGAGAACTGCAGCATGACAGCAGTGTGCCAGCTGTTGACTTCGTGAGAATCAGTCGGCTCCATGGAAACTCCCCACAGCCCAGGACTTAACAGCACTTTGGGTCAGGCTGACCTGGACTCCAGCCTGGGCTCACTGTCTGTGCAGCCACTGAAGGTTGCTCACTCATTCTGAGCCTCAGTCTCCCTGTCGGTAAGAATAATGTTGTGAAGATCCATGACAGTCTTACTGAAAATGCATAGCATAGTGAGTGTGAAAACACATAGCACATACTAAATGCTCAAAAAATATTGTGATGACTACTGTCATAAAGTTCAGTTGCTTACTATCTCTCCCCTGAACTCTCTCAGCTCTCTAAACTGGTATCTCTGACTTCCGTTATCACCCTTCCCCTTCATCTTCTGATTGGGCCAGAGGGATGGCTCTTCATTCTTATTCATGCTTGAAGGCCAAATTCAAATGTCATCCCACTCTGCTAAGGCATTCTTAATTCTCAGACGCAAAATTAAACTCTGAGATTCCCAGTGCATACTTCTGTTTTTTCCATTATAGCATTTGATACGTTGCATACATTCATTTATGCAGCAAATATTTATTGAGTGTCTACCAGGTGCCAAGCCTTGCTCTAAGCCCCAGGGGATACGTCAGGGACACCCAGACAATTGCTTGTTTGTGTCTCAGTCTCTAATCTCCCAGTCCCTACAGGGTGAGAGAGAAGGAAGCGGCGTTCCTCGCCTTAGCTAAATGTTTCAACCAACGTGTTCAACACGAGTTTTCTCAAATGGGCAAATGAATCTGATAGCTATACCTGTGTCACTGGATCTGCAAGAGTGGAAGTACAAAAGCTGCCTTCCTACTGTGGTTTGGGAATCCACAGGCGACTGGAAAAACCTTGGGTTGCCTCTCACAACCCATGGATTGCATCATCCCAGCCCTCAGCTCCACAGCCTGCATCTGCCGCTAGGAACTAAGGCAGGAGAGAAAATCAGGGAAGAAAAAAGAAGGCATGGTAGAGGTGAACACAAGTTTTAAACTTTAAAATTTGATGAACGGCTAGAGGCCTATGGAGACCTACAGGAACCCTAAGTTAACATCAGGTGCACACACCTGGGGCCTTGTGTTTGGTCCAGCCGCTTGCATCAGGCCTGTGGACAAGCCCCTGGGAGAGACTGCAGCTCCAGACTCTTCCAAGAAGATATTAGCAAGGATTTATATTTCTGCTCCAGCCCCCTCTCACCTTCTAGCATTTGGAAAAGACGTCATAGGAGCCAGCCTGGCCACAGGGGAACAACAGCAAAAGTGGGGGACAAACAGAACAAAGAGAGGTCAGTTGATGTGCAACAGCCCTCTCCCCAGAGGATTCCTCCTCTCACACTCCCATGCCATGTAAGACAGAGCCAGGGAACAAAAGAATAGGAAATGAACTAAGTGGCTAAAATATTCCAATCCCCAAATCCCATTATCAGCTTGTAGCATTGCTGGGACACCTGTGGTTAAAGGCAGAGAAGCTGACGCAGCATCTACAGAAGCCATGAGGCCAGCACAGGTCATGAGTCAAAACCTTGAGGAGTATGTTTGTGCGTGTGTGTGTCTGTGTGTGTGTGTGTGTGTGTTCTCATGTAGATACACACAGTCAAGGAGCATTGTTTCAGGTCTACTGTTTCCACTGTCCTTCTTTAGCTAAATAACAACCGATAGTAAGTTGGGGGCAGTGGGGGCAAGAAAAAGGAAAAGGAATGAATAAAATATTGCCATGGGTGGCTTGAAGCAAAGCAGATCCAAGACTCCCCAAAGCAGCTCAACTGCTCTCAGAGTTTTCTTAGAAAGGCAACCACCAAGAGGGGCATTCCAGCACCCTTCTGCTTGAGGGTAATAATGGACACAGAGAGCTCTATCACCATTGCTTCAAAGATGCAAACGCTGCTCAGAAAAGATTCTTACCAAATCCTTCACGTTTCAGATAACATCTGTAATCTGATGTTATTTTTCACTTAGCTTTGTGCCTAGTAGAGAGCAAGTACTTGGCGCGGACTCATTGAATATATGAATGAATGAATGAATGAATGAATGAATGAGATTGGGGAAAGCTGTTTCCATCAGAAAACATTAAGGCTGAGTATGGAGGGGAGAAAGGGAGGTCAAAAGGATAAGAGGAGCTGGAGCCACTGAGTTCTTGGTCAAATAAATGGCATGGTATGGGTATGGCCCCTTTGTCATTTGCAAGTCACGAGGGGAGCTACAGATATATGAGACATTAGCCTGTCCTCAGGGAGCATATGATCCATAGCCAAGGGCCAATGTGTGCACAAATGGTGATGAACAAAAACAACAACAGCCACAAAAAGCAGCACAGGGAAAGTGCCAGCAACAGAAGCCCCAGTAAGAAACAGTGCAGGACAAAACATAGGTGTCAACAGCAAGGGTCCTCTAAATTGCAAGGGTACTTTTATTTTGGACTCTGGCAGTGTGGCTCAGAGGCTCCAGGAAGTGCAGTACCCAAGTATTCTTTCAGGTGGCAGAAGGACAGCTGGAACCCCTGGCTCCACAAGGTACCTTTCTGTCACCTATTCACTTGCCAGTCCTCCCGACTCAAAGAGTCGAGCGTTAATCGCAGAGGGATTTTTGTAATGTCTTTATATAGATGAGTTAATGTAAAGGCTTTCCAACATAAGCATGTTTTTCTATTCCTTCTCTCTGACCTTGGCATTTTCTTTCTCCATTCCAGGCTCAGTGCTGTCCTGTGGCCAGGTTTGCCTCTCATTTGTCAATGTTATTATTGAATTTTCAAATGCCAGTAGTACACATAAATCAATGGCTTTCTTCTCCCTACTGGCATATCCCTGCCACATGTGGTCATTCATTTTTTTAATAAGTCCTCCTCTCCTTTTGCCCATTTATAAAAATGCATCTTGTCCCCCCACCACCGTCCATCACTCGGTGAGCCCAGCTATTTGTTGCCCCTGAGTGCTTATTCATCAACGTTTTCAAAAGCAAAATCACTCTTCGCCTCCTGCTCTTATTGTGCCATCAATCTTGACCGGAGGATCAATAAACTTCGCTTCTGCAATTTCCCCCCCACCCCTTCGGAGCTGACTCTCTCCAAAGTGCAGTCTTTTTATTTACATTTTTAACTGATCATCAGCAGAGGGGGGACGGCGGTGTCAGGGAAGCGAAGGGCTTTCATTTGCTCCCGAGGCAGCAATAACCATCCATGCATCGGTCATTTAACACGGTAACCCAGTGAAATTGATACTCGACTCTTCCCTGCCCAGGGTCCACCCGCGTAAATCATAACCTGAGGAAACAAAAGCCCTGCCTGAGCAGTGTGTCTTGCCAGCAGGCAGGCAGGCAGGGAACGAGGCTGAGTGACTCACCCTCTCCAAGTCTGGTTGGAGGAGAGGCACATGGTTTCCAGGAATTTCTCTGCATTGTTTTATATGTATTAAGGGAAAATTAAAATAAAAGGATCTGAAGTGTTGAGAAAAGGAAAGAAGGCTGAATTTAAAATGGGCAGACGTATAAAGCCAGGCTGGCAAAGGGGCCTTGAATTGACTGGCTCATTAAATCTCCTCGAGGCTTGTAGACACATCAAGTTCACAGGGCTCTTGCCTGCTGTTAATGCTTGCAGAGAGACGGGCAATGACCAAATTGCAAAGCTCCATGAGGCAAGCGAGTCGCCTGTGAAGTCTGAGGGATTTTGGTTTAACCCACCCTAAGAGCATTTCCTCAAGTCTGAACTAAAACACAAGCAAGATAATATGGATTTGACACATAACATCCACTGAGGATTAAAGCATACTGTCTTTCTTGGTTTGGTTTTTCCATTACTATTTAAATTTTGAGCTGCTTTAGGGCTTCCAGGTAGTGAGGCTGGCTAACCTAGTCAGGAAGCTTGCCAGCTGATCACTAAGTACAGTAAAGTGTTAATGGTACCCTCTCTCCCACCACTAGTGTTCTCAGCTTAATGAAGAATGATACAGATGAAGGGAAGCTGGGGAAAAGAACTCACCCCTTTTGCATACCTACCCTGCTCCAGGTACTCCACATCTGCCACTGTGCAGATTGTTACAGCAACTCACCAGGTAAGTTCTGTGGCCATGATTCAAGAGTGGGTAAATTGCCATACAGAGATTCAGCTACGGACCCAAGCTATAAATTTTGAATACAGCTCTCCAATTTCAAAGTCTTTTCATTACCCAATACTATCTAAAGTTCTCAGGAGTCATCTGACTCACACCAGAGAAGTCCCCAAAGGAGTTCTATGGGGAGTGCCTGTAAGTGATCTAAGAGGACAGACTCCTTTTCCAACCCCAGAGCCATCAAATTCCTGTCATAGGTTTTGGTGACAAAGGAATTCAGGGCCCAAGAGTTAAAGCGGCCTCAGGAGTCTGGCATCCAAGACCCAGTAGGGCTGGAGGAAAGCAAAGCATTGCATGATGGATGATCTATTCCAAAGTGGGGGTGGGGTGGCCACTGCTTTTCAGGAAGTCCCTTCTCCTTCCTGAGCCTAGTTTTTTCACCTCTAAAACTAAGGATTTGGACTCCATGATGCCTAAGGTCTCTCCTAGATGTGAAATTGCTATAATCCCATGATATATATTCCATTAGCATTTTCGGCAAAGGTACGTAGCTTGGAATACACAGAGCTGACCTGAGTATGGCATCTTTAGATACGAAGCCCTCACTGTCTTCAACTCTGTGGTGCCAGAGAGTGCCAAGATCAGAGAGAGTTTGCAGTGGCACTTTACAAATATATGCTGTCTTCTTTCTTTAATCTCTTCAGTTATAATATGGGAGCAATCAGATTTGATGAAGGCACTGCTTTGGGGGCTTTAGATATTTGGATTCATATTTTTGAATTTCACAGGGAAGTAAAATTTTGAAATAAAAATATAACATGGGCCAGGCGCAATGGCTCATGCCTGCAATCCCAGCACTTTGGGAGGCCGAGGCAAGCGAATCACCAGGTCAGGAATTTGAGACCAGCCTGGTCAACATGGTAAAACCCCATCTCTACTGAAAATACAAAAAAAATTAGCTGGGTGTGGTGGCAGACACCTGTAATCCCAGCTACTGGGGAGGCTGAGGCAGGAGAATCACTTGAACTCAGGAGGCAGAGGTTGCAGTGAGCCAAGATGCACCACTGCACTCCAGCCCGGGTGACAGGGCAAGACTCCATCTGAAAAAAAAAAAACACATATATATATGTGCGTATATATGAGATACATATACGTATATATACACACAATAAATATATATATGTGTGTGTATATATATGATAAATAAAATCTTTGGGACCTAACATAATGTTGTCAACTTTTTAATCAGCTGCATGAGGGCAATAATAACTGACGATCTACTGTCACCATTTTATCACAATGAACGAACATTTTAAATCCCCAACGCTAAAAAAGGAGGTAATCACTAGAGACAGGTACCAATCCACAGACTATCATTTAACAACTGGGCTAATCCCACTTACTTATCAAACTAAAATGGTATGTTGTCCCAAGGAGAGAGACTGTGCAGTGAGGACCACGCTGATAATCTCATCTCCGAGTTGCAGGCTTTGTGCACAGCTCACTAATTAATACACACACATTACCTTTTATTGTTGTTAAGTACATAAATCTCTGTCCCTTTAATGAGACTATACATACCTTAAATACTGGGGCCATGTCTTCCCTTGGGTTTTTCATCACCAAGTAGAATTAATCTTGTTACTGGGTTGTACCTCTCTGAGATTGGAGGATGAGCTCATTTATGTGGCTAAACTGAGCAGATGGTAAGAGTGGGCTGAGGTGAAATAGAAAGGTTCCTGGAGGTCATGTCAGTTGAACCTATGAGATGTACCAGCAGCCAGGTCCAGAGCTCTGGGCACAGCCCCTGGGCAGCTTCTCAAGCCACTTCCTAGTCCCCCTGGGGTCCACAGCTATCACTAGTCTAGACAGGGCTGCTGAGGGAACCACAGAACTGAGAGTTAATAGAGATTCTGGCCAGGGAAATCTAGAAACACCACTGCCTGTGCCTTGCTTACCTTGTGAGAGTGACGTAAGGAGAAACAGGACCCTCAGTCAATTACCATCGGCTCCAAAATGGCTGACTTTAGCGAACACAGCAGAAGATGCTTGCTCATCAGCTCTGTGTTCTAAGTTAATCCCAGGAAAGCACTAGAAAATACACTACTTTGCTTGAACACCAGCCAAGCTGTCAATCTTAGGGCTGCTTCAGTCCTGGGCACCAGGCTTATGTAACTTCAACTGTTTTGCTAATAGGCCAGAAATAAACAATGAGTGACTGGTCATTTTTAAAAGCCAGCTCCCCTGCAAGGGAAAGAGAGAGGAAGCCAAGGGGCTGAGGGAGGAAGTGCCTGCCAAGGTAATAAATACAAACCAAAATCTCCAACATTTTGTGGTTTGACACTTAATTGATTAACTAATTTGAGGCAACAAGATTTAGTGCTCCTGCAGATTAGTGTCGAAGGGGTAATTATAGCTAAAGCTCCCATCTCTAAAGACCGTGGCCGCTGCAGCTCCTCACGGGCCAACGCTGCATTAAAGCCCACATATTATGACCCAGAGATACAAAAGGTTTTTTGGAACACGTCCCTTTTCAGCTCTGCGTGCTGGGATTGCTCTGGAAAGGTCATTTGGTGCCTTATCAGCATAGACAAAATCCCCTGTCTATAATGTATGTGTTTATTCTCAAATTAAATATATTAATGTATTATTTGTTCTTAAAATGTCATGGAATAGATAGTGAGCTTAGCCCTCCTGGCAGACCTTTGAAGCTTAAAGAGTAATGTAATAATAGTACATTAATCCATAGGCCGTTCAGTCATCTCCCTGTGGAGGCCCCAGCCTCTGGTACACGCTCCAAAATGCTGGATTTTCTGCACATGTTCTTAAGAGTCTATTTCTTTAACAACAGCTGGAGTGATAGAGCAGGTTCTACTGAAGCTAAGAAAAGGCAGTTACCTCTAGTATTTAGGTGGAATAATCCTACCATGAACTTGAAAACTGGAAGTGACCTATGTGCTCCAGGGTAAAAAAAAAAAAAAAAATTAGGGAAATTGGAAAGGGAGACTAGAAGCAATAGAACTTTCTTTCTTTGCCAATCTCCTTTGGCCAAGTTTTCATAGGAAGGATGACTAAATGTGCTGTGTGATCCCAGCTTAAGTGGCTGGAGATCCGATTGGCCCAAGAGGTAGCAAATGCAACTGCAGTCAACACGATCACACACAGTGCTTAGGTAGGGCCTTGGCTTGGTGCTGCCAGTCCCTCGATGTTGGGAGGCACAGACATGAAGGAGAGTGGAGGGAGAAGATTTTAAACCCAAACTCCCTTGCATCTGCTCCAGCAAAAAATAAACAAGTCTGCTTAGGTGTTATTGAAGTAATTCTATTTCCATTCTGGGACCACTTCACTCTTCTTAGTTCTGGCTTTTGTAGCCCCAATTCGATTGGATCTTGGACTGGATTCTAGTTGCATCTCCACTTCCTGCCTCATCTCAGCCTGATATCTGTTGATGTGTCCACTTCCAGCTCTGATCTTGGGCTCCCAGCCTGTGTTTCATGAGTGTTCCAGGTTGAATGCTGGGTTATGCCTTCACCCCTTTGGGTTTACTGTTGGGCTTCTCCATACCAAGTAGCTAAAAGTCTTAGGTGGGGTTCCCTGGAAGCTGACTCTAAGAGGTGCATGATTAATCAGAAGGCTATCTACCCCTAAGGAGACAAGGAAGGCAGGATTGAACAAAGGGGAAGCTGATCAGAAATTAAGGCTTCAAACCAGTCCTGGAGTTTTGGATCTTGGAAGGCCCTTGAGAGTTGTCCTAAACTGAGGGAAAAGGGCCAGATCTTTCTATCCCTGCACTTATCAATCATTGGCCATCCCTCTGGGGAAGGTGCAACTTGGACGAAGCAGGGCAATTCCCGGCAACTATCCATCTGTCATCTGTCAGCAGCCAATGTTCCCAAGAGCCAATGTTCCCAGGAGCCAACATTCCCAGCAGCTGGAGGACAGACGCGTTGGCCCAGAAGAGCTGCTCTGCCTAGGAGAAAGGTCACTGTAGGCACTACTTGTAACGCTCTCTCCTATTGGATACCCCGGACTACCCTTCAGCCTTTTCCTAAGAAATTAACCTGCTTTCTCTTCTAACCAACAGTTCTGTCCCTCTGCTGCCCTCTGGTGGCTACTGATACAACTACCCCAACCAGTAAAGCCCCTTTGACCCCATGTGCCAAAGTGTGGGTCCGTATTGCACAATGTGCAGTGAGAATTGGTGACCACCAAGCTCTTCTTACAAGTCAGTGGGCACCAGCAAGATACCGAAATGTCATTGACACTGAAGAGAGTCTTCTCTCTACGTTTTTCTTTCACTCTGTCAGCAAATGGAATTATATGCCCCTAGACCTTCATTTCTTTAAGTCTTGAAGGCTTTGGGATCTTTAGGAGGTTCCTGATTAAGATAGATTACTCTTGGGATGGTGGCAACATTATTTCTTATTAAATAGCTTCCATGAAGGATTCGTTGAGAGTACAGCCTTTCAGGGAATAGAATGTGAGATATGGGAATGGAGAAGAATCAGTCACAGATGTTCACCACCTTGTGCATAGCCAGAGCTGCCGAATGTTGATCGGATGGCATTCCCTGCTTTGCAAACTATGGGGAGTATCTGTTTTTTAGGAGGCAAAATTAGGTATGATGTAAAGAGAACAAGGATCGGAGTTACTGGATCTGTCTTCAAGTCCCAGTTCTGTCACTTACTGAGTATGTAGTATTGCAATTAACACTACACAATCACTTGTCTGGGGATCAGTTTCTGCATCTGCAAAATGTGATAATACCTACTCAACAAGTTGTTTGCAGGAGATTAAATTTGGTGCACGTGTCAAATCACATTGCAAAGTGCTGTGTTATTCAATAACTACCAGAGCAATCAGAGACCAATTTTAAGACATTTTCTGGTGAACCCCAAAATGTTCTTCTCCAAAACACAAGGACCAAAGTGACTACTATTTTTTTTTATGGAGTCTGGCTCTGTCACCAAGACTGGAGTTCAGTGGCATGATCTTGGCTCACTGCAACCTCCACCTCCCAGGTTCAATCAATTCTCCTGCCTCAGCCTCCTGAGTAGCTGGGACTACAGGTGCGCGCCACCATGCCCAGCTAGTTTTTTGTATTTTTAGTAGAAATGGAGTCACCATGTTAGCCAGAATGGTATCGATCTCCTGGCCTCGTGATCTGCCCGCCTCGGCCTCCCAAAGTGTGGGATTACAGGCGTGAGCCACCGCGCCCAGCCCCGAGTACTATTAATACGAACCTCCACCCGACATACCAACTCTTCCGTGGATTCAGGTAAATCCATCCAGCAAGGAAAAGGATTTCACATAACAATCATTAAAAACCATGAATAACAGGCAGCTGTGAAGATAATTTAAGTGGAAAGATGCAAATGTTACTATGAACCTTGCTATACCTTTGCATATTCTCAAAGTTACTTCCTGATGTGGAGGCAGGAGGAAATCTTTGGGGAATGGTTCACCCTTCCACCAGGCTTAAAGCTGGGATGCGTGTCAGCTGGAACAGGGGCTGTGTGCTCACCTTAGAAAGGTCCACTCTCCTCGGCAAGTGCTTCCCAACTGGTGGGCAAACTGCAGTTTTGTTTTGTTTGTTTTGTTTTCGTGCAGGAGATATCTCCACAACAGAACTGAATCATCAGACTGTTGAGACGTATTGAGAGAATGTTTTCAATCAATAATGGACTTCAAACAGGTGAAGTTAAGGATGAAGTTAGGTCCTTGGACTGGGTGTCTGGAAGTAAAATCATCACTGAGAGTTCACAAGGATGCACCAGAGCCCACCAGGTTACGGTGATATCACACCTGTCTAACACAGAATGGAATAGCAAGAGAAGGCTGTGTCCTCCCATACATAATCTTTATGAGAAATGTTGTAAGTTAATTTTTAAAACTAACCCTCAAGTGTATATATAAGTACATATATCCACACATACCTATATACAATATACGACCCCACATATGTCATATATATGGCCGATATTCAACTGACAACAACAAATATTAAGGATGCAAACAAGAGTCAGAAAGTAGGAAAATATGTTTGAAAATTCAAAATACATTATCACAAAATCGAGCTTCCAATGTGCTTATCTGATGCCTCACTCCAAATAGATGTCATTTTAAAAGTTAGAAGGAAAAGAACATTTAAAACTATCAGAAAAGTAACTGAAACTGAAAGATACTGAAAGAATAATGAAAACTGAAAGAAACTGAAAAATTATGCATGTGTATATGCGTGCATGCACATGTGTATGAAACAGTCATGGGAACTCAAAAGAAACCGTTAACAGTCAAGACAAATGGCTACAAGGGGTCCTGAAAACATCCTAACATCACTGTGTGGTAAAACAACTGTCCCACTAATGATGTTGAGGCAGTAGGAAGCACTTGACATATGATTAATGCAGGGTACTTTGTTTAGGCAGAAATGAAAGTGAATAATTTAGTTTGAAATTATATTCATTGATAATACTTTCTTTAAGTTTGTATATAGAAGAGAGTAAAACTTCAGGTGTCATAAAAATTTACAAGTGTAGAGTATGTCATTTTTCCAAAGCTGCTGTGTGTGTGTGTGTGTGTGTGTGTGTGTGTGTATGTGTGTGTGTCAGAGAGAGAGAGAGAGAGAAACCTCCAAGAGCTCTACTTTTACCAAAGAGACGAAGAAATATCTTATGACTAGAACTGAAATGCACATTTTTGTAGAGAAGCAAAAGCAAGAGTAAATGCTGGTGCCACATCTGCTCCAGGGTCCACTCTGTTACCATCAGGGTTCTTAGAAAATTCCCAAATACAAGCAGTCACACGGGGAGAGCAGACATAGGAAGTGACAGTTTGCCAAGAGACAGGAAGCCATTTTCATTGAATCCACAGACATCAGTGGGTCAGGCTGTTCTCCAAACGATCTTCTGCGTCTCAGTTTGTTTGTATTTATGTATGTATGTATGTATTTATTTATACAGCCAATGGGAATATATGTGGGCAAATGTCAAATATTTAAATATTTTGAGACCGACCATGGTGAGAGCCATGATTTTCATAGATCATTTCTTTTCTGAAGCAGCCAGCACAACGACCCCAGGAAACAGCAGAGCTTTTGTCTCCATAGCAGTGACCAGACCTGCTTGTCTCAAAAGGGTATGGAAGGTATTAGTCCACGTTCCCTCACTTCTCCGCATCCACAGCCACCAGGGGGACTGAACTGAACTCCAGAGGAGCTGAGCCAACTAGAAAGTGGGGCCTATTAAACATAGAAACAGGGCAGCATTAGAGGGAAACAATTAGCTTTTTTTTCCCTTTTGCAGATTTTGCTGAACCTAGGCCTTGCATAATAATAGAGACTCCAGAATAATCTAAACCAAGGGCCATCCTCCAAGTCACTTTGCCGGCCAGGCTTAAAGAAAAGCTGTCCAGAAACAGCCAGCATTTCAGCCCTGTAGCTGGCAGCAGACACATCTACGTGACGGCCGAGGGATGGGAGACGAGTCTTTTCCCACATGACCCTTGTTCGTGGAACCATAAAGGTCACAGAAAAAAACCCAGGCTGAGATCCTTTCCTTCTGTTTCTGTAATGGTATTAGCAATGACTCTTTCTTACTCAATCGCACTCCCAAAGGATTTTCAATAAACTTTTTATGTGCCATAACTGTTACATTAAATAAAGCTGAAAGTATTGAGTAAACCGACTGTAAATCACTTTAGATGCCTTGGAATTACATTAAGTGTGAGAATTATAGATCTTTTGCTGCTTGCAGAAACAGAGAAACGACAGAGCCAGGGATTTTTATGCTGCCAGCCTTTTGAAGATTTTTTAAATTATTTCTTTATGCTCCACGACAGCCATCTCTTGTAAATGACTTGTTCAGGGGCAAATGAGGGGCAGGGAGGGGAAGGAAGAGCAGTCGGGTTGGGACTAGAAGGGAAAAGATGCCTGGCAAAGGGGTACACAGGAATAGCCTGGGGTTTCTCTCCCTTTCAGACTCAATTACTATGGGCTTGAACTTTTCGTTTTAAAAAATGTTTTCAGGTTTGTACATTTTTAATGAAATGATGATGGATGTGGGCCAATCAGTGTTTCGCGGGGTGCGTGTGCATGTCCATGAACGCGTGCTTTTCCCTGGCTTCCAAAGCCTGTTCCATTCCATTCTCTCCAGCTGTTATTTTTGTGAAGTTAAATCCCTTGCTTTTATGGTATTCCTGTTCAACCATCTTCCCAAGGCCTTACAGGGTCAGGTCTGTGTTTTAAAGGGAATTGTCAGACAGCTGGAAATGGAGGAAGTTTGGAGGGAATGTTGATAAAAACGGAAATCTCTCAGACTGATGCTCCACAGTGCCTCCTTTGATGTCCAGGCAGGTTTGATTTTGTTTGGGGAAACAATTTAAGGCTGCTTTCCAACTGTCTGCATGGTTTTTCTCATCGTCCAATACCAGCAACAAAATGATAATCCGGGACTGGTGACATCGAGGAATTAAAGTGATGTCGGGGACTTACAGCCAGCTTCCCTTCGAGAAAAGCAGAGGCTAAAAGGAATCGACGTCATGCCAGACATGGGCGTGGCTGATGAATAATTCACAGAATTTCATAAAAAGGTCAGAGGCAGGGTTGTGGGGGTAAAAGAAGTTTGAATTTATGTGCCCCAGTCTAACAGTGGGAAACATCACAAGCCATAAGATACCAGAACATGAAGCTAACCTGTGACCTATTAATTTATCTTATGTCAACTGCTAAAGACCATATTACTATGTTGTAATCTGTTATTTTTTTTTAAATCAAAAAGTAAAAAGCTTTACTTCAGCCAGTCCATGGATATGTAAGTATTGGGGACTAGTATGTCGCTCACATGACCTGGGCTCATAATTGGAGCTGGGGAGACCAGATAACCTCACTGCAAATAGCAGAAAACTGTCAAAGAGGCAGTGAAACACAGTGAGGATTTGATAGTATAAGTCATAACGCTGCAGGGACTTGGAGAGGGATATCGATCAGAGGGAGCGGAAGTATTCATGGAATAAGAGCTACCCAAGCCTGTGCTTATTGGATGGACTGTTCTACAGCTTATGGAGAAGTTTCAGAGGAAAGAAAGCAGCAGTGAGAAGTGAGTGGCTGCAGGGTGTTGAGGGATACAGAGGGGAAGGAGAAGGGAACCACTGAAGCCAGCAAGGTGGGGTGGGGTGTAGGGATGCCATGAACGCCAGGCAGATCCTGTAGGCCCAAGGAAATAGGGTTTTCTCTAGCAGGAAAAAGCAAGGAAATCAATGTCTATGTGAATTTCTACCAACATTCTGGCCACTGGCCATGGCACCAGTTATACCAGCCTTGGCCAAGAATTGCATCTAGGCCAACAAGAGGCTATGGTTGAAATGGAAAGGGCTCATGCTGGAAAAGCCTGTGAGAGGGACCAGACCACAACACTGGGAAGGCAACAGAGAAAGAGGAGTAGGAAAGAAGGTGAGGCTGCCTGTTCCCCAGCCCTTACCTCCCCCGGGAGGCCATGCAGTGGCATCCAGTTAGGTCATGGAGCGTCGCTTGCCCCAAAGCACTGGCCTGGGAACCCCAAGATCTGGGTTTTAGCCTTGACGCTGACACTGATTGGTTATATGACATGGAGCAAATTACTGTGCTGATCCAGGGGCCTCCGCTAGAGGCTGGACAATTTGGGAAGTCATTTGCAACTTGAACTGTTCCAATTGCTGTGGCCACTTTGCCTTGCTCTGTCTCTAAATAGCAGGTCAGAGAGAGGAGAGCAGAGCCCGCTTCTTTGGCGGTGGGACCAAAGGCCACGATGAGATCTGCTATCTAAATCCATCCATATCGGTCAAAGTAAGTGCTTCTTCATTGAGGTTTCTCCACTGCCTACCAACTGAGCCTTTGTTTAAGCTGCCCCAAAGCCTCAATATCTACTTTGTAAAATGATGAAGCAATTAATGAATGGAAGTACCTGCATTATGAAGACTGGTTATCTCCTGGTGGGGGTGGGGGGCGCCCCTTATCCACTATAACCAGTTTATTCATCACCAGTGGCAGTGCAGGTAGGTTCACAGATCTCAGCCACCCTGTAATTTAGCTTGAGGAGCCAGAAAGCCCATGTCCCAGGTTCTCCCTGACGGTCCCCAGAGGCTGCTCTCAAAATAACATCCATGTGCACTGCAAGGTTCACGGTGACATCAAGGCTATAAGAAAGTATAAATGTATGTGTTAAATTTTTAGTGAACCAATAAATGAATGAATGAATGAATGAGAGCAAATTCAGGATGGATCCTTAAACAGTGGATTCTGAATAAGAAAGCCAACACTATTCCATACCCAGCACCTCTGCTTACTATACAGACAGGGAGAGAAAATACGTGAAAACTCAACAAATATTTATTGGGGCCTCCTCTGAGCCAGAAACTGTCTTGGGTGGAGGATATAACAGTGAATAAAAACGGGCAGAGTACTGGCTCCATGGCGTCACCTCCCAGAGGGGTGACAGCCACTGAATTCGTTTAACACACAAATGCAACCACTTCAAAGAGTGAGGAAGACAAGTCCTAATTTGGGGGACGGGAGTGGTAACAGGAAGGCCGGACAATGTAGGACAGGCAGCCAGGGAACTCCCCATGAAGGAGGTCACATCTGAGTTGAGGTCTTAATGGGGATCAGATACTGTACCTCCCAATTCCATCAATATTTAGGTCCAAATCGTCTTTTCCAGAAAGTCACTCCAAACACTTGCGTTCTAGTCTGGGCAACAAAGTGAAACTGATTCTACAAAACGTTTTAAAAAGTAGCCAGGCATACTGGCCCATGCCTATAGTAGCAGCTACTGCAGAGGCTGAGGTGGGACGATCACTTGAGCCCAGGACTTCAAGGCTGCCGTCAACTGTGATTGCACCACTGCATTCCAGCCTAGGCAACAGAGAAAGACCCTGTCTCTTAAAAAAAAAATGCTCAGTGCAGTTATTTCTGTATATGGATGATGGATGATGCATTTAACATTAGAATCTTAACTCAAATAAATTATATACAATAATTATGAGAAACAAAAACAAAATACTATTTCCAGGAGAAGCACATCTCTGGGCAGCCGCACATGCCCACGTGAGCAGGTCACACTCCAAACTCTTCAGCACCCCTGGAGAAACAGGACCAAAAGCCCTGCCCCCTGCAGAAGTCCTGTGCAAACCACCACACCTCCCGGAGTTACATTCAGATGAGGAAATCATTAGCAGAAAACGCTCCCAACGGGAACCCCTTCTGTTTTGCTGATCTTGTAAATCGTCTGAATTCAACGTGTCACAGGCATGTCTTACAATACACAAGATAATGCCCAGATTTTGTAGTGCGAAAGCATATTAACCTTTGTGGACTCTAGCAGGGTTCTGACAAAGAATGTCTGGTAAAAACTGCAGGGCTCATGGTAATTGCTTGCCATGCCGGTAAACGATCCAGAGCTGTGTGAAGATAAGGAGAAACTGCTGAAGGCAAGTCACCTGGGTTTTATTATGCTCGCCCTAAAAAATAATTAGCATGGCCTATGAAATCATACTGTGAGGAGTTTGTAGGTTTTCTTTTTTTTTTCCCAAGAAGGAAATTATAACCTACCTAGCTTTTCTTTGTACAAGGAGATTTAGGGGCTGTGTGTGTGTATGCATTTCCCTGACAAACAAAGATAAATGGAAACGTTGATGTTAAAATAAATACCATGTCAGAAGCAACCAGGAGTGCTCAGTGTAAACACAGCTGTTACCCCCACTCTGTCCAAGCCAGGACAAAGCCACAACCAGGAAGCTGACCCCCAAATCCTCTATGCTGCTCTGTGAAGGCGGCATCTTTAAGAAATGTTACTTCTATTTAGTTAATAAAATGTAGGTTTGTGCCCTAGTATATGCATATTCCACCCCCTTTTGATGGGGAAAAAAAAGTAATGAAAAATGTTTTCTAACTCTTCAGTGCCCACTTCCAAAATAAAGTGGGCCAGATGCTGAGACCTCACATTGCTTGGTGGCCTTGGCTTGCCCAAGGGGACTGGAAATTGTGCCCAACCTTGCATAAGAGAGGAAGTTCTACCCAAAGCCTGAGCAAACCTCAAGACAAGAGGAGGCCACCAGAGCTTCTGCAAGAGGCCTGAGGGTCCCCAGGGAGTCCTCAGCACGGCACACCTCAGTCCCCCAGAACTGGACAAGGCCACCAAACAACCTGCAGCCTCAGCATCTGGCCAGGTTCATTTTGGGAGTGGGCAGCAAGTCAAAAGGGGATGAAATATGCATATTCTAGAGCATAAACACACCTTGTATTAATTAAATGGAAGTAAACACAGAAGCATGTTCATTTTCAGCACATAGACTAGGTTGTCCTAGCAGTTCAGCTGGTTTTGAATCATGAGTTCGATGAGTAAAAGTCATGTTCAGATTGTTTATTCCCTGAAACTCCTGGACACTCAAATCTCCAAAGGAGAGGGTGGCTGCCTGGCACAGAAAGCGTCTGGACCTCACTGCTTTTTGCCAAGAAGGAAAGGAGCTGAGCTTTGGTTCCAGCACAGTAGAGTGTGAGGCAGGAGAGGCCTGTCTTCTCCCTCGAGATGGCCACAGGTTGTCTCTCTGTGGAAAGAGCTTCCCTCCAAACCAGGAAAACGGAGCGGTGTCTCACCTGCCAGGGCAGAGTTGGTCCACCTTAGGTAGTCCCTGTATTAGTCCATTTTCCTGCTGCTGATAAAGACATACCTGAGACTGGGCAATTTACAAAAGAAAGAGGTTTATTGGATTTACAGTTCCACATGGCTGGGGAGGCCTCACAATCACAGTGGAAGGTGAGGAGGAACAAGTCACATCTTCTGTGGATTGCAGCAAAGAGAGAGCTTGTGCAGAGAAACTCCAGTTTTAAAACCATCAGATCTCATGAGACTCATTCACTATCACGAGAACAGTGCAGGAAAGACCTGCCCCCATAATTCAATCACCTCCCACTGGGCTCCTCCCATGACACATGGGAATCAGGGGAGTTACAGGATGAGATTTGGGTGGGGACACAGCCAAACAATATCAGTCCCTAACACCTCTAGGCCTCAGATCCTCATGCGCTAAGTGAGAAGGCCGGGCTGCATGGCATCATGGTGTTTCACTCTGATGAAGAGTGAGGACTTCACAGTGACCCTCACCTGCCTTCTTGGACTGTTTTTTCAAGCACGTTAGGAGACTGTATGATGTGCCTGAGCTGCTATAACAGAGCACCACAGACTGGTGGCTTCAACAGCAGAGGCTGATTTTCCCCCAATTCTACAGGTTAGAAGTCGAAGATCAAGGTGCTGGCCAATTTGCCTCCTGGTGAGAACTCTCTTCCTGGCTCGTAGAAAGCCACCTTCTCATTGTGTTATCACATGGCCTTTCCTCTGAGTGCATGGAGAGAGAGCAAAAGATCTTTCCCTCTTTCTCTTCTTATAAGGCCTCCAGTACCATCAGAATGGGGCCCCACCTTTCTCACCTCACTGAACCGTTATTACTTCCTGAAAGCCCCATCTCTGAATACAGCTCCTCAAGGGGTCAGTGTTTCAATGTCTGAATTTGTGGAGAGGGACACTATTCAGTCCATTGCAAACATAAATGTTATCATTTCTATTTCCCAGATAAGACAAAGTTCAGAATAGCTCACTGACTGGAGATCAGCCAGCAAGAGGATGGCAGAGGAGGGCCTGAGAGCCAGGGTTCCTGGCTCCAAACCCAGTGCTCAGCTCTCTACCCCACAGTGCTTTGTTTGAGCTCAATAACTGCACGATCCTGAGCAGCCTGGGATGATCACCTTCTGCCCAGACTTTTTTGGGTCAGCACTCATAAGGAGCCCCAGGTCTTCTCCATTATAGCCCAGACCAGCAAGGGGAAGAGGGAATCTCCACATTCCTTCCAGCCTCTCCCCTGCTTGCCTCTTCCGTGTTGATGACTTCAGCTCTGAAAATTCCCTTTATGGCTTCAGACATCCCTGCATTACCCTGTGAGAGGCATTTCTGCATGGCCAGGGCTGATAATTTATTTACTTTTGCTAAGTGTTCCTTTACAGGGAAGGGGAGGAGGGAGGGGTGAAAGGAAGACGGGATGCTCTCTTTGAAAAGCCAACCCATAAATGTTCAGGTACGTTCCTTTTTCTGTCGGCTAAGCAGCTTTCCCAGCCAAAAAAACAATCACACTGCTAGCATCTCCCAGGTCTTGAGAGAGCAGACGTATTTTATCTCTCCTTGGTGACGGCTCTGAGCAGCTAATGCTCTTGCATTTTAAGCTTGAATAGATTTTTGTCTCAGGCAGCTATACTTTGTTGCTCCTCCTGTAAAGGTCTTTGTGGCCCTGGAAAATAAAAGAAACATCCTTCAAGCAAGGTGAAGGCTTCTTTCGCCTCAAGGCACTTCCCTGGATGTGGCAGAGACTATTGTTTGACTATCTAGAAGCCCTAATATTTTCCTTTGCCCTCTCACAGCTCCCCTTTTAGATAGGGGTGGCCCATGTTCCAGCTCTAACCAGTGAGATGGAAGGGGATATCCGATGGTGAATTCTAGGAAAGGCAGGGCTTTCCTAATAGAGACTTTTGAGGAGAACGCCTGTTGCCCTGATCCATACTAATTTGAATGGATCGGGGCGACAGGCTTTTGAATATGACTGAGATGCTTGACACAAAATGACCACAGCAGTCATTTTGCAGCCATGAGGCAACAAACACAAACACAAACAGCCAATATTCTCAAGAGGGCAGAGTAGAAAGATGGAAAGAGGCTAGATTTTCAATGACAAACTTCAGCTGTTGAATTAAGTATGAGGCAGCTGCCTTTAGAATTTTTTGCTATGCAAACAATTTAGGTTTTTAAATCATAAAACCACTATTTAATAGGATTCATGTTACTTGTGGCCAAAAGCACTCCTAACTAGCTCACAGGATTGGTACTGTTGCCAAAGAGAGTTCACCTCAACTTTTTAAAAAAACTCTTAGGATTGATTCTTTTCATGATGAATCCAGTGCTGGCAAGTACCAGAAAGCAAAGCAGAAATCCAAGGTTACACTTGGATCAAGACAAACCAGCAGAGCTCCTCCTCTCTGGAGCATCTTGTGACATCAGCTATGAAACTCTTGCTTGGAATTGTATTATACCTTGGGATGATACCATCCACTTACCTTGATGAGTATTTTGAGGAAACTCTCTACGGCCTTCATCACCACATCCATTGTAGGGTTGTTGCTGAGGATGTTGTATTACAATGTCTACCATGTGATGATCCTGGCATATATTTTTCTGGTTTTAGTAATAAGTCACTCATTACCAGGCTGAAGAATGTGTTTCACGGGGCCTTGAGTCATCAGAAAATTGTCCCAACTCTCCTGTTGGGATATAGCTGATACCCTGGATGAGGAAATTTCACCTAAACTATTATTTTTTTTTTTCTGAGAGCCACCCTTTGCTGACTGAGTGTGTGTGATTTCCCTTCTTTCATAGGTGGACTGAGGATCTTCAACTCCTTGTATCCCAGACTTGACTGTCAGGGAGGGGCGATGGTGGTAATTGGAATCAAAGTGGCACCATGCCAGCAAGGACTGATAGCGATTGCCCAAGTCTCTATTTTGAGGAGCAGACAGGGATCTGCCTATCGGTGATAGGACACCTGGAGATTCTCATTGTTCTCAGGTGATGTCTGGGTGATGAGAAGCTGATCAGATTCTGGACGGATGGACATCAGAACACCTTTACTCTGAGCCTGAGTCTAGTAACTCCTCTTATGTGATCTGACAGCAGAGAAATAATTTACAGGTGGCTGATTTGAATAGCAGTAATGCTTCACGTGTCATCAGTACATTTCTTTGTTGTTTGCATTGGGTTCACCACAGAGACGAGGAAGAAGCAGAGACCTTCTGGGCTCTGGAACTTCAAGAATCCAATCATGTGACAGATAAGGAACCTGAAGCCCAAAACACAGGAGTACCTAGGGAGCCTGCAGTTGGCACAGAGCACTGGCCAGAGCCAGCATTGCTGACTCCCTGTCCAGTGCGCTTCCACCATGAAGTCTCACCAGAAACAAATTCACGAAGTAAATCCTGTGTCTACTCACTTCCTGATAATGCCAGAGGCTTTAGGCAGTGAAGGGCATATTCCCCCTTTGGAATGAAAGGTCTTCCTCTTCTGAGTCTTCCATACTCCCTGACGTCCTCATTTTCAGCAATCCTGACTCTTGTTAAGATGGTCTCAAAATCCCTTCATTAATCTCAACAACTCTTCTCTGTTGCCCCTGTCTTGTTCCATTGTTTTCTTGGTGCATTATGTAAAGGTCATGGAGATTGATAAAAGTCACAAGATGCCATATCTGAAGGATGACATTCCTGGGTAGGGATAGGAAGGTTAACACAATAGCAGAAGAGAGAGGTTTTGCAAACATGACGAGGACCCTGTGCTTTCAGAACAAATAAATATTGCTAGAAGTAGCTTACTCAGAGATAGTTTTTTCATGTGATCATTAATTTTCATGGTAATTATCATAATAAGAGCAATATGTTTCCCTATATCTCCTTTATTAATGTGAATAAAAGGAACTCAGGAAGTGATCCAAATCAGGCCTCAGACTCTTTGTTGGAGACTTGGCCCATGTGGCCCCCGTCCTGCAATTCAAAGTCTCTTCCTCTTGAATCCTGGCTCAAAGAATGGTACCAACATTCTTCCATTACACAAGCCTAAAGCCAGGGAGTCCTTGTTCATCTCCAATTTCCTTCATTTCTTCAACCAAGCCATTCTACCTCCTAAATCATTCTTAAGTACTTCCCTTCCTCTTCTTCCCAATGTTGCCAGTCTGTTTCAGATGTACTAACTCCCCTCCTGAGCTATTGCAGGTGTTTTCTACTGGCCTCCCTGCTTCTTGGGGTATCCTTCTTTCCTTCTCACGTAATGTCTCTGCCTGAAAAGTCGTTGGTGTCTTCCCATCGACTGTGAAACCAGGGTTTCCCAAACTTCTGCACCGAGGCACCTTGAAAACAGAAGAGCGTACAGGGTCCTGTACGCAGAGTGGCACCCCACATTGAGAGGGATGACACAAGTCGCAAACTGTTGTTTTAAAACGGCACTTAAAGTCAGGTGAAGTGACTCATGCCTGAAATCCCAACACTTTGGGAGGCAAAGGCGGGCAGATCACTTAAGGTTAGGAGTTCAAAACCAGTCTGACCAACATGATGAAACCTCATTTCTGATAAAAAATAATAATAATAGTAGTAATAAAATAAAATGGTACTTAAAATCTGTCTTTCTTTCCAGATGGCATGTGTTTGGATCTGGTAGAAGGCATGAACATGAAGACACTATATTACATATTGTTATGAGGGAGGTTTCAGGACTGACATCATGGAAAGTATAATAAATAAACGTTGTTGAGTGAATAAGTGAAATAAAGACATAGCTACAACATATTTTCCCAACTAAAGATACACAAAAAAGAACGAAGTTGAAATCAGTACAATGGACTCAATGTAAGAGAAGACCCTCTGTGCAAGGCAAGGCAGCACTGGCACAGACTGCCTTGTCAACATGGACTGATTGAGAAATGTATTATTGGTCATGTAGTTTTATGCCACAGACTCTAAACTGAGTTAGAAACACATTTCCACATGGTAGAGTAGAACTTAAATACTCCTTAACTTTCTCTCTCAGATTTCAGAATGCAAACACTGTGCTAATGAGTATAGCAGGGGGCCATCTCCAAACACCACAGATGATACCTGCAGATCCACACCTTTATTTTACTCTGCTAACTCTCCTTTCCCTCATCCTTTTACAGACCACAACTTGCAGCTCACAACACAACAGGAAGCTTAAAGATGCTTTGCTTGCTAAAGTGGAAGGCTGAAAGAAGAGTGCTGGAGGGATGGATGTGGGTGGCGTTTGTTTTATGTACTTACAAAAGAAAAGCTGCAAGTAGCATATGAATCTCCAGTTCAATTAGAGAAACTTGTAGAGAGGAAAAGAACTTCCTCAAGAAACTGACCACCACCCTGGAGTGGTTAAGAATTGACCATTCAACAACGTTGGATTGTAGCAAATAAATTTTCAGGTTAGATTGTTAAAAAAAATAGTGAACCCTTACACAGCATTTGTTATGTGTCATGAGTTTTTCTGAGTTTTTCATATAATAGCACAGTTAATCTGTATCAAATCTTTGAGTTAGGTACTGTATATGATCTCTATTTTATAAATGTAGTAACGGTAACCCAGAGTTTGTTTTAATGGCATGGCCAAGATCATATAGTAAGTGATAGAGTTAAGGTTTAAACCCAAAACATATGGCTCCAGAATCCCTCGTCTAGCAGGGAATAGATGTGTGATTCTGGAGGCAAATGTGCCTCCAGAACTAATAGGTTTAAGCCCAAACGATATGGCTCCAGAATTCCTCCTCTTAACTAGTAGGCAAATGCTCCTCTGAAAATGAGGAGCCTAGACAGAGGTCAAGTACCCTCCATCCACCATGTCTGCTGGTAAGCAATGAACCCAACTGGATTCTACTCTCCTTTAGATAATGATTCAAGTAAAAATAAAGTATTAAATAATCAGCCAATGCTAAGACAGTGGAACACGAGGGAAAAGAAGCAATACTTGGAGTATGAAAATGGAGAACATATTGTTAGCAAAACAACAGAGGTTCCATCTAGGTCCTGCTGCCCATAACACAGAATACCAATCACTGAGATGACTATTTCCAGGGAAGAAGTTTTTAATCGGGTGCTGCAGCTGAGGAGAATGAGAGATCAGTCTCAAATTCATTTATTTGACCAACTAAAACTGGAATTTGTATATCAGGGAAGAAATGTAACTACGTATGGGAAAACAGAAATTAGGAAGGGGTAAGGAAGAGGAGTTGATAAACAGGAATCATGATGAGTAAGGGGTCTGGCATGCCATTGACTGTACGCAGGATCTGGTGAGTTTCAGTCCCTGGATACCACCTGGGAGGCCTGAGCATCAGTTTCCTGAGGAAGGAACTCAGATAAGGCAAAAGTTAAGTTTCAAGCTTTAAGAACAGGAGGGTCATGTTCTATGTTTATCCAAAAGAACAGTAAACATCAGTTCTATGGGACTGTTGGGCCAGTTTCAATATGACTAAAAATGATTTTTTACAAGACTAAATAAATTTAAACCTTAGAAACCATTAGCATGATAATCTGAGAGCTATGTAAAACAGAAAAGGAAAAATAAAGATACGCGTGTAAAACAGAAAAGATAAAGATAGAAAAATGAAATGATAAAAATAGAGGGAAAAATGTAAAGAAGTAAAACAATAAAGCCAGTGATGAGCAGAATGAGCATTATAGAAAATGAAATCAATATAACTGAGAAGAAACTAAAGAAATACATCTTCAATACAGAGAGAAAGAGAAAGAAGAGAGAGAAATTGACCACTAAAGAAGAAAGAGAAAAGAGATCCAGCCTGAACTGATCTGGGGGAAAAAAAGAGAACCTGAATAACAGGAATAGAGACAACAACCAAAGTAAAGTGGATCTTCAAATCAGCATCTTCATAGAAGAGCTCACTGACTTCTAAAGAGAAGAGTCCCATAGATACGTTGAATTTCAAGAAGAAAAATTCCAGTAGGAATCCAGGGGGGAAAATAGGTTGACTTCAGACTTTTCCTTCCAGTTATAAAATAAAAAGTAAGGAGTTGTATTTGCACAATTTAGAGGAAAGCAGTCTGTAGATCAAGAATTCTAGATTCAATTAAGCTGTTACAAAATGGGGAAAGAGATGCCCCTGCTCAGAGAATATGTATCAGTTATAAAGTTTGAGAAATCTAACTTGAAAACTAAACTGAGAGATGACTCGAAATGAACCACTTCTGAATAGAAAACTCATAGACTGAGAGACTTAGAGATAAATCTCAAAACCAATTACACAGTATAAAAATAACTTGCAAATTTGGATTCAAATGTTAACTGAAAATGCAACAGCTATTATTGATGTAGATTTATATACTGATAATCAATTTACAAATATGGGAAAGTGGAAAGAGGATGAGGGAAATAAAGCACTAAATTTCTTATTATACTAGAAAGAGTCCAAAGACATTTTTAACTTTGATAGAGAGCTACAAGCTTAAGTGTTAATGGATTAAATTAAAAACAATCAATATCAGAGATTGTGTTAACAAAATAACAATCAGTGTACAGAATGTGAAAAAATAATGTACACGCAAAAGTCTGTGTGACCACAGAATTCACAGAGAGCCACATAAAGAGAAAGTAGGCAATTTTACAGAATTATTTGCCCAGAGAATTTTGCAAACAGTGAAGTGTGGAATCTTCTATCTATAGCAATCTATTTCAAAGACTGTCCTATGAAAACTCCCCAAATTAACTTCTTAAGAATTAGATTACAGGGGCATGCTGTTTCCCATCCAATTGGACAATTTGGCTTCTTTGAGGAAAGTTCTGCCTCTCACTGTACAAGTTTGCCCCACCCCCAAGAAGTCAAGGTCTTCTCTGTGCTCTCTGGGCACCACAGGAACAACCCTTTTCTGCTGTTCCTCTGCTTTCTGCTGGGTGAGTTTCCCACCAAATTCCAGCAGCTATGCCGGTGGGAATGCTACCCCCTTGTGAAGCAGATCACAACTAAGGAATCTTATTATTGAATATACCCCCACCTTTCCCCCTCCCCAATCTAATTTTAAGTTCTAAAAACAGTTTAAAGAAATTTGTGAAAAAGTGGAGGTAAACACCACCATCTGACTTCTCTCAAGCACACCTTTTGCTCTGCTATTCTGCAACCAAGATCCATAGCAAACCTGTTGGGTATCAGAAAGTGATTTTACCTTCCACTGAGACAGGCTTCCAAATTACTAAGAAAAAGTAAAAAAAAAAACAACCACCACCTAAAACACGGTTTTACATAACAAAAGAGAACAAACAGAGAAACTAGAAAAGCTGAACAAAGCAAAAAGCATAAAACTACAAAATAGAGGCCAGGCACAGTGGCTCACGCCTATAATCCCAGCACTTTGGGAAGCCGAGGCAGGCGGATCTCTTGAGGTCAGGAGTTCGAGACCAGCCTGTCAAAAGCCTGTCTCTACTAAAAATACAAAATTAGCTGGGTGTGATGACGCGCATCTGTAATCCCAGCTACTCAGGACGCTGAGGCAGGAGAATCACTTGAACCGGGAGGAGGGGGTCGTAGTCAGCCAAGATCGTACCATTGCACTCCAGCCTGGGCAATACAGTGAGACTCTGTGTCAAAAAAATAAAAACAAATAATAATAGAGTAAGAAAAAATCATCTAAAAATGAAAAGCAAAACAACACAAACCAAAAGACCATGAAACTAGATAATACAATGAGGAAAAGCCACAATTATGAGAGTGAAAAGAACAGTTATCTGTTTTAAAGGAAAAGACTCTCAAATTTGTTTGAGTGACAAAACCTACATGCTTTTGCATCACTCATAGAGTTCTTTGAGATTGCAAAGAAAATGCTTTTAACAAAGCAGTTCTCTTCAGTGACAGAGGGTCTATTTCAAAGACATAATAGGAATGTGATGTTGGCTCATCTGCTACAGAGTTACTCCGGATGCTAATGTTTCCAGATTTCAGGAAAAAAACATGCCAGTAACCGTGTATCATCTGAGACAGAAATCTGAGATCTAGAGATCTAATTTACAATACATAATGAATTAATAAACAGTCAGGAAATTTTGTTTCCAAACGAAAAAGCAAACTATGCAAATTAAAGCAAGAACATCAACAAAAATCTGTTAGAAATATCAGCAGAAAAGAATGGAAATCCAATACTGATGTGAGCTGTTAAGACATTACCACATATATATCATCCTATGATGAGTAAAGAAGATAAGATATAAATAAGCACAAAAAGAATTTCAGTAGGAAAATTTCTAAATATCATACCAATTTTACTGACAAAATGATTCTGAAGTTCATCTGAACAAAAAGAAACAATTTAAAATTTCTACAAAATTCTGCCAGGCATGGTGGCTGACATCTGTAATCCCAGCACTTTTGGAGACCAAGGCAGGTGGATCTCTTGAGCTCAGGAGTTTCCCAGCCTGGGCAATATAGCAAGACTCCGTCTCTACAAAAAATACAGAAATTAGCTGGACACAGTAGTGCGCCCCTGTGGTGCTGAAACAGGAAAGGTTCCCTTGTCCTCCCCGCAGGGCCTGCGATGGGGTGTGGCTCACTTCTCCAGCGCCCCGCTGCTCAAACCTGTAGGGGAGCATACAGACAGGCAGGCTGTGGGGCTCCAACCCCATGGCAGTGTCTAGGGGTGAATGTTTACAGCTGAAGCCCCAGTGGGCATGTGTTACAGGATGCTCTTTCAGTTTAGCCGTCCATAGGTGGCTTGTGTTAGCTCCATTAGACCTTTGCCTTACCGCAAGGACAGAAGGCTGTCTGTATCCCTGGGTTCTTGCCTTGGTGCACTGGAGGAATCGACACATGTGGGCTTGGAGAATGAGTGCAACGTTTTATTGAGTGGAGGTAGCTCTCAGCAGATGGGGGAACTAGAAGGGAGATGGTTTTTCCCTGGTGTCCCGCGGCTCAGCGTACTGGGCTCTCCTCCGACTGCCCCAGCCAAACTCCATGTCGTTCGGCTGTGTTAACGGCCTGCCGTGTGCCTGTTGGTGTATTCTTCCACCGGCGTGCTCCTCTCGATGTCCTCTCAATGTCCAGATGCTTGGGTCTTCTTCCACTGATCTACTCCTCATGACGTCCAGCCGCTTGTGTGTCTGCCTGCTGGAATCTCAGGGGTTTTTATAGGCACAGGAGAGGGGCGTGGCAGGCTAGAGTGGTTTTGGGAATTGCAACATTTGGGTAAGAAAACAAAAATGCCTGCCCTCACCTAGGTCCGTGGGCAGAGGCCCGGGGATGGTGCCCTAGCCAGGGACCCACCCTTCTCCTCCCAGCACTTCCCTGCCCCAATTCCGTATCAGTGCCAGCTACTCAGGAGACTGAGGCAACAGGATAGCTTGAGCCTGGCAAGTGGAGGTTGCAGTGAGCTGAGATCACGCCATTGTACTCCTGCCAGGGTGATGAGAGTGAAACCCTATATCAAAAAACAAAAACATTCTACTAAACTCTAAAAGAGTAATGAGAAGAAGCAAATATTAAAATAAATCCTGAAGTTGCAATCATTGGAAGTGTGTGGAATTGGTGCATGAATCAAAGAAAGATTAATGAAATACAAGAAACTGCACTGAAAATACCATATATGTAATAATTTTTAAATTTATTTACTGTCAAATATATCCATTTTGTGTAACGATAAAATTTGATATTTAATTAAAATTTGTAAGTAGATATATTAATGAGATAAACATACTAATAGTATATTTTAATATTTAATGAATTTAATATAATTTAATAAAATATAATAAAGGAAGCAATCACCAGTGCAACAAATTATAATGAAGAAAAATACCTAAGGCAATTGAGGAAACTATCAAGTTAAATTCCCACTTCACGTTAAATGCCTGACACATAAGGGCACAATAAATGTTTGTTAGAAGAAGAAATGAATAAGTGAGTGAATAATACATTAAATTCTAGATGGATTAAATACTTGGCAAACCATAAAGCACTAGAATAAATTACAAACATATACTGTATCAATCTCTAATTGGGAGAAGCCTTCCTAAACATAGAAATGATGGATGAGAAAACAAAAGAAACATTCACTAACACTGATTCTATAGTATTTTAAATCTCTCTCTATCAAAAACCACCAAGCTAGGAAAATAATTGCCACACAAATATGGCAAACAACGGATCAACATCTTTTATTTCTAAGAGGCTCTTGCAAATCCAAAAGACAGAGACAAATACTCCAGTGGAACTCAAGCAAGAACTTGAGATGATTCTCAGAAGTAAAAAGACAAATGAACAACAAATGTATGAAGAAATGTTCAACTTCATTTGTTATCTAAGACATGAAAAATTAAACAAAAACACAAGAATAATTCAATGCTTAAACATTCTGTCAAGAACCCTCTCCTCCAAAAAATGTACATATACATAAAACTTGGCACACCATTTTAGGGTCTTAGACCCCTAGATGTCATGTCTAGGGGAACTTAGATTTAGAATTTCTATAACTTCATGCTAACCAATGGATAGTGGAGGTACAGAAAGATGGACATTTTATATACTGCTGGTAGAAATATATATTTATACATTTTTAAAAGTTTTTGATAATATGTATCAAAGGCCTCAAAAAAACTATAGTTTATTCTTGATATAAATACTTTTTAAGAAAGTCCTTAAAATCTGATAAGAGCACAGTGATATATATGCAAAGATGTTCATTATAGCATTATTTATATTAACAAAAAGTGTTAGTTACTTAAATTCTCAAAATAAGGAAGAGTTTAAATAAATTATGTTATGTACTTCAGACAGATTATGCCACCATAATATTTTTCAAGAATATTTGACATGGGGAAATACAAAGGACGTATTACGTTGACGCAAAAGTAATTGCACTTTTTGCTATTGCAAGTAATGACAAAAACTGGAATTACTTTTGCACCAAACTGATAATATGTAAAAGGAAATTGACATATATTTTACATAACAATAACTGCATTAAATACACATACATGGGAAAAACTACAAAGAAATATACCAAAATGTTAATTATTTTGGTATAAAGAAAATTGCGTTTTCCTTATTCTTTTCTTTTCTTTTCTTTTTTTCTTTTTTGACAGAATTTCTCTCTTTCACCCAGGCTGGAGTGAAGTGGCATGATCTCGGCTTGCTGCAACCTCTGTCCCCCAGGTTCAAGCAATTCTCCTGCCTCAGCCTCCCAAGTAGCTGGGATTATAGGCGCATGCCACCATGCCCGGCTAATTTTTGTATTTTTAGTAGAGACAGGGTTTCACCATGTTGGCCAGGCTGGTCTCAAACTCCTAACCTCAGGTGATCTACCCCATTTCGGCCTCCCAAAGTGCTAGGATTACAGGCGTGAGCCACCGCGCCCAGCCGTTCCTTATTCATTTCTAAAATGAAAATACATTTTATATTTGACACAAAAAATTAATACGAAAAATAGAAAGGACCATGGAAACAGGGTTTCAGTCAGAAAATTCGGAACCAGACTTTGAAATAAAGAGCCATGGCTTCAGCAGACATCAGTGAAAGTGAACCAGCCCTCCGAGTCCTTCCTTGGGAGAATGTTTGGCAAAGGATGTTCGGCGCTCCGTGCTCCTGAGAGACAATGCCACGTCAGGCACTCGGAAGTGACCGACTACTTACATCCAGGGGCAACAATGTCTGCCTATTTACTTTGAGATAATCTAATATATACTTCTTCTGCTTCTTTGTTTTTTCTTTGGTGAATTGCATATTTGTGGGGAAAAGACATTCCTGTCTAGGTTTTCTTGGATTCAGATCTGAGACAATAAACACAAAGCATTCAGTAAGTCAAGAAACATTTTTTGAGGTCTCTACCAAGAACAGTACTAGTCACATGGGAAAAAAGACACATATTTGGCCTCAGGGGGTTAAAATATTCTGGGAAGCCAAACCAAGCTGGAATCCTTGGTGACATAAAATATGGTGATTAAACGTCAGGCTTTGGAATAACATCCTCAGGAGATTGGAGTCTCGGTTTTATCAATGTCCGCTTTGTGGTTTGGGGCAATTTGCTTAAGTTCTCTGAACCTCAGTCCCCTTAGAGGTAACATAAGGTATAACAGTGCTTACTTCATAGGGAGGTAGGTACAGCTAAGATAATGTGCATTGAGATAATGTCCAAGTTTCGTTTTGTCTTCTTGATCCTATCTGATCACCTTAATTTCAAACTAATGTGTCCAATTAGGTACCTCAAACACATCACCCTTTTGGTGTCATATTCTTGTAATTGATTTACGTTTTGTATAGGGTAATTAATGTTTATTGAGCATCTGCTTTTTACCATGCACTGTGTTAGAACTTTAGAGCTGTTGCATGGATAAAAGTTTTCATTGCCAATAGACCATGTGTATTACCCATGTACTCATAGTAATTATAGTTGTTGATGTCATGAGCAACTCAAAAATTTCAATGTCTTAACAAGTACATCTTTATTTCTCATTCACATTACGATCCAAGAGTTTAAGAGTTCAGTAGAAATTCTTCTATGTGGTGATTTGGGGATCCCCCTGTGTATGAGGCCATTCTCGCATTGCTATAAAGAAATACCTGAGGCTGGGTAATTTATAAAGAAAATAGGTTTAATTGGTCATGATTCTGCAGGCTTTACAGGAAGCATGGTGCTGGCATCTGCCTGGCTTCTGGTGAAGCCCCAGGGAGCTTTCAATCGTGGCAGAAGGTGAAAGGGGAAGCCGGCGCCTCACATGGCCAGAGTAGGAGCAAGAGAGAGAATGGAGGGCATGGGTAACATTCTTAAACAACCAGATTTCACGAGAACTCACTAATGCAAGGACAACACCAAACCACGAGGGATCCTCTCCATGACCCAATCCCCTGCCACCAGGTCCCACTTCCAACACTGGGGATTACAATTCAACATGAGATTTCACAGGGATACATATTCAAACTATATCACCATGCCACCAATTTTGTGGTTCCATCATCTTTCAGGGCCTCCCTAAGTCCTCGGCTGAGACCTCTCTGCATTCAGCCAACCAACAGGTGAAGGAAAAAAAAAAAAGGAGGACCAGGAGTGCCTCACCTCCAGGCCTGAAGGAAGTGGTGTACCTCATTTTCATGGACATTCTGGAAAGAATGGGAGAAAGATGATTTAGCCTCCCTGCATCCCTGCAAAAGAGTTTCATGTTCCACAAGACATTATAACTGAATCAGGCTGAAAATAATTATTGGATGTAACAAAATAAAGAATTAGCCTTTTTTTCTTTAAGATGTAGTTTCACTCTGTCACCCAGACTGGGGTGCAGTGGTGCGATCTCAGCTCACTGCATCTTCGCCTCCCAGGTTCAAACGATTCTCCTGCCTCAGCCTCCTGAGTAGCTGGGACTACAGGTATGCGCCACCATGCCTGGCTAATTTTTGCATTTTTTAGTAGAGACAGGATTTCACCATATTGGACAGGCTAGTCTCAAACTCCTGACCTTGTGATCCGCCTACCTTAGCCTCCCAAAGTGCTGGGATTATAGGCGTGAGCCACCGCACCTGGCCTAGAATTCTTTATATGCTTTACCTTAACTGGGGGCTCATGAACAAATTTTAATTCAGTTACCAAAAATAAAGATTCACGCTTTTTGCATGTCTGAATCACAGTGTGGAAATTTTAACCCTCTATGCTGCACTATATCTCTAGAGCCTCAAAATGAACCTGTACTGGGTATATACCCAAAGGATTATAAATCATGCTGCTATAAAGACACATGCACACGTATGTTTATTGCGGCACTATTCACAATAGCAAAGACTTGGAATCAACCCAAATGTCCATCAGTGACAGACTGGATTAAGAAAATGTGGCACATATACACCATGGAATACTATGCAGCCATAAAAAAGGATGAGTTTGTGTCCTTTGTAGGGACATGGATGCAGCTGGAAACCATCATTCTTAGCAAACTATCACAAGAACAGAAAACCAAACACCGCATGTTCTCACTCATAGGTGGGAACTGAACAATGAGATCACTTGGACTCGGGAAGGGGAACATCACACACCGGGGCCTATCATGGGGAGGGGGGAGGGGGGAGGGATTGCATTGGGAGTTATACCTGATGTAAATGACGAGTTGATGGGTGCTGACGAGTTGATGGGTGCAGCACAGCAACATGGCACAAGTATACATATGTAACAAACCTGCACGTTATGCACGTGTACCCTAGAACTTAAAGTATAATAATAATAAAAAATAAAAAAAATAAAAATATAAAAATCCTCAACACACAAAAAAAAATGAAAAAAAAAATGAACCTGTGAAGTATGTATTATTAGACACATGAGGATATTGGGTATCAAAAGTTTGGGAGAAAATTATACAGGTAACATTGAGCATGACCAGTACCAAACCCGAGAGAGTCTATCAACTGTCCTTGTTTGTTCCAACTATTCCAAACTATTCTCAATTATTAAAAGCAATTTAAAAACATCAGGCTATTAATCAATGGTTCGCATTTGGTTTGCAAAAGCATCACCTTTATCATTTGAGTATATTAATTCGATTTTAGGAAGAAAATTCCACAATCTTTTTACCCGAATCCTCAAGCCTGATCCCTGACTCTCAGGCCCAAGACCCTGTAAAGTATCCACTGGTATCATCAATTTACCCATGGGCTGGGAGAGAGGGAAAGACTCACGTTGCTGACAATCTGAAGAATGAACTTCTAGGAAGATGAGGCCTCTGACCTAGGATTTCAAGAGAAGAGGAGCAGATGACAGATTAGAAGAAGAAGCAGTTAGTATAGCTTTGGAGAGTACTCACAGCATCAAATGTATACCCATAAGCCACAAAATTGTAAGGCTGTCAAGATGTTAATTAGCTATGTTTATGTTAGTGAATATTATGTCCAAAAAAAGTTTATTGTTCAATCAGGACTGGGAAATGCTGGTTTAAACAAAATAAAACAGATTTCCAATACTGCAGCTTTTTAATAAATTGTGTACACTGAAAATATTCAAGAGGTAAATAACACAGTATTTTTCAAAGCTATTTGGCTACTAAACCATTTTATCTACAGATCATCTCTTGGGGCTCATAGACCACACATGCCCCCATGGTCTCCAGGCCGTGCTGTGATCCCAGCTTTTGCAGACGAGAGAGAGAAAAACCCAGAGATGTTTGCCCTGATTGTGCCAGCAACCCAGACATGATGAAGCTCTCAGCTATAACACTTAGAAAACACAAGCCAAGAAAACCTAGGTAAATACTTCACCATTTTCACATGAATCATAATACAGTATGGTTTTCACACTGATTAGGTCTGTACAAATTCAGAACTTGAAATGCTTTGAGTAGTGTATACTCAGCATTTCTTCCAAGCAACTTGCTGCTACTTCAGTGGGAAAACTAGTCACAATAATTCAGCTAATTACTCACTAAGCTAATTACTCTGTGCATTTTTTAAAACCTGCTTATTTTTCTCTCTTTTGTTAGAGAGAAAAAATAGTGTACAGTTACAGAGCATTGTTGCATCTGTTTTAATCAGGAGGTAAAGTGACTTGAAAGTCTTATGATATAATGTTGCAATTCCTAAGCTATAAATTTTTACTATCAAATCAAAAATGGTCACTTTGAACCTACATAGTTTGTTAGCTCTTGAGTTACAACTTCTATCCTATGGCAACTTACACCCTCTATGAATGTCAAATTTTTATATCCTAGGGTTGAATCTTACACATATAATTTGTTTTATGGATTCTGTTCTATCTGTTGTCTCATTCACAAAACACACTACCACCTCCCCTCAATAAGGTCTAAAGTTAAAAACACACATGCAATGGTTTCCTCTTTAGAAGGGAGGCCTGCAATGAATGGGAGAAATGTAATTTCTTTCTTGATCTTCCTCACACAGGACGTGAGAGGTATGCAGAGATGGTTTTTTAATATTCATCAAAGGCCTTGGAACCACGATCCCCATTCCACAATAGACATTTATAGAAGATTTACGGAACTGAAAGTTCTCTGCTCAAGTTTCCTGGAAGCCTCTGTTCTATGTGATCAGGAGAAAAGGAAATGTAAATTCTGTATATTCCTTCAATTCTTAAGTGATGTGGGTGCGGTCGGCAAATTGCATGCTAGTAGCATTCGCCTCTTTTTTTTAAGACTGAGTCTAGAAAATCTTAAATTGAACTTCCAGGCCATGAGGTGTCAAAAGAACGTTTGCCAATGATTTGTAAATAACACTGATGAAGAAAAGGTTCTAAAGAGATTCAGTTCAATCTAACAAGTGTGTCTTTGTGCTCAAGTCTTTCTCAGGAGCTGTACTAGGGGCTGTAGGGGCTACAAAAAGTGACGGTGAGGGTGAGACATTGGCTTTGTAGTTGTAGCACTTAGAATCTAGTGGAGGGAACAGGACTTAGCATGAAGAACAATTGGAGCTCAGCACAAATGCTCAGGAGTGTGGAGTAGACAAATGCTCGGTGAAGGAGGAGGGGGTCCACGCACACTGGGTCTGGGGAGGTTGACGGTGGGCAGAGCTTGGCAGAAAGGAGAGGCGAGGGCATCTCCCAGTGAGCACAGACTCACAGACAAGAAAGGGCATGAAGTAACCCTCCCCTACCATTGATTGCTTCTGGAACTCTATCAGTAATGCCCACTCTAGGCACAAATCTCACAAAACACCAGGTCAACACTCACTCATGCAGCTCATACTTTATCTGCAAAGGTTGACATGAAGGACTGTATTCTCCAGGCTCCTACGAAAAGACACCTGTGGGCCCCCCATAGAACACAGAGGAATGAGACGTCATGTGGCGCAGTGGTCTCCACTTGCACTTGTCTCTATAGTGTTGTTTTACCTGTATCACAGCCTCTTAGGGAGGGTTGCAGGAACAGGAAAACTAGTAAAGACTGTCTCCTATCCCAGGCACCTCCCTCCCATCTGATGACATGCAGAAGATCCCCCCTTCCTTGAAGGGTCAACCAGCCTCTGCTTACCACCTTTGAGAATTAATCTCATGACTGGGTGAATAAACCAAGGAACAAACAAAGGGACACAAAGCAGCTCTTTTCTCCGCTGAGAGCGTAGGACTTGGCAGTCCTTTCGTTAGAGAGGGAAGCTTCGTCCCACATGATTTCTCTAAGCCTTCACCCCAAGATTCTTCCTCTCCTGCCTCCCACACACAAAACCCCTTTTTCCTAAGGGAGCCAAATCAAAGAACCCCACATATTCTGAAGCCCCAGATGTGGTTTCACAGGCACACCAAACAAAGAGCCTTTGGAAGGGGTGCCCTGAGAAACCAGACGAGGCTCTTCTCAAAGCATATTTGCCTCCTTTGGTCTCCAGAGATTGATTTCCACTTTGAAAGGAGTCATTTTAAAAACCTCGGGATGGTCAAGAGGGGTTCTGACCTCCACCGGGTATGGGGACAACAGTGGGTGGGGTGGCCACGGAAAGGGCATAATATAGCTCCCTGGGGAGTGCTCACCCCCATCTCCATCCCTTTTCTCCCTCTAGCTTCTCTTCCCTCCTATCTCCTCTCCCTCCCTCTTCTTTCTTCTTCTCTCTCCCCCTCCCCACACTTGCCTATCCCCCCTCAGCCTCTCTCTCTCTCTCTCTCTTTCTCTTTCTCTCTCTCTCTCTCTCTCTCTCTCTCAGCCCTGCCATGCAGCAGCAGGGGTCACTGTGCACCAGCGGGAGGAGCCCAGCTCACAGCTCCATGCAGGAGCAGAATCAGGATGAACTCCTGGCCCTGGCCCTGACTGCAGACAGGAGGCCAAGGCCAGGTCACCATGCTGGTGCTGTCTGTCTCCCTGTGCCTCCAAAGGTAATTACCTTTGCAGAAAAGGGACTGCAAAAATAATCCTGTAGACATCATGCGAGGACAGGTAAGACAGAGCGCTCTGCAGCCTGAGCACGCATCTGATCATAGAGGTAAACTAACCAGAGATAAATAAAACTCATCCTTGGCCACTCACAAAGCGCCCTCTGACCCCTGCTGTGGCATCTTAACCCCCGCCATGTCCTGAACATCCTTTCTCAAATGTTTGCTCTTGGCCCAATCAGCTCCTTCTAAGGCAAGGATTCCCTTCGATGAGGGTTCCAGCCCCCAAGGTCATGCACCACAAGACTGGGAGGGTCCTCAGAGACCAGCATCTGCCCAGTAGTTTTAGCCCTGGATTCATGAGGGCCCCCAAGCCCTGGGTCTCAGAAGCTTCTGAAGTGGGAGAGATGGAACCCTGGGAGTGGGCCAGGTCTCTGCCAGAGATTGATTCACATGAATTTGGGTTTCCTAAGATTTCATTTTTTAAGCCTCCTTCTGTTCATGCAAAACAAAACAAAGCAAAAATTGAAAAACACGGCCCTAACTCAACAATTGCCCATGTAGACAGAAGTTTCAGGGAGTTTAGTGCCCTTTCCATTATCACCCAGCCCATGTTGGCCACCTGGTCCTTCGAGGTGGAGGGGAGCAGGACAGATGGATTGAACTCAGGATAGGAAAATCTAACAGAACGGCAGCCCAGGAGTCCCCAGAGGGGCAGAGAGCCAGGTTAGAGGCTGACACATGGGTGCTTCTGGGCTTCCTCGGAGCAGGCTACCCTCGGCTCCCCACCTGGCCCACACTCTCTCCGCACCTCCGTCAGTCCTCCTGTCCACATCATGAGTGCCATTATATTTGCCATCCACTGGGTGTCCCGCAAGCAATGACTGTGGACACGGTGCAGAGATGCTCATGGTGGGTTCTAAATGATACAGGCTTCTGCCTGAGCAGGATCTCAGCTGCTGGAAGCCCCAGTGAGACTAATAGGCAAAGTAAATTATTTTCTCTTCTGCGGAAGCACAATTTTCTATCCATTTCCTCTTTTTGACATGTACAGTAGGATAAAAAGAGAGGAGGAGGAAGGCAAGGGGGGAGAAGGGAATGGAAAACACTTAGAGTTTTAATGGAGGCTCATTTTGGTAAAGTAACCCAGCGTCCCCGTAGACCTAGAGAATTAAATGCTGTCACTCAGGTCTGAAAGCAGAGTCGTCCAGTTTGCAGACACCTGTCATAATTAAACTAATGGCTCTGAAAATGTGCCTTGATATTAAATCTATCTTCCACTGAGGAGCAGAGCTGATTAAAACCACTGTTTGACAGTTAATGATGAACCTCTCGCTGACTGAGCTCTGTGACTGGAACCGGCCAGTTGGGGCTGTCCTCTGGCCCTGCTTCCATCAGAGACCTGCCCCTTCCTTCTCCCTCCACCCAAAGACAGCACAATCCCCAGGCCCTTCCTTCCCTCTCTTCTAGAAACTGGGGTTCCTCTCTACACTCTCATTTCACACCACCCTTTCTCTGTTAATGGGAAAACAGGGATTCTAAGTGGAGAGGTTGTCTTTTCGGTGAACACTGAGTTACTGCGTGGCCTTCAGGATGCATTGTTGTGCAAATTGCCTGTGGCAGAAGCAGAAGCCCTGCCCTGACTTCTGGTACCTTCTCTAGAAAACTGAACTTTCAACCCTATCTATAGGAGAGGCTAAATTCTTCCCTGTTGTAGAGTCAGAGACTCGGAATTTACAAGGTTGCGGGGTTGATTATCTTTCCCTCTAATCAGGTTTTGGGGCCAATGGTCAGACAAAGTGGTTTACAAATAGAACTGTCCTTTGGGAAAGCAACATATTCCAAAGAGATTATTTGGAAATGTAATGATGCTGCCTATTTATACACAGCTACTCTCTCTCACCAGTGAGACACCTTTGATACCAGATTCCTCGGAGGGAGATGTAAGGAGAAAACAGACCCAGGCCCTTCTGCCCTCTGGTCTTCAGTTTCTCTTACAAAAATGAGAATCTTTATGAAATTTCCTCAAAGGGCTTTTCTGCAGGCCAAAGTCCAGAATTTTGTCCTAAAAGGAGGCTGTAGTACTTCTTAATGGTCGTTCATATTTCAGATTATTTATCATCACCAGGGACACTCAGTTTATAACCTTCCTCCTCTCAACACAGGGTGGAGATTCTCAAGAACAACTGGTTGACCTCAGTATTTCCTCTCTTCTGGTACTCCAGAGCTTAATGGCCAAATAGAAATCCACAGTATATCTTCCTGCTTCATCCTGGCATGACATTCAAGATCCTTTCAGAAGCGATTCATGCTCTGTGCCTTATCCTTGGCTCTTCCACACTCCCATTAAAACCCACATTTGCCTTCCCTGCAAAGGGCTTCCCTGCCTGGGGCCCTGCAAGCACTTGCTATGCCTCTGGGTCCACCAAGATCCAGAGGGTGGCTGGAGACATTACAAGGAAGAAGAAAACTCCATCTTCTCCAGGCCATTCTGTTCAAAACTGGAGCAATCCTCAAGCAACAGCTCCTAATTAATCCATCAGCAAATGATGATCTAAGTAATTACACTGAGTTGTGAGCCCCCCCAATTATCTACACATTGTACATAAGCCTCTGTTGATGGCTTGCTTAATTGTTTGACTGACTGATTTATAGTGTTTTATTTTTTCCAGAACACTACTTTTTTTTTTTTTTTTTGTAGACGGAGTCTCTGTTGCCCTGGCTGGAGTGGAGTGGCGTGATCTCAGCTCACTGCAACCTCTGCCTCCTGTGTTCAAGTGATTCTTCTGCCTCAGCCTCATGAGCAGCTGGGACTATAGGCGTGCACCATCACACCTGGCTAATTTTTGTATTTTTAGTAGAGATGGGGTTTCACCATGTTGCCCAGGCTGGTCTTGAACTCCTGACCTCATGATTTGTCTGCCTCGGCCTCCCAAAGTGTTGGGATAACAGGCGTGAGCCACAGCACCCGGCCCAGAGCACTGTTAAACACCACCCGTGTGAGATAAATATTTCCCTATTTTATAAATGAGGAAGTGACTAGGTAAAGTGGCATATTCAAAGTCACAGGACCAGTGAGTGAAAGATCGGGGACTGGGACTCACGTTGTCTGACTCCCTATAGAGGGCTACTCTCAGGTCCCTGAGGCCCCAAATGAACTTGAGTTGGGTACCAAGTTTTTATTAGGAATTTATAGTATTAAAAAATTGTATGGCCAGTTACTGATCTCCAAAACATAGAGCAGATTTCTCACAACTTTTCCACCACAGATCCATATTCCGGATATTATTTTTCCAGCTTTTTTCTATGTGAATTTTCTTGTTGGACTTTTTTAAATTCCCATTTTCCTCCATCCTCTACAGGCAGAGTTTGGAGCTATTTTTAAGAGTTTTATTTTCTCTTCCTTACTCACCACTTCATCACTATTTTCTGCTTCTATAAAAATTCATGATTGATTGAGGTAGATGCCTGTTAAATTGATTGTTCAAATTATGTGTGTGTGTGTGTGTATGTGTGTGTGTAGAGAGAGAGAGAGAAAGAGAGAGAGCTGTAAAAGGCAGGCAAAGAACATGAAATCTACAAAGTGGAAGATACAGAGGGGGAGCAGAGATTCAGAAAGAAAAAATGAGGCTAAAGAGGGAAAAATCAGGGAGAGAGGAGAGCCTGGATGACAGAAGGAAAGACAAAGACTGGAAAATTAAGAAGAAAGCTCTGCGTTCCTCTGGCTTCCCCCAGACACCCTGAGGTCAGACGCCTTCCTTGCACAACATCCACACGCGCACACACATGCCCGCACAGACGCACACACCCCCGAGGCTGTCCCATTTTAGAACACCATTAGGAGAGTGACACCCAACTGAAGGAGTCCCTTGTCCAGTGACCCAGGCTGACACTCCTGTCTGACCCCTCCCCTCTGAAGGCCGATCCACCAGTGTTGAGTGACAGAGGTCCCCTCTCTCTGATCAAAGTGGAGCCTCTAATTGTGCTGAGCAGCGATGCCAGGGATGCCCGGGCAGCCTCATGTCTCTCGCTATCATTAGCTTTCTTACCAGGCTCTGAAGCCTTCCGCTGCCACAACAGTAATTACCAAGAGATTAGGCAGGCATTAAGCACTCCTTAATTTGACACATTGCAATGATCTCCATTCAGCCTTTCTGCTCGAATAACTCTCAACAAATATTTCGGAGGCTACCAAAATAAACAGAAGCACTGTGTTTGCACAGCTGAGGCCTCCTTCCTCCTTCTCTAAATGCCATCAATTCCAGGTAGGAGGTGAGGTGGGGGGCAGTGAGAGGATGGGTGGGTAGGGTGCAAGGGGAGGGGGCGGAGGAGGGTGGCACCACCTGCTGGGCCCTAATATAGCCTGAAAAACTCAAGTCCATACAGCGGGAAGCGATCAGTAAAACACTAACATATGGCCTGCTACGACTGATGGCGATTTAATAGGGCCCATTTTTTAAGCAAGTCGTTATACAGGAACCTAATAAAAAGACATCAGTATTTATATAAAAACCACCACATTAGGAAAAAATAATAATTACAGTGAAGGGAGTTATGTTGTTGTTGCTGGAATTTTTTTAGTGGGTTATTAGCTCAGACATTATTCATTAGGTAATGCAATGGGAAAACCACTGTTAATATGGCAGTAAATCCCAATGGGACCATCTCATGTAAGATACGATCATTTGGCAATTACAATGCACTGGAAGTTCAAGATTCCCTTTCATGCATTCGTTTCCTTTTCCTACTCCCTCCCCAAACATTTACGCACACACCCCTTCCTCAACTAACCTAAACTGGGAGTCACTGGAAGGGCAGAGGAGAATGGTTCAGCATCCAAGAGTCTCCACGTCTCTCTGAGGCAAGACGCAGGACAGACAAAATGATATCCATGCAAAGTACAGAGGAACTTTCAAAGAAAAGAGTAAACCTCAGTATTGTCAGAAATCCAGTTATGGATATAAATATGAGAGGGATGTGGGCTGATTAACAGTGTCTTTAGATGAGAAAAGAAGTTCAAGAGCCATTAATAAAATAATCAGGATTCTTTCATTGTAGATAAATGAGAAAGGCTAGAGTCAGAAACTGGGATGAAAGTGATTTTAATTGGGCATTTCCCACCCCTGAGAGACATGTCTGCCACCCACATAGGCCTCAACAACAGCCCTGCTCTTGGTAAGGTCAGGGATCTCTGGTCAGCAACTGGGTCCAGGAGGCCACTGTGGACATACAGAGTTCTTGTCTTCCGTGCCAGGAGTTTGGCTGCTAACAAAGGAGAATTGTGACTCTGGGTGGTCTGGGTTCTTTTTTCCCCCCTGGATGGACACCAGCATTAAACTTCTTTATAGATGACAAGGAAAATCCATAGGGTAGATAGGACAAGAGACTCCCATTTATATGGGACATCTGGCTCTTATGTATGCCTCTTCCCCAGGGCTCTTCAACTAGGGATGATGGTTACTCAACACTCAAATACTGCTTAAATATGAAGAGTAATACCTTAGATAATGAGACAGCCAAGTGACAAGGGCTCCCTGGCAGAACCTGTGACCGGCCTGCACACCGGGAGGAATATACACTGGGGTGGAGCCTCTGGAAGTTTAAGCCATTTGCAGAGGAGAGGAGCCTGGCCTCTCCTGCTCTGGGGTGGTACCCGGGATTCAATCCATGAGGCAGGAAGCCAGCTAGCAGGACTCTAGCTTTGCTGAGAATCCCTGTTTCCCTTTTTTCCTGTTCAACCAATAAACCCTATCCTTCTCACCTATCAAAGTATCTGCAAGTCTAATCTTTCATGGTCGTGTGACAAGGACCCCATTTTTAGCTGAACTAAGGAGAAAGTCCTACAACAGTAAGGGATCAGCAAACTATGGCCCCTGGGCCAAATTCAGCTCACAGCCTGTTTTCAAATTAAGTTTTAACAGAGCACAGCCACACTCACTAGTTTACATATTGTCTGTGACTGCTTTCTTACAGTAATATGATAGAATTTAGCAGTCACAACAGAGATCGTATAGCTCCAAAGCCTAAGATATTTGCTGACTGGCCTTTTACAGAAAAAGGTTGCTGATAGATGGATGAATGAGTAAGTGAATGAATGAATGAAAAGATGAACAATCTAGAATGAAATTCTACATTGAATGAGTTTATAATTGTGGGGATGATTTTATTCAATAGTGCTAGTGGCCTCTAAAAGTTTCTAAAGGGACATATCATGTCATAGGGACCTGCTCTCAGTTCTGTCCATTTTGGTACTTTTTCTATGACTTTGACCAAGACATAGGTGGAAAGCTTATTGGATTTTTTTAATGATGGAAAGACTAACATGGATACTAAGTATATTGGATGACAGATCCAATATTCAAAATAACCTTGACAGGCTGGAACAAGGGACTAAACCCAATCAAGTGAAATATAAGGGGATAAGTGTAAAGTCTTATGGTTAGGTCCAAAATGTCAACCTCTTAAATGCAGAACGGGGTGAGAGTGGGGAGAGAAAAACACGCCTCAACAGCAGCATTCATGAAATGACTTTTGGGGTTTGATAGACATGTCAACTCCATGGTGGATAAGGCTATCCCGAAAATAAACTTTATTCTACGTTAAGATGTTTTTACACAGAGCAAGTAAGATAAATGTTACTTGCGTACTCACAGGTAACATCTCCTCTGAGTACTCAGGCCATACCAAAAGTCTTTATTCCTACAGCAATAACAATAATATATTAAGTTGGGAACATTGTGGAGTGTTTAAGCATGATGGCATGTTTAATTTGCATTATCTCTTTAAATTTTACATATTTTAGCTTCAAAATTTGAAGTAGGGGCTGTTATTGTCCCCATTTTACAGTGGAGGAAAATTGTAAAAGTAAGGTCTCATAACTAGTATGTAGTGAGGACAGGAATTAAACCTAGACTATGCAGCTCCAGGTCCCTAACGCTCAGGTGCTCCTAAACACTAGGGTGCCCAGGTGTTTCATACTTCCCTACTCTAAGGTTGCCTTTCAGAATAGTCATTGGAAAACCAAAGTGCCTCCCAAGGTGAGTTACCAAAGTGGTAAAGAAAAATTAAAAACCTTTTGTATGCAGAAGAAGATTGAAAGAAGTGAGACCCTTAGGGTGGAGGAGGCTTGGGTTATCCTTTAGCTGAGTGCAAATGCAGTACTGAGCTAACTGCAGCCCCTCTCCCTAAGCCAGATCACACTGACCTGCGCCTTCCAGCTCCTCACACTCATCCACACACAGCCATTGCTAGTGTGACTGGTCAGTGCAGCAGGCTAGGCTGGCTGCTATCTAAAAACCCCATCTAATTCTCTGTAGGTTATAGCCTAAGTGTTTATTTCTTCCATAGGTCACTGGAGAGGTGGTGGAGGCCCTTCCACTCAGAGCCCTTCAGAGGCCCAGCCTCCTTCCATCTGGAAGCTCCACTTTTGTCTTCAGAACCAGCATTTCTGGGGCCGTGGAGCTTTCTGCATTCAATATAGAAAAATAAAGATTGGCTCACACGGGGAAGGTTTTCAGAGGGTAGGCCTGGAAGTGGGTTTATCACTTCCCATCATGTCCTATTGGCATGTTCATAACCAGTAGGGAACCTGTTACCAAAGTGGTAAAGAAAAATTAAAAACAAACAACAACAACAACAAAAACAACAACAACAGTGGACCAGCCGTGTGTCCCCAAGGAAGAGGAGAATATGGGTGCTGCTGAGTGCTAGACTTTCTTCCTACAATTAGAGCTCTGGGATATTGACTGGCCACAATCAATGGGCCATCAACCAGCGCCAATAGTATCCCTCAATTCCTAATAGTGGATACATATTGTGTGCAAGACACTCTGTTGAGATCCCCAGAGGTAAAATGACCAGTGAGTTACTGTCTTCATTTTCAGTGAAGTAGCAAAGATATGCAAAAACATTTAACTACAATATTCAGCAGGATGAATTAAATGCTCTAGGAGGATGAATTAAATGCTAATATTCTACAAGGTGAATTAAACGCTCTAGCATTGGAGCACAAAAGGCAGAGTTTATTCTGATGAGAGAAATCAGAAAAGGTTTCAGGGCAGAGTCTTCGCTAATGACTAGGAATTTAACTGGCAAAAATGCAAAGAGAAGAGCTTGTCAAGGAGAGAAAATAGCAGGAAAAAAAATGCACAAAGGCATGGAAGCGCTTGGTGTGTTCAGGGCCGAGCAACTGGTTTAATGTGACTTCATCACAGGGTGTGTGAGTCATGTGGCAGATCACAGGCTGAACCACGGTGAATCGCGAATGCTGTGGTGAACTTTGGCTCTACTATTAATGCACTGGAGAATGCAGGAGGGGGGACATAATCCAATTCTGACATTATATGAAGGGCAGATGAAAGTCAGTTGAAAGTCTGAAAGGCAGCAAGACTCATTAGTTAGGTGTTGGAATCATTCTGGTGGATGGTGGTGATGGTCGAGCCTAAGGCATTGACCAATGAACATCAGTTCTTGACCTTGTCTAGCCCACTCAACAGTTTTCCAAAATGCAATCCAAACATTTGCAATCAGTGGCAACCTTCACTTACCATTGATTTAGAAGGCAATATGTCAATATAGCCACACATTCACAACCAGCATTTAAGCCTCAGTTAGCTAACTTTGACCATGGTGATGCCATAACGCATTCATAGTCAGCATCTCCTAGGCCCTCACCTAGGAATAATTTAACCTCAAAATATGCTTCTCTGCCACTTTTATTCATTATTTCTGGTCCCACTCATTGCTTCTCTATTGTTCCAGTGGGGCTCATAAAAACCACTTCCATTCCATGGCCAAGGATAGAGGTGTCAGCAGCTCCTTTCAAAATCACTTGGGTTGTGAGGATTCTCCACGGTCCTCTTCTGTCTTGAGACTACAACTATCTAGGGCTTTTCTACCCTCCTCAGATCTCAAAGGCACAAGTGATCAAAAAAGAGTCACCACGAATTTTCAGCCAAGCAGCTGGACTCCAGCCTTCATTCTATATAGTGGATCTGGTGTAGTGGTGCAACCTGACACATGGTTCTCACTTCAGTCTCCCTACAGACCTCCCAAACTACATTCTTATTCTGTCCCTGGCCCAAGAGTCTTTCCTAGATTCCCAGGGCTTGGCAGAGACCTTAAATGACCTGGGCATGGCCCTACTCGCCTTTACTTTAGACGATTGGCCTACAGGAAGGGGTACAGATGATGTGTATCCCCATGAGCTACCTCAATCCCTCCTGCATGCTCTCACTCCTTGTACTCTTCACAAACAGGATGGGTGAGCAGGTTGCACCAACCTTCTCCTGCAGCCCAGGAATCAGAAGCGGGAGAGATTGAGAACAGAGAGGTCACAATACAAAAGAGGTATTTGGCTCTTTGGAAATGAATTCTATTTTTAGGGAAATGATGAGGGAAGGAAGATTAGACCAGACCCACTGTGGAGCAGGACACAAGACAAGGCTAGAGAAAGAACAAGGAATTCAGGCATGCCCAGGTCCCAGCTCTGTGTTTTTGAGGAAATTACTTAAATTCTCGAATATTTAGTTTTCCCATCTGTAAAATGGGGAGAGGTGTGCAGGTAAAGAGGATATCTTCTTTGAGGATAAGATAAAGATAACAGGATAAGGGATAAAGATGCCAAGCCAGCATCTTTAGTATATGTATGCAGCTACAGAGAATCAATCTTGGAACAAGGAGAAGCTATAGGAAGGCAGATTTCAGCCCTACAGAAGGGAGGCCCTTCCAACTACTGCAGCTCCCGAACAACGAAATGGGATGTTTCTCCAGATAGTGAGTCCCATGTCACTGAAGCTAACCAAAGAAATGCTGGTTCATTCAGAGGATGTTGCTATAAGAATCTCTGCACTGAATAAAAAATTGAGGCAGATGAATCCCGAAATCCCTCCCTTCTTGGAGATCCTGTGAATCTTGACTTTGCACTTGCTCAGTAAGAGTGTAGGAGCCCAAACGCACTCAGACAGAAAAACTGCCATTTATTGGTGCCTGAGAGCTGAGATCTGAGTAACCAAGGACCAAAATGACAGCGGCCAAGGTCCCCCATTGTTAAATTTTGTGTCCACTCCTTGCTCACATTCAATTTCGTCTCTGATGGTTCTTTTTTATGGGGGGCGAGAGGGAGGGCAGATCACTCAGGGTTTATTTTGCCAGGCTCCGTAAGTGGAAAAGGCTTGATATAAGCAAACCCCGTGGGCTGCCAGAAAAGCCTCTGCCCTTAAATAGTAATGAGATCTATCGGTCTCCTTAACAAATGCATCTTCCCTGAGTGCTAAGTAAACCGTCTCCATTTACAGTGTCAATATCAACGTGGGGCCTTCCCTGCCTCTCAAGCAGCCTGAACAGATTGCAATTGGTTGCCATTCCTGATTCCTGTGCTCAGTAAGAGCTGTCAATGGGCATGTCAATAAGATACCGGGACTATTGATCAGCATAGGCATTTAGGGGTCACTGGTCGATGAGAACTCTTGCCAAGAGATGTAGAAAATGATAGCTTTCAGATAAAGGCAGCAAAGCGAGGTTCCCAAAGGAGAAATAATATAGCTCAATTTCCCCTGTCCAGCTGCTTGTCAATTTCCCTTGGTTTTTCTTGAGGTGGGAGGAGCCAGCAAGGAGAGATAGGGAGGGAGGGAGAGACAGCAAGTGAGCAGCTCAAGTATTTGACGGAAAACAGTCAGAGAATGAAAAATCAACAGCCACGATAAACCACAGTGTCCCTTAGGCCACTGTCTGCATCTAAAGAACAAAGAGAAAGACCAAAAGAGACAATGTTTCTGAAAGAGGTGGGCTCAGAGGGTGAGGATAATGAATCTTCTCCAGAAATTTCAATAGAATTCCCCAAATCAGCTGGATAACTGTTTGCTGGCTTCAAGCGTTCAGCCAAAGGGGTCCAGTTCTTCACCCACAAGTCGTTTGGTGTCTCAGGCTGATCTTCATTTCGAGTGGAGGGGGAAGGTAGGTCCCCTTTGAAGGAATGCAACTTATAATAGTCCACCACAAAACAAAATGCGTGTTACGGGCTGAATTCACACAGAAGCCCCCATAACCTCAGAATGTGACTGTATTTGAAAACAGAGCCTTTAAAGGGGAAAGTTAAAATGAGGCCATTAGCATGGGCCAAGATCCACTCTGACCAGTGTCCTTTAAGAGGAAATTTGAATATGCAAGGAGACACCAGGGATGTGTGTGCAGAGAACAGACCATGTGGGGACTGATGTGGTTTGGCTGCGTTCCCACCCAAATCTCATCTTGAATCGTAGTTCCCATAATTTCCACGTGTTGTGGGAGGGAACCATCATGGGAGTGGTTTCCCCCATACTATTCTTGTGGTAGTGAATAAGTCTCACAAGATCTGATGGTTTTATAAGGGGAAACCCCTTTCCCTTGGTTCTTATTCTCTCTTGCCACTACGGTGTAAGAAGTGACTTTCACCTTCCACCACGATTGTGAGGCCTCCCCAGCCACGTGGAACTGTGAGTCCATTAAACCTCTTTTTCTTTATAATTACCCAGTCTCAGGTATGGTTATCAGCATCGTGAAAACAGGCTAATAGCAAGAAGATGACCACAGGCAAGCCAAGGAGAAGGGGCTCAGAAGAAATAAAATCCTCTGACATCTTGACCTTGGACTTCTAGCCTCCAGAACTTTGGGAAAATAAATTTCTCCTGGTGAAACCACCTGTCTGTGATATTATTTTATGGCAGCCCTAGCAAACTGTCTCAATGTGTTAAAGCAATATTCTATGTGAGGCTGGGGAGAGGTGGCAGAGAGATAACTTATTATTTTTGTCCATTCTGTGACCCAGAGTTTTTAGTATTTTCACATTATTAAAGGATTGTTCATTCTATCAGTTTCAACCATAAACTGACTTAATTCAAATTAAATTACTGCATTTACAGATAATTGATGTTCATGAAAATGTCCAGTGTTCATCAGCACGAAACTTTCTAACCGTTCTTTGGTTTACCTAGTTCTAGGCATGACAGATAATTCTAGATACCAAATATTCTTCTTTCAAGTCATGAAATAGTCAACAAAATGACAGAAATCAGCTTAGTGGCTACTTATCCATGATCAAAGTCCTTATAAAGTCTTTCAGCTTTTTAAATGGGAGATACCTGCATACGAAGAATAACTAACACGCCACGCTTTGGCTTCCATCTTTGTCCATCCTTCCTTCCTGAATGGAGCTCTTTTGTGGCCTCATATACCACTTCTGGGAGAATCGTTTCAGCCCCTGAATTCAAAGCCACATCTCACTGCCTCTGAGACACTGAAATTTATCTCGAGTCCTGGCAGTCAGACCTTGTACTTTAATTACACCCTGAAAGTTGCTTAAAGCAATAATTCAGCATCTATGTCTGAAACTTTAAGAGATGTTATAGGAACAACAAGATGGAGATGCATTTCAATGAGGTTGAGCAGCATCACGTCTCCTTCCCTCATGGCTCTGTGTGTCAAAGGTCATTCATTCATCATTTCAAAAGATATTTATTGCCAGGTGAGAGATGGTGGTGGCTTAAAAGTAAGATAGAGGAAGAGCCAGTTGAATACATGCTTGATTCTGACTAATGACACTAAAATAACAGCCAAAAAAAAAAAAAAGGCAAAACTATTCAGCAGACCCACAGAGAACTGGTGAGGACGTCACAGCTGACAAGAAATATCAATGAAATTTTGGAAGCAGGTTAGTAAACAGGTAAATGACAATAGAAATAGCAGACAAGAAAAAGCTAAACTACATTGGCAGCAAGGGGAAAGCCTCAAGAACCAGCCACTTCACAGCATAGTCCCAGAAGGCTCAGGAATTGGAGGTCCCAAATATCTCTGCAGCAAGGGTGCAGGGCAGGGCTTGCCATGTAAGGACTGGTAAAAGTCTTTAAAAGAAGCAGTCAGGCTCACAGATGCCCTCTTCTACCCATGTAGCCAGGTGGCACCTCTTTGCTCCAGCAGGAGTTTAAGGGATTACTCCATAGCAGTGGTTTTCAAAGTGGGGACCTGAGTCCAGCAGGATAAGTATCACCTGGGAATTGGCTAGAAAGGTACATTTGCAGGCCTCACCCCAGACATGCTGAATCGGACACTCTGAAATGGGGCTCACCAATCTGTTTCAATAAGCCCTCTCTAGATGATTCTGATGCAAGCTAAAGTCTGGGAACTACTGCTCTAAGTGGAGATTGAGCCAGACAGGGTCTGACACCAAGGACAAGAGCAGTCGCTGAAAACATGATGAACCAATTATTAAAGAGAGGGGAAACTGGCATACAGAACATTAAGCCCTCCAGTGCACATCTTCTCAACTCCCCAAATGTTTGTGGCTGTTGTGATTTCTATGGTTATGGTTTCTTCTAATTTGTCTTGAGATCTCTCTCTCTCTCTCTCTTAAGAGTGGCCATAAGCCAAGATAGCCACTCTGTAGGAGAGTGCTGACAGAGGGGAAAGTTAGGTTTATGTGTGCATCAGGTAAGACACAATAAGGAGGTGAAACTAAAATGCATGAAACAGAGGAAATGTATTATTCACAGTTCAGAGAGACTTGGTACCGAAGACAGGCCAATGAGAAGTCTGGAGACAGGAGGGAGATCATCCACTGAGCAAGTCAGTGAGCTTATGGGGCCGCCTTCATCAAAGCCCATAGGTATTACCCTTCAGGCTTCCCTAAGGGGGCTGTGAATTGGCTAGTTTATGGAAAACACTCCAGAGGGGAGAAACTTATTTACACGATCTGGTGTTGACCATGAGGCTTTATTGTGGTCAACAACTGAGGGGTGTGTTGAGTTTGGGGTCAATGAGATGAAGAACAAGAGGGTTATATCACAAACAACCACCACAGGGAGGGGAAGCTTTAACTAGGTCAAAGGTGGCAGAGTAGAAATGGGTTTCAGATAACGTATGTCAGCCTAGAAATGGGTGCAGAGGCAGCAACTACATTAAACGCATTTATGACAGCAGCTAAGCTGACATACCTGAGGCAGGATACTTAAGGATTCTCCCCTGGGAAACTGATGGTCCTAAGAGAAAATATCTCTGGTTAGTGACATTAAGGGAGGGGAGGGGATCCCCGAATGAAATGGCTGGGTCCTAGCCCAATCAGCCTACTCCAGATCTAGCAACATAATGTCTACAAGAAATATACTTAGAACCCAAATCAGCAAAGCCCCAAACCAAGAGGCCTCCTTCTGGGAAACAAAGCCTCCGAGCAACCCCACCTTCATTACAAACTGACATGCAGTGATTACTAGACCTGTGGGGAACTCCTCACACATGAAAGAACAAGACCAAAACAAAAACAAGCAAGTAAAACAGAAACAAGAAACTTGTTATAAATGAAGGCAATGCAGACAAGATGAGAAAATTTTAAAAGAAAATTTGAACTCTAGCTAATCATTTCAAAAGGATAAGAGAAGATGTTGCACTCATGAAACAGGATCAGGTAACTCTTCAAAAATGAGCATGTTGAAATCAGTCCTCAGATCTTGACAACACAACAAACCAGCTCAGGCTGTTGGCTCCTCCCTTCAATATCAAGCTGAGAAATGAAAAACCCAGTGGTTCTCATTACTTCACATGCATGGGAATTACTCGGAAGGCTTGTTAAGCAAAGATTGCTGGGTCTCACCCTCCATCAGCAGAAGAATATCAGGAAGGTGTGAAAGTGTTGTTGGGGTGAGGAGTGAGGAAAATAGGGGTTGACCAAGCAACTATTTTGGGTATTTACTCTCCACCCAGGAATTCCTTGTTCTGAGAATTTAAAGCAAAACCCTGGTGAGAGAAAGTACCTAATAGGAATGGGGGCAATTCTGAGGGACCAGCAATAATTCTGTAGGGTTTAACTATCTTTATCACCCGGGGTTCATCACCTATCATCTCTTTAAGCCCAGTAAGTAAATCACAGTCTACATGACATCAGTTCTTCCCCAGAGGGAAATATCCCCAAAGGAACTTGAGCCTGCATGCCAGAATAAGCACTCGAGGAGTACAACCACTCAAAAGAAAGGCAACTAAATAAAAAATGTCTACCATCTAAAGCCAAATGATTAGAGTAAGCAGATCAAGAATTTTAAATAGGCTTACCAAATACTTAAAGATACAAGGGATGATATAAGCATTGTGAAACAAGAACAAGAAATCAGAAAGAAAGAACCAAGTGGAAATATTATAGATGATAATGGAAATAAAGAATCAAATATATGCAGCAATTTACATGATGGATACAGAAAAAAAAAAGAATTAAGGAGTTGTAAGATGTAACAGAAGAGCTTTTCCTGAAAGGAGCAGGAAATGGAAAACAATTTTTTAAAGTTAAGAAACTTGTCAAAAAGAAGGGTCAATACTGTAAATAGGAACGAGAGGATAGCACAGGAAGAAAATAAATAAATTTTTGAATTCTCTCTCTCTCCTTTTTTTTTCTTTTTTTAAGACGGAGTTTCACTCTGTCACCCAAGCTGAAGTGCATGGCACAATCTCGGCTCACTGCAACCTCCGTGTCCTGGGTACAAGCGATTCTCCTGCCTCAGCCTCCCGAGAAGCTGGGACTACAGGTGTGTGCCACCACATCTGGCTAATTTTGCGTTTTTAGTAGAGACGGGATTTCACCATGTTGGCCAGGCTGGTCTTGAACTCCTGACCTTGTGATCCGCCTGCCTTGGCCTCCAAAGTGCTGGGATTATAGGCATGAGCCACAGTGGCCAGTTAGAAAACAAATTTTTGAAGCAATAATAAAGATGTGAACCAAATTTAGTATTCTCAAAGTGCCAAGTGTTACTGCAATGCAAAGCAATAGAAACTCAAAGCAATAGGAACTGTCGGTGAGATATAACCTGGTTCCACCTGGGGGAAATACTTTGGCATTAAACATGCCAAACTAAAGTTAAATACACACATAGTCTACATCCTAGCAATTCCACCACTAGGCATTTACCTTAGAAAAATTCTCAGACACATGCACCAAAAGATAAGTAAAATAATGCTTATGGCAGCACTATCCTTCATAGGAAAAATCCGGGAGAAAACCAAATATCTATAGACAATGCAATGAATAAGTAAATTGTGGTATAATCATACACTCACATATACAGCAATGAAAATAAATGAAATATAGATTTAATTATTGACATGGATAGACCTCAAACACACAGTGCTCTAAATACACAGATATTGTAAAGAAAAGAATATTCCATTCATATCAAGGTCAAAATCAAGCAAAACTAAATAATATGTTGTTGAGGAATACCTATTAGGTGGTAAAAAACTGAAACCAAAAAACAAAATTTTAAGACAATGCTCATTTGCAGGAGAAGAGCGAGTGGGATGTGACAGAGAAATGCACCCAGGGTGCTTCTGAGTAGTTGGTGACATTCTGTTTTATGATCCTAGCAGGGGGTCTCTGGGTAAGTTTTTTAAAAATTGTATTCAAACTGTGGGTACATGTTTTTCATAAACTCATACCTATGTATACTATATTTTATAATATAAAATTAAAAATAAAGATATATTTTCTAAAATTAAAGAAAAATGAAAGACATTGAATTGAAAGCAGGAGAAGTGGTGGAAGAGTTCAGCAGAGCAAACAGGAAATATGAAATAAGATGTGATAAATCCTAACATAATAGGCACTACTGTAAGTTTAAATGGGTTAAATTCACCAATCTAAATATTAAGTTTCAGATTGGGTTTCAAAAGAGATCTAGCAACATAGTGTCTACAAGAAATATACTTAGAACTAAAAGAATGGAAAGGTTAAGAATGTAAAAATTGAAAAAAAAATACTCCAAAAACATAAGCCCCCCAAAAAACTGGGTTAACACTATTAATACCAGAAAAAGTTGAATTTAATATTGAAACAGAAAATCCTAAGGGTTAAAGTAAGATATCATATGCTAACTATTTTGAACATAAACACCCCTAACAATACAGTCTCAAAATATTGACCTAAGCAACAACTGACATATATTAGAGGGAGAAAAAGGTAAATCAAAAATACCAATTGAAGATTTCAACAGGCTCTTCCCAGAAACAAATAGATCAAGGAGACAAAATAAATGAATGGAAATGTAAAAGATTTGAACAACAAAACAATGTTTCAGCACTTACAGAACTCTGCAAGTGCCCCCAGAACATTTATAAATCTAAATCGTATATTGAGTCTTAAAAGAAACCAAATCAATTTTATAAAATCAGTCTTATATCAACTAAGCTTTTAAACCATCATACAGTAAAATTTGATATCAATGACCAAGAAATCTTTCTTAAAACTTTAAATTTTTGGAAATGAAGTAGTATATTACTAAATAATTATTGAGTTGAAAAATTGATATAATAAATAAAATAAGTGCTATTTAGAGCTAAATAAGAAGAAAATCATGTGAAATTTATGATACAAAAGTAATAGTTTTGGGAAGGAAATTTACAAATTTGAATACATTTATTAGGAAACAAGAAGGATAAAAAACAAGTAAGCCAAGGATTAAAAATTAATTAGAAATAAGGAGTGGATTAAATCCAAAGAAAAACAAGAAAGAAAGTAATAAAAGTAAGTGTATTAGTCATGGTATAGTCAGGAGAAACAGAAAACCAAGTAGTTCGAACAAGGGATGTTTACTAAAGGTAATTATTAGCTTTTTGCAAGGAATTACCTATTATGGTGGGGATAAGGAGACCTCTAAAGAATGCTCCAGGTCTGAGGAAGAGTACCCAAGGAAGCAACAGAAATGGAAGGGGCTCCTCCACAAAGCTGGGATTCAGACCTCCTTAGAGTGGAGAGATAGCAGTCCACTCGATGCTAGAGTTCTCTGGGTTTCCCTAGACCAGAGCTTGTCCCAATCTGGCAGGCCAGGGTTGTCAGGCACAGAACCACAGGTCCAGATTGTCAAGCAGAAAATTCCTCATGAAGGGGCAAGAAAACTGAGGCTGTCTGGTAGGAAACTTGCCACTGAGATAACGACAAAACATGCAAAGGTGCTGCCCATGAGTGTGCTGCTAAACCAACCTATAGTTTGCATATGACTTGCTGAGGCATCTAAAATACTTAGTACCCATCAACGGTAGGTTGGATAAAGAAAACAGGGTACATATACACCATGGAATACTATGCAGCCGTAAAAGAAAATGAAATCATGTCCTTTGAGGCTACATGGATATAGCTGGAGAACACTATCCTAAGTGAATTAATCCAGTAACAACAACAACAACGAAAAAAAAAACAGATACAAATGTTCTCACTTATAAGTGGGAATTAAACCCTGGGTACACACAGACATAAAGATGGAAACAACAGACACTGGGGACTCCAAAAAGAGGGAGGGAGAGTGGATGGCAAGGGCTGAAAAACTTCTTCTTGAGTACTATGTTCACTATCTGGGCGACCGGATCAGTAGAAACCCAAACCTCAGCATCACACAATATACCCTTGAAGCACATGTACTCCCTGAATCAAAACTAAAATTAATATATGAAAAAGAATTTTAAGGATATACTAAATGAATTTTAAAAATAAAATACTTTCTAGTTTCTTGCCCAAGATCTAGTCAGCATACTGCCATCAATGAACAATGTGACATTTTGTGGAATGCCAAGATAATCAAGAACTTTGCAGACTATCTGTGGCAGAGAGCAGGAGAATTGATACGGCTCTGAGGCCACACTGTGAAGATATACTATTGGCACTGCTGGGTAAAAGCAAACTGTGACTGGTGGTCCCTTCAAATTTGTATGGAGAAAAAATAGCATGAGCCACATCAATTCCTACAAACCAAATGCCAGCAGGTTTGCTGATTTGCTCCAGTAAAGACACAACAGCTGCATTTGGGCCACCTGAACCAGTTTATGACAGTCCACATTCTCCAGAACCCATCCAACTGCTGCATGGGCCAAACAGGTGAATTAAATAGGAATGCAATAGGTACCACCACTCCAGTTGCTTTCAGTGCTTGGATGATGGTATGAATCTCTGAAATGTCCCCTAAAGATGCAATATTGCCTCTGATTTATTACCTTGGTAGGGAGGAGAAGTTCCAAGGGTTTTTCATTTAGCCTTTCCAACCATGATGGCCTCCATCCAATGGGTCCAAGAGCCAACATGAGGATACGACGAGTTTCTGAGTACAATCAGTCCTCACCATCCGTGGGTTCTGCATCCATGTATTCAACCAACCACAGATCAAAACTATCCAGAAAAAAATTGTGCTGAACATAAACAGACTTTTCCTCTTGTCATTATTCCCTAGACATACAGTATAGCAACTATTTATATAGATTTTGCATAGTATTAGCTTGGAAGAAGATTTGGGATCTTCTTGGATTAGGCTTGGAAGAAGATTTACAGTGCCTACTTGTGAAAATGCAACAAGGTCCCTTCTCAAGTGTGCCATTCACTCAAGAGGCCCTGGGTCTGTGCATTGACTTAGGTTTGGAAACTGATTATGGAGTCAAGTTTTTGGCCAAAATTTTCTGCTATATAGATTAAAAAATATTCTAAGCAGCTGCCCATCGATTTCATTCTGCAGAACATCTTGATCAATTAGCTATCACCCAAGATCTCAGATGTGAAATTCAGACCTTGTTGAAGAGATTTGGATACAACCCACTATCCAAAAGTGGGAAGTTTGCTGGGTTGCCCTGAGCCAGAGGTGGGTCCACAGTTACTGTGCAAATTGGTGGTCAGGGATGTGCAGGAGAGAAGTGGCAAGCAGGAAAACTCACACCAGAGTGCCAGTGGCCATGCATGGTAGGCAAGACTTTTCTCTCTGGAATGTTCCCAATAGTGTCCTGGAAGCCACCTGTGGGGGCTGCTGCTGAACTCATCACATGAAAGGAAGGAAAAAGGAGTATCTACACAACTCACAGGTAAAGTGCCTACAGAAGTGCCACCAAAACTTGCTGGGGGTGAGCTTCACTGAGGGTCCTGTACAACAGCTGAGTGACACATAAGCCAGCGGGAAGAAACTTACCCTGGAACTGGGAGAGAAGCCCCTTCCTCTTGCAGTGTCTCTTCGGCACTCTTCACTGACAAAGCTTGCCATTGTGTCAGCCAGCAAGGAGGAAATGCTCCAATATCACAAGCAGATCATCCAAGGAGTCTTTGTACAAGTGTTCAAGTTTGAACTTGAACTGCCACATGAGGAAAGTAATAAATGAAAGAGAGAAAATTAACAAACCAAGATGACTGTTTGAAAAGGTTAAACAATATAGAAGTCTTAGACGAGATTAATTAAGACAGAGAAAGAGAAGACATGAAAAGGAATATTCAGAGAACAACAAAGAGATTTTATACATTTAAAATATAATTGTAGAAATTTTAAAAATTAACCGAAGTGTTGGAACTAAACTTGAGAAAACTTCCCAGAAAGTGGAACCAAAAAGCAACAATATAGAAAATGGCTGGAGGGGTTTAAGTTATTTGTAGCCCTGTGTGGGTTCCAGAAATTGTTCTGCCTGTTCTATCGGGGCTGTTCTTCCTGCATCGAATCGTTTTATTCCTCACATGTGTAGGCCAGTAGTAAGCCAGACATCCCCTTAACATCATTCTGTGAATTCTGTTTGTTCCTATACTCTGCTGGATTCCCAGTTTACTAGATGCCATTTTTTTCTAATTCCTTGTTTTGGTCAGTTGCATCTTCTTGTGGCCTTCTGTGGAACTGGGATTTTTATTTGTTCATTTGGGGGTTGTTGTTTGTTTTTTAGAATGTGAATGTCTAAGATTTGATAGTTGTGTTGGGTATTTAATTTCATAATTGTTAAGATATTTTTGCTATTGCTATTTCCTGCTTTCTGACTTCCAAATCTTTGTGTGTAACCTCTCTATCTTGGGAGCTTCTCTTCATTCCAAGTGTTCTAACATTTCACCATATTAGATATAATTGAGCACTTGGTAGATCCATACACTCTGGAATGGCACATGCTTCCTTCCTGGGAACTTCTCTTGTATTATTTCTTTAATGATGTCTCTCTCTTCATTTTCTATTTTCTCTTCCTGAACTTCTTAGAGAAAGTGGCAGTTCTGGTGAGATGTCAAAAGTGAGGAAGTATAGGAAGGAGTGGAAAGTGCATTTCAGATGGGGAAGTAGCATAATTAAAGGCTCAGAGGCCAGAAGAGTGAGAGATTGGGTTTAGCTAGAGCTGAAGCTCCATGGAATACAGCAGTAAAAATTAAGATAAAGAAGTAGCTTAAAAATGGGAGGTTGAGACAGGAGAATCGCTTGAACCCAGGAGGTGGAGGCTGCAGTGAGCAGAGATCATGCCATTGCACTCCAGCCTGCGTGACAGAGTGAGACTCTGTCTCAAAAAATAAAGAAAAGAAAAGTAACATTACAGAGGAACTTAAATGACAAATCAAAGAACTGAAACTTTAATCTGAGGACAATGAGGAATTGTCAAACACTTTCGATAGGAGAGGGTAGCAAATGCCGTTGGTGCCTCACAGGAAGCCCCTTTACCAGGCCAGTGCACCCTTCCCTGAGGTGAAGTAGGTAATGACTGCAGATGGCTTATACCAGACTCTCCTGCAGAGGATTTTCTGTGCTTCTGGAAGGGATGGTTTGTGAACAGTGATGGACTGAAAAGTAATAAATAGGCTGTCTTCCTGCCTCTGGATGGAACAACCTCTTTGGTGCAATTAATGCGCCAGAGCTCTCTATGCAATTAGGCTGAGGCTAGACACTTCCTGCAGCCACATCTGTGCCTACCTTCTTCCCCTGTGATCTGCTTCCCTCATTCCCTGAGTGGCTTCTCCTGAGAGGCTTCTCCTGAGAGCACTTCCTCAGTAAATCACTTGTACAAGAATCGCTGTCTCAACCTCTGCCTCTAGGAAACCCAACCTGAGGCGGAGACATGGCACAATGAAAGCCACATAAGGAAACAATCCTAATAGTGGTGTTGAGAACTGACTAAAGCAAGAAGACTTTGGGGTGAGGGAAGACAGAGGAGATGAGAGATAAGACGCAGAAAAAAACGAAGGGGAGAAGGCTGATAAGGTATCATCTCTGGATAGACTCCCCAGTTTTGATATAAGATGGCAGATGAGGGAAAGGGAGGATGAAACAGGATGACACAGTGTCAAGTCTGGGTGGCTAGGAAGATGGCATGCAAAGACATAAGGTAACCAGAGAATAATCACATTAGGAGAAAGCATTCTTGTGTAGAACTTTCACACAAGACTTAATATTTGCAGAATACTTTGCAATTTACAGAGCTCTGAAATAAATACATCATCTCCCTTTTTTTTTTTTTTTTTTTAATTCTCTGTTTTGGTGAGAGGCAAGACCATCACTTTTTTTGAGACAGAGTCTCACTCCATTGCCCAGGCTGCAGTGCAATGGTGCTGTCTCGGATCACTGCAATCTCCACCTCCTGGGTTCAAGCGATTCGACTACCTCAGCCTCCCAAGTAGTTGGGATTACAGGCACCCACCATCATGCCTGGCTAGTTCTTACATTTTTGTAGAGATGGGGTTTCACCATGTTGACCAGGTTGGTCTTGAACTCCTGACCTCAGATGATCCACCCACTTAAGCCTCCCAAAGTGCTGGGATTACAGGCATAAGCCACCGCACCCAGCCATCATCTCCTTTTAAAAAATGTCTGTGTGAGGTGGCATGGTAGGTGTTCCCAATTCTTTACTCCTTCCTTTTTTCTTGTGACCTCGAAGTGCTTTCCATTAGAGTACAGGGAGAATTCATCCTCACGCCCATTGACATTGGGCTTGGCCATGTGACTTATGTTGTTCAATGCAATGTAAACAAACATGACATAAGTAGAGGCACCTCTATGTGCATTTGTGATTTGTTTTGGCTCTCCTGCTTTCTCCATCCACTTCAGAGGAACATGCTCCATGTAGCTGCTGATCCAAGGAGAATGAGAAGACATGTAAAGCAGACCTAAATCCAACCCACAGCCTGGAGCTACATGTGACTGATCGTATCTAAGCCCAGTAGAACCACAAGTACCTACAAATGATAAATAAATGCCTCTAAGTGTAAGTTACTGTTAGGGGAATGTTTATCATGCAGCACCATTGCAAGTATGATACACTTAGGTAAACAGGTATTTTTAAGCTGAAGCAACTACGATACAGAGAGGTTAAAATTTTTCCCAAGTTCACAGCTAAAAGAAGAGAGTTGAGTATGTTCTTCTCTACATACTCAACAGAAAGACTCTGTAAAAGTTGACACATTTCACGGCTTAGAAGCCCAGCATTCAAAGGAATAATTTTTAAATGCTTTTAGAAAAATAAAGTACTGAGTTTGCTAATAATCTAAGAAATGCATGTTTTCATATATGCTGCCTATTAAGTCTGTTCATATCATATCAGCAAACATCATGTCGTCTTGGAGAGGTTCCTAGTTTTTCCTGTGAAATGTTTTTCAACGCCTGAGTGAATCAAAATGAATGTAAATGAGGTTTATTAAGTCAACCCCACATGGTGCTGTATTGTCAGCATTTGTAGGGCTGTGACAGGTTAGTTATTGCAGTTTGAAGGAAATGTCACCAACACAGCAGTCTGCAGAATTAACTTAAAAATATATATGTATAAAATTTCTCAGGATTTTCCACCCTTTCAAGAATTGTCTCCTTAGAAGGTGAAAGGGCATGAAGAGAGGCTGAAGTTTGCTCATTCTTTTCCATCAAGAGTCACTCTCTTGCTACATGACACCTGAGGCCAAGGGTCAGGGACTACAGGTAACCACCCAGGATTCTGAGAGCTGCTGTTAATGGACTGTGGAGAGGAAGTAAAATGAGGGTGATTGGAGTTGACAAGGAGTGACAGGGGCCAGTGGCAGCAGCATCAAGTGCTCTCTGCACCCTGGATGAGCATCAGACTGTTTTGGGGGCAAAGTTGGACAAGAAGCAAGAGGAAAAGAAAGACAAGTGAGGCTCAGGGTGCTGAGCTGCAGAACAATGAATGTGATTAACTTCAAGGAGGACAGGAGTCCAGAAGCAATGATGTCATTCCTTCACTAACACGTCTTGTGCTCGCCTAGGGTGGTCCACAGGCTGGATGGGTGGTCAGTCTGTTAGGAGACTTGATTGGAGAAGAGTCAGGAGGGCTCTCCCTCTCAAAATCATCATGCCCAATCAATGCACTTGAGTTCTGGGGGACTATTCTTTCAGGTCCAGGAGGCTTCTCATTTGTAAGAGGTTACCTCTTACATGAAATAACTCCTTGAGAAAGGTTAGAATGTTGAGCCTATATTCATGAGCCTTAAGTGGGAAAAAAGATATCTTTTTACAAGACCCTCAGGCCCTCACAGCAGGGATGACACTTGGCACCCAGCACTTGAGTAGAGCCAGCCAGCGGAAGAAAAAGGCCCTGACAGAAAATGTGAGGCTGGCTGGAAACAGATGTTTCTGACTTCGCAGTTTTCTCAACTAACATTGTTTAAACTTTGTGCCCTGCCAGATAATCAGTCCCAACTTGGATCAGTGTAGGGTCTTTCTCCATCTCCAGTTTGTGGCTGCATGTGGAAGAGCTATCTTCCCTCTTCCATCCTTCTTTATTAGTATAAAGTACGAGGACCACAGGGTTTGGGGATCCTCTTGTTATTTTCTGCTTTTACATTAGAGAAAACGAATATTGGAAAAGTGAATTTCTAACCACATCAATGAGGTAGGACTTGGACAAGTCTTCTTTTTCAAAATCCTATGTTATCTCTACCACTGTGAATTCTCCATATAGGCCCCTACATCCAAAGTCTGTTTATCTTGACCACTATGACAGTCAGAAAAGCATTTATTAAATGATATTGACAGGTGGCATATGTCTATGTGCTTTTCTGTGCAAAATGAGCCTAGATCATTAATTAATTCATTCATTCAGGAAACATTTGTTGTCTACCTTTGTCTCTGACTCCTCGGAGCTCACAGACTAAGAAGCCCAAATTGGGCAAAATCCTTGGAGATTTAAATGTGAATAACATCACAGAAATAAAAGGAGCAAGCATTCACTCTGAGGATTCCTTTTATTAGGTAGGGATGGGCAGTCAGTCCGTTAGGTCCGTTAGGTGGTTTGATCTGTGAAGAGTCTAATTATTTTTGCAAATTTTATAGTAATTTTATATTTAAGTATACATGTCATATAAAAGTTTCATCTCATAATTTTAAAGATACACAATTACACACACACACATACATATATTTTTATATATATATATAAGTTTCAATCTAGTTTTTTAATTATTATGAATCATTTTGGCCCCCAAACCTGCCTTTGTTTCCTCTTCTAAGGCTTGATGCAGAATATAACAGCCTGTGGAGGGTGGGGGGCAAGAAATGATGGGTACTAGGGAGACCCAGTTTCAGTTATCTTTGATGATGCTGAGAGGCATTCAGCACCATTAACATGTTGTTCAAACATAAATGAGACAATAAACTATATAAGCGATCTTCATGAAGTTTTTCCACACAAAGTGTATTTCATATCTGTATAGATTTAACTACTAACAAGCTACATCCAAGGAACTTCACTACTACAAGTCTTCGGAGGTATCATCAATATCCGGCTTCCAATGTCCACTCTTTAAGATATTTCTACATTGTGCTCCTAGATTTCCAGGTGCCAACATGGAGGGAACATGGAGAACCTCAGTGGACACGGCAGAGTCAGGGAGGAATCATCCCCCTCCTCAACAGGCAGGTGAAACCCAAATAACCCATTGTGCTTTGCTAAATCCTCTAGGAAACAGCCAACCCAGCACTGGATAAAGAAAACAAGTAAAGGGATTCAGAACCTTGGAAGGTCAAGAATCTATGAAGCTGTCAATTGTTGAAGTTTACTGGAGTGAAAAGAACATGAACAGCCCCTGCTGAGAATAAGAAGACGTGCTCCTGCGAGGACCAAATTCTGGATGAGAACCATCCATACCCAGTGATTTGGAATTACTGGGTTCAAGGACAGAGCTGAACTGTAGCTTCTCCCTGTAAGAATGGGTTTCCAACTGAAAATGCCCAGCAAGCAAGAAGTCCTTCAGGACTGAACTCAAGAGAGACCCTAAGGCTAGAAGTGTGCTTGGAAGTGTTACAGGTGACACTGAGAATCCAGAGAGAGATTCATTCTCTGAGAAAGAAGGTTAATGACAGAAAAGGATGGAGCTGCAGGCTGAGGAGCAACACACATAAACATCGATTAGAGGAGGAGCCAGCAGGGGCATCCAAGAGTAGTGGATGATCCAGGAGAGTTTCTGGTTATGAAGCTAAGGAAACCACAGATGGTGAAGAAAAACCTCACTTAACCCATTCATTTCAACTTCTTCCCCACCAAACATGTTTAGCAGCTCTCCTAATGGCATAAGATGATGCATTTGCATTTTATTCCTTTCTCAACAAAGACAGTCATGTTGTGGACAGAGTCAGCAGCCTGAATCAGAAGCCTCAGGGCTGGCTCCTACTGTGACTGTGTCAGTTTAGTTGCAAAACCTTAAGAAGGTTCCCTAACATCTAGATGGCAATGTTTCCTCCTCTCAAATCACAGGTTGCTGTAGGTTTGACGAGGTAATGGATATAAAACCATATGTAAAGTACTATAGAAATAATATAGCTTTTTAAAGCTGTAATTCTTAGAGAACTGACAAATACAGGAGTAAACAAATTAAAACAAAAGCTTGTGCCCAAAGTGGTTCTGACTACAATACGCTTCTGATGCAAAATGCCTAGAGCTTATTCACCACTCACTACCAAAACACCTTTTTGCTTGTATTTATTGTAAACGCTCTGCTTGTTTAGTTTATTTAATCCATATTTTAACGTTTGAAAGGCACAATATCAAGGATAAAATGGGATGGCATGGGCGGAAAGACCATCAGAAGAGTAGGAATTTGGGCATTGTAACTTGACCTGCTTTTATCTCCCTCTTTCCCACTCTATATTAGTTTTGAAAACTAGCTGCCCTGTTACCACCCAGAGGTGGAGACTGGGTTTGGAGCTCTTCAACAAGTCCCATCCCCAGAGCATTGTCATTATTTTACCTGTCTATCAGCTCCCTGGAAAAGTCGCATTCACCATGCATTTTTATTTGCCCTGACTCAGAACTCACTCTGCAGAAAAGCCCTTTCCCCAAAGTGTTTGTGGGGGGAAAAAAGAAGCAATTGTTCAGCATTTGCAGCTGCTTTAGGGTACAATGCAAGTTGGGGAAAATAAGAGCCTGGCCCAAAATTTAAAAGGAATATTTAGGGTATGAGATGTCCACAGTACTCTTTGAAAAGTGCTGAAATATTCTTGGGGACCTACAATGCCAAGTGTTGGGTTTTGCATATGCCCAGAAAAGATATAAGAGGTCTCTAATCTCCCCTCTGAAAGGATAGGAAGGAGGAAGTTAAGGCTAAGGTAAAGTTGTAAGCTCCCTGAGTATTTAGGGCATGTCCCAAACACAGAGATATTCAGCAAGGATAAGAGACGCATTGGTTCAAAGCACTTAAGGAAATCTGTGGCCAATCATTAACTGACCACTAAGATATGCTAACAGAAATTTTAGTGGCCTTATACCATAGGGAATATATACTTCACATAATTAGTCTAGAAAAGTCATTTAACAAACTGCAACAACAACAGAAACAAAATCAGCAAGAAAAACAAACACTGATGGGGTGAGATCTGATTTCCAGAATTGGCACATTATGTTAAGTAAAATTTCCAGTTTATGAGAAAAGAAAATTATAAGACATGCAAAGAAACAAAAAACCCATAGATAGTTAAAAAAAAAAAAAAAAAAAAAAAAAAGCAGTCAATAGAAACTATCCCTGATAGGGGAGCAGAAGTCGACAGTGACTCTAAATCAGCTAATATACGTATGTTCAAAAGAATAAATGAAATCATCTAGGGAAGTAAAGTTTGACAATACTATCACACCAGATAGGAAATGTCAATAAAGAAATTTAGATGACCAAAAACAAAGAACCAAATAGAAATTCCATAGTTGAAAATTACAAGTAAAATGCAAAATTCACTAGAGGAGCTCAACAGTAACTTTAAACTCACAGAAGAAAGATGCAGCAAACTTGAAGAGAGATAAAATAAAATTATTCAGTCTGCTAAGAACAAAGAATAAAATAAAAACAAAATGAAAAATCATAACCAGGACCTCAGAGACGTACAGGATACAGAGCACACGGGTATGTGCATAACAGGAGCACAGAAGCAGAGGAGGGAAAGAGAGAGCCAAACAAACAAACAAAAAACAGTTTGAAGAAATAACAGCTAAAAGCTTATAAAATGTAATGAAAACCAACCTACACATCGAGAAGCTCAATAAAGTCACAGTTGGATACGCTGGAAGAGATTCACACATAGGCATACCGCAGTCAAACTGTTCTAAGACAGAGACAAAGAGAGGCTCTTGAAAGCACCAAGAGAAAAACGACTCCTCATGTACAAGGGATCCTCAATGATATTAACTGTTTGTTCTCACTGTGGATGTTGAAGTCGAAAGGCCAAAGCCAGTGAGGACATATTGAAAGTGCTGAAAGAAAGAGCCATTAACCAAGAATTCTATATCCAGCCAAACTATTATTCAAAAGAAATTGAAAAATTAAGAGATCCTCATATAAAACATGAGAACATTGGTCAGCAGCAGATCTACCCTACAAGAAATATTAAAGGGATTCCTTCAAGCTAAAATGAAGGACACTTGAGATGGAAACTCAAGTCCAGATAAAAACATAAAGAGCACCAGTAAATGTAACTTCATAAGTAAATATAAAGACAAAGTGTAAATGTATCTTTATAACACTTTACCATGGCATAAAGCAACAACTTCAAAAATGTATTGATTGGCTGATGATGTAATTTGTATCACAATAATAGCACAAAGGAAGAGGGAAACAATGAAGCTACATTGAAGCAAACCTTCCCTATACTGTTGAAATTAAGTTTATATTAACCCCAAGTGTATGTATTGTATTGTATTAACCCCTGATACCAAAACCAGGCAAAAATGTCATGAGAAAAGAAAATTACAGGCCAGTATTCCTTATGAAAATTAATGAAAAAAATTCTCATCAAACACAGCAATATATAATAAAGACTGTACACCATAGTCAAGTGCCATTTATATCAGGAATACAAGGTTGGTTTTACATCTGAAAACCAACCAATGTAATACACCATATTAACAGAATAAGGAGCAAAAACCTCATTATCGCATCAATAAATAGAAAAAGTATTTGACAAAATCCAATATCCTTTTATGATAAAAAGGACTCAACAAACTAGGAATAAAAGTACTCTCTATGTGAAAAAGGGCATCTACTGAAAACCGTCAGCTAACATCATATTTAATGACAAAAGACTGAATACTTTCTCCCTAAGAACAGAAACGAGATGACTGTGTCAGCTCTTGCCACTTCTATTCAACATTGCTCTGGAGGCTCTAGCCAAGGTAGTTAGCAAGGAAATGAAATAAATTCCATTCAGACTGAAAAGAAAGAAATAAAATTATTTTTATTTGCATATCACATAATCTTGTATATAGAAAGTTCTTTGGAATTCACCAAAAAACTATCACAACTAATAAATGACTTCAGCAAAATTACAGAATACAAGATCAACATACAAAAATTATTTTATTTCTATATACTAACAATGAACAATCACAAAATGAAATAAAGCATGCCTGTAGTCCCAGCTACTCAGGAGGCTAAGGTGGGAGGATCACTTGAGCAGGGGAAATCAAGCCTGCTATAAACTATGATAATTCCACTGTACTCCAGCCTGGGTGACAGAGCAAGACCCTGTCTCAAAAAAAAAAAAAAAAAAAACAAAGGAGAGAAAGGAAGGAAGGAAGAAAGGAAGGAAGGAAGGAAGGGAGGGAGGGAGGGAGGAAGGGAGGAAAAGAAAGAGGGAGGGAGGCAGACATTCAAAAATAAAATTCCTAGAAATGAATTTAACAAAAGAACGTCTAGATATATGCCAAAACTACAAAAAATTTGAAATAAATTAAAGAAGCTCCAAATTAATGGAAAGAGATCCTATTTTTATGGATTGGAAAAAGACTATTGTTAACATGGCATTATTCTGCATATTGAGAAGTAGGTTCAGTGAAATTCCTGTGAAAATCTCAGCCTTTTCTTGTGGAAATTGACCAGCTGGTCCTTATATTTATATAAAATTTCAGTGGACACAAAATAGCCAAAACCATCTTGAAAAAAAAAATTAACTGAAATGGATTATGGATCTAAATGTAAGACTTGAAACTATAAAACTCTTGAAAGAAAATATAGGAATAAGTCTTGATGATCTTGAATCAGGCAATAGTTTCTTGGATATGACAGCAAAACACAAGCAACAAGAGAAAAAGTAGGTAAGTTGGATTTCATAAAAATTAAAGATTGTTTTGTCCTATGAATTGAAACCATGAAGGAAGTAACAAAAAAAAAAAAGATCTACACAATGAGAGAAAATACTTGCAAATCATATGTCTGATAAGGGAATTGTATGCAAAATATATAAAGAACTGTCACAACTTTATATTAAATAAATAACACAATTTCAAATGAGCAAGTGATTTGAATAAACCTTTCTCAAAGATATGCAAATAGTCAATAAACACATAAAAAGATGTTCAATATTATTAGTTCAGAGAGATGCACATCAAAAGCACAATGATATACCACTTCACACTCACTAGAATCACTATAATCAAAAGACAGATAATAACAAGTGTTGGTGATGCAGAGAAATCAGAACCCTCATACATTGCTAGTGGGAATATAAAATGATGCAACTTTGGAAAATAGTTTGGCACTTCTTGAAAGAGTTAAACATAATTACTATATGACTCAGCAATTCTACTTCTACATATATACCCAAGAGAAATGAGAACATATGTCTGCACAAAGATTCTACATAAATGTTATAAGCAGCATTATTCATTAGAGCCAAAAATGGAAACAATCCCAATGTCCATCAACTGATGAATGGATAAACAAACAGTGGTATATACATACAATGGAATAATGTATTCAACAATAGAAAGAAATGAATGATCCATTCTACAACGTAGATGAATCTTGGAAATAGTATGTTAAGTGAAATAAGCCAATCACAAGAGACCACATATTCTCTGGTTCCATTTACAGAAAATGTCCAGAAATGGCACGTCTATAGAGAAGAGACAGATTAGTGGCAGTCTAGGGCTGATGGAGTAGGGATGGAGTAGGAAGCAATTGCTTATGGGCTGTACATTTCTTTTGGAGGGTGATGAAATGTTCTAATTGTGAATGCTACCATTTTACAACTCTGTGAATATACTATATACCACTGTGTACACTTTAAATGGGTGAATTTTATGAAATGTGAAGTACATATCAATAAAGCTATTATAAAATAAATGCCCACCAAAACAATACATTAAAAGGGTCCATAAATTGATAAGGGAAAAAGGAAACTTGGGTGCCTAGGCTTTCAGAAAATCTGATTCCCAATGAGGTTTATTAGGGTGTGATTTTTTTTCTATGAAAATGGGTTTTTCTAATTTACAAAAGCATTCACAGTAAAGTAGTTTTCTCTACCTTTGCATACCTATGTGCAGGTGAACAGCAGTTAGGCCACTGTCCTCCAGCCCAAACCCTTAATCACAGATGTCTGCTTCTGCCTCCTCTGAAAGTCCTTCTACTGTACTACAAGAGCTCCATGTTGAATGGTCCAACTTCCCGATCCAGAACTTTTCCAACATTCAAATTGGGATGTAGAGAAGCTCCTGGGGTTGGCAGAGGAATGAGGGCACAAGGGGATGTGATCTGGGTGTTCCTGAAGATAAACATAACACAAGGCCCTGGGGAAGGTGAACAAGATGTGAGGGGTGGCTGCAAAGCAACCAGTGGGAAGGTAGGACAGGCACAGGAGCGCAGTGATGAAGGCACAGCCTGAGGGAAGGAGTCAGAAGAGAAAGAATGTGGGCCCCACTGGTGACTGGTTGCTGGTAATTCCAAATTGCCTCATACTTTAATTTCATTAAGGAAGATGTCTTTTTCAAGCATCATTTTCCAGAATGAATGATCCGTTTGTAAAGTAGATAACCAATTCCCAGTGTAGTTGGTTTTTAATCTATCAATCAGGATTGCTTTAAAAGAAATCTTATCTTTAGCCAAGAGAGCCCAGTCTGTCCCCCATTTTGGAGGGGGAAGGTGATGCACAGAGCGTTGTGTTTTCTTAGTTGCTGTAGGACAAGCAGGTGGTGCTCGGGGTGGGCACCTGCCTGCAGGAGAAACTCTGGTTATTGTAACTGACCTGCTTGCATGCCCAGTGGGAGCTGACATCTCAGGAAACCAGGCTGGGGACTGACCTGTCTCCCTTAAGACACCAGCAGTAAGAATAACAGAGAAAGTGAAGGGGCATGACTCAGCGAGCCCTGAAACAGAAATGGACCTATGGGGTTGTCATTTTGCAGATGAGGCACTCAGCCCAGGGAGGATAGGTGACTTGTCCAAGGTCACTCAGCCAGATGGTGACAGATTTGAAATGAACAGCCTGGCTTCTATCTTCCTGAAGATGCGCGGCCCCCAGGGAGGCCAGGCTGTCACTAACAGGCACATAAGCATGCCTGCACCTGCTCTGGCATGCCTCACACTCAAATCAGAAAACCTGCTGCTTCGACCCTGACGAGGAAATTAAATTAGCTACTAATTGGTTAATTGGCGACAGGCTCTGTAAGGTGGTAGGGGACAAATTAAGTTGGAGCAAGAAGCATGCGTTTGTTAGGTCTGATCATCTTCATTATCGCCTGCAAGGCCATCAGCCACACTGTGCCGATCTTCCCTAGGGAAATCTCTTAGAAGGATCCTGTGATCTTTTGGCTGTCAGAAGAGTTATTCCTTTCTCTTCCTTTTTCTCTCCCACATTCACCACCTTCTCCTTAGTTCCCAACATTTCACAAGCTGTGCTTCTCAGAAATCTAGTGTCAGTAATGTACTGACAAATGTTTAATGACTGGCTCTTTGGGGTGAAGAACCAGGATTTGTCTGCTTTCCTTGGGACATTAGCAGTAAAAATAACAAAGAAAGTGACACATTTAGCAATTTATTTGGTGTAAATATGTCCACTATGGGCCAATTTCAAGGTACCAACATGACATCTACTGGCTTGCAAAGTTCCTGAAAATTTTGACTCACACAAGCTGGTGCCAGCTGTCTCCAACCCACCACTGAGAGTGTGCACAGAGGTGAACAGGGCCACAGGAAGGACCTCACGGTCAAATGAACAAGTAGGAAATTCTGCGTGTTATGTAGACTGACAAGTCCTGCAGAAAAGATTCATATTTAATCTAACTTAGCGCTTTCCTAACACATTTTGCCAGAGAACCTGTGTTTCATAAAACACATATTAAAACCTTCTGGAGTACTAAGGTTTCACTGACTTGAAAACATTATTGTAACATCATTATAGTGCAATTTCTGGGTGTGGGCAGCATTCTAAGTGCATCAGATGAGACATGTAAGAGATATACCTTTTCCTCAAAGTAACCAAATCAGGGTGGCAAATCTCAAGCAGTCATGAATTGCGTAAGAACAGGGCAATGTTCTGGGAAATGCTTCATTAGGGGTGATTTCGTCGTTGTGGGAACATCATAGAGTGGGCTTACACAAACCTGGATGGTCTAGCCTACTACACACCTAGGCTATGTGGAATAGTCTAGTGCTCCTAGCCTGCAAACCTGTACAGCACTGTACAGGTTGTCATTGTACTGAGTACTGTAGGCAATGGTAACCCCATGTTAAGTATTTGTATATCTAAACATATCTAAACATTAAAAAAGCACGGTAAAAATACAGTATCACAGTCTTATGGGATCATCATAGTATATGCAGCTGGTTGCTGAGTGAAACATCATTATGCATCACATTACTGTATATGGTGACTGGTACAGACCACGAGTGCCAAAGATTTCAGAAAGTAAACACCACTGTAGGCTGAGACCCATACAAGGGGTGTGGCTTGGCCAGGATAAAGTGTTTCCCAGGCAGAAAGGACTGCTTTGGCAAAGATGAAGAGGTGCAAATTCTTCAGTGTGTTCAGAGCTAATTAGGAGACCAGTGTGACTAGCATTGAGAGGTCCGGTGCAGAGAAGTGGGGATGACGCTGGAAAGATGGGTGGAGACATGATTGGGAAAGGGGCTGAGATGTCTGGAGGAGGAGTGTGAGTATAGGGTCATAGCATGGCAAGGTGCTGACACAGAAGGTTTATATTTTTGGACAACACGATCTCTTGAGGGCTTCCAGTCATTCAGTTTCTTCTTGTTTACCAGGTGGATAGAGGTGGTCTTTCTTGACTTGAAGCTGGAAGGATGCCAGAGGAGCCTACTTAGCTCTGCCTATGGGGTCAGGTGGTTCTATCTTCTGACTCCGCATTGGCTGACAAGGATATGAGTGTCAAGATAGGGCGTTTTCCTCCTCCCAGCCCTGCGTGCTGGGCATTTGCTTGAATGTACATGGGGTCACATGTGTCCTTCAAGAGTTTCCATTCATCCACCCACGTGAACATGGATTGGGATGGAAAGGTTAATACTGAATGAGCATTTATTGAACCCTTACTTTATCTCAGGTGCTGCCAAGTACTGGAAGATTTATTTCAGTTTCCACAAGATCGTGACTGGCCCAGGAAATAGGAAGCTATGCAAGATGGCACAGGCAAGATTTCTGTTTATGGCTCCCAAAGTGTCAATCCAGTGCTTGGATCCCAACCACGCATCTACTGCACTATCTTCTGAGCTTCCAATGAGATGTATGAAGTACGCACTTTCTAGTGTATCTTTTGATCTCTAACTTCATCGTTGTCCCCAAACAGATTCTAGATGAAGCTGCGACGTAATAAACTTGGACTTGGTGCCTCCGGCCTGCTCCTCTGTACCCCTTTTCATCTCTCAGTGGACAATGTGAACACATAGTGCTCACGCTTGCCCTGTGCTCCAGGAAAAATCTGCTCTCAAGAAAATATTTGAAACTTGTTTACTCTAAGGTGCACATAAGAGGAAGTATTATAGCTAAAAGTAGCACCTTTCCAGAGTTATTTATATCTTTTTGCCTTGAAAAAAACCTTAAAGCTAAAGGATTCCAACTCTAATTTGAGGATTTCAGGCATCTCAGATGATATAAGCAGTAGTACCTCCAGGGCACGAGTGACACGTCTGTCCCCCTGCACACCACAGAGGTGGCTGCCTGCCCCATCTATATGAAAAGCTGGCCTTGATTTCTGTTCTCCAGGGCCTGCCATCATCCTAACAAACTCCAAACTCCCATCTCCTTGATTCCAGAGAAAAGTTTAGGAGGTAAGAGCATTTGAGTAGACTGAGGATACAGAGAGCTTCAGCCAGGCCATGATCACAGAGGAAGCAAGTTTTATGAGTTTGTCCATTGTCCTGAGTTCTAATCTCAGTTCCATCAGTTTCCAGTTGCCTGACCTCAGGAAAGATACCTTATCTGTAAGCTCAGTTTTCAATCTTTAAAACAGAACTTATCATACCCTCCTTGTAGAACAGTGCCAACATAGTGTGACCATGAGTAATTCCTCATGATGGTGATGATACTCACGCCCCAAGCTTTGCTGGGAAACTAAACATCCCAGAGCTGGATTCTCTAAACCCTGGAATCTTCCCTGCAGATGATCCTAATTGCAGGCTATTAGTCTTCCCAGCACCATACTCAGACTGCCAGCCCAAATACTGTAACTTCACAAGACACCAAAATGTAGGTGAGGACAATGCTCCTCTCAGGAGAATGCTGTACTGGTGGTTGATCGGTGTTGACAGCAGGTGTGAGGAGACATTTTTGCTGGCCATCCAATATCTCTGGTCCTCTGGTAATTCAAATTACTTTCCAAATGTCACTGCATCTGTCTGAATCTGACAGGTCTTCAAACCGGGGCCCTGTCTCAAGGTTTGAAGACCTGGACATATTCCTGACGGGGCTTTTGATCTTCATTTCCTTCCATGTGGGAGGGTCCTTTGTCAAACAAAGTCCAGACTCATGAAACCTGCAGACAAAAAACCTAGTGACAGGTAGTCTGGCAGGTGAAGACAGTAACACTTCCTCTGCAGGAGCCCAGCTAGTTGGATAAGACACATGACATTCCGGAAAATAAACAGTTGGGAAAATACTTACACTGCTCTTCCAGCCCACTACAGCATCATCCCCACTTATCTTGAAATCTGACTTCTAGTAACTTCCAAGATGTGCAAGCAAAGAAAGCCCTGGATACCTGAAATAACTATTGCATGATCCTACACCAAATTCATGGATTGCATTGCTTGGAAGAAGAACCAAGAAACTCATTCAAGGCCTCCTCACTCTTGCTTAAGATAAAGGTCTGTCTCACATATTTGATTTCCTAGTCACAGCAAATTGGATGTTGCATGTATAAGACCTACTGGAGGAGGAAGAGGAAAGCATTAGATAAAGCTCAATAACAGCAATGAGAATTGACAGCTGACAGACCGATAGCAGAGGAAATAAACAAAGTTAAGTGAGGAGAGGCATTGTGGGTGCTGGGCGGTCATAAAAATTAGTCAGGGTCATGCAGAAAGAGTTAAATTCTGGTGTGTGGCTAAGAAGGTGAGGAGGTGTAGAATGCATTTTAGAAAGTCTTCCATTCAGAATGGCTAAAATAAATGAAATTTTGGCTTTAGAAAGAACAAGCTTGGGATTTCAGGGAAATTCACTTAAGTGGAACACGGTACTCCCCTGACAGTGGAAGATAAATGAGGCAGCTCTGTACCTGCAAAGGCTGCCACGATGGGCTGGGGAAGGAAAATAGAGCCCTGTAACCTTTTCAGCAGCTCATAATGTTCTGAAATTTCCCCATATCCTCCCAACAGCAGGCTGGCCTGTGCCCTGCTGGAGAAGTTGCTGTGTGCACATTGAACAGTAAGGCAGGAGCCTCTCCTTTAATGCCCACCTGGTACAGAGACGTGCCAGGCCCGTGGGAACACATGTCATGAGATATAGTGCAGGCGTGTGGCTTCTGCTTCTCCTCTGCTGTTCCTTCAGCCTTTCACCTCCTTCAGCACAGCGCCCCCAAAGCTGGGGTGTCCATATTGCCGACAGCTATCGACCATCAGCAGACCCTCAGCATTCACTCCTGAGGCAGCAGTTCTCCTACTCACACCACTCCCCTTATTGTGTCATAGCCCCCCATCGAAGCTCCAGCGGTGGCCAGGAGCTATTTTAAGGACATTGACCTAGGCTGGTCTCTTTATGATAGTGGTTGTTCTCAGTGTTGGCTTACACATCAGATCCACCTGGAGAGCTTTAAAACACACAGCTGTCCAGTGCTCCCCAATCCACCACTGCTACTCAAGAATCAGCTCCAGTTGATTTGGGGTGGCCCTAGCATTCGTCTTTTTGAAAAGCTTCCCCATGATTCAAATGTGCAGCCAGCGTTGAGAACCACCAGCCTACACCGGAGCCAGATAGGAACAGATGCGATCTGGGCCCTCCAAGAAAGGCCTCCACGCCCTGATGTGTCTGCCATGTGGGCCCACGACTGAGGTGGAGGCTGGCTTTGTTGAGCTACATAAAGGCCTTTAAAATTCATATACTGGCCGGACACAGTGGCTCACATCTGTGATCCTAGCACTTTGGAAGGCCCAGGCAGGCAGATCGCTTGAGCCCAGGAGTTCAAGACCAGTCTGGGCAACATGGTGAAAACCCATCTCTACCAAAAAAAAAAAAAAAAAAAAAAGAAAAGAAAAGAAAAAAAAGATACTGAGAAGAAGAGAGAAAAGAAGGGAAGGAAAGCGGGCTTGGTATCACCCATGTGGGAAGGGGAGTTGAGGCGCTGGAAAGCAGGAACCGTACTGCAAGGGAAACATGTAGATAAATGATCCATCAAAAAAGAATTGGCCGGGCACGGTGGCTCATGCCTATAACCTAGTAGTATGGGAGGCCCAGGAGGAGGATTGCTTGAGGCCAGGAGTTCAAAACCAGCCTGGCCAACATAAAAGACCCTGTCTCTACTTAAAAAAAAAAAAAAAGAGAGAGAGAGAGAGACTATTCAGAGGTGGGGTTTGGGGAGAAGAAGTTTAAGCAAGAATCACCAAGAGCAGCTGCCTTTACAAAACCAGGCAAGCATGAGCAGGAGGACATGGCGTCACAGACACCGCCAGGCTGGGAGACTCAGAAGCTGAATTTGTAGTGCCTTCCCTGCAGTGGAAAGAGGCAGGATGAACCACCAAGTAAGACTTTGCCATCTATGTTACCTGGGTCAGGTTGACCTGGCCAGGCCCAGTGGTGTGAGTGAGATGGACCGAGAGTCCCAGGGGCTCCCTCTGGTTACTGGTTACTGGATAGGTGACTAGTGTCATGTAGTGTCACTAGTGTCATCTAGTGGCCTTGTGTGAATCATTTGCCTTTTACTTAACAGGGACTTTGTAGGTATAAGGGTACTTTTTCAAAAGCTCATATAGCAGAAAGCTCTGCCCTCATCCTAGATGCAACTGATGGCCTCCGTGCTCAGACCTACCTCCCCCAGCACCCTGGTATCCAAGTCCAGGGTGTCTCATAGCCCCGTCCAGTCTTTTTGATTTATTTACACTCCTATCTCCTATCAACAAATGGCTTACCCCTCATTCCACAAGATAAAATTAATTTAAAATAAGAAAACTGAGGCAAGAAGAAAATATGAGCAGTGAGTGAGATTAGTACCAAACACAGACACTTCTTGGAATTCAGTACACCGTCAGGGATGGGGCACCAATTTGGTTCGGTGTTTTCTAATCACCCGTGCAAATAAGGAAACGGGATCATGTACGCAATTCAGTGTCCACAACATTAAATCTAAACAGTCGTTCAAGATAAACATAACGGTTCCTGGAACTGAAACCAGGCAGAAATGCCTCCCCTAGATCCTCGCAGAAGGGACTCTGTGATGTAGTGACTATAACATCCTCAAAGCAGCTTTTTTATAAACATGGCAATGAGTTTCACAGGTCTGTTTTTAAAAACATCTCTCAGGGTAGACTGATGTCATAATATCGAATTATTGGCCAATTATTAAAAAAAAAAAAATTCTACAGGAACCAAGCACAAATGTTCTAAGTTCCAAAGTCTGGCTTAATTAAAAAGTAAATTTTGGAGAAAGTAGAATGGCTGGTCTGGATGATCTTAGTTTTACATGTTAGAAAACTGAAGCTCAAAACATTGTCCAGATGGTTCATATGTCCGTGTCTTCCAGTAAGGAAAAGAGTAAGAAAGCAGACCAAGGCGTTTTTGTCTGTACCTTGTTTTTTTCACCAAGCCTGTGTTCTCATCTAGACGATACAGTAGGAGGCAGTTTATTGGGATTAGAATTTGTTGATGATTTCTACAAGGTCACAAGAAGCCTAAAAGTTTATACATAGCCAACACCTTCCTGGGACCTTAACCTCAGCCTACCCTTTAGTTAGGTGGTGCACCCCATCCCCTCTCCAACCCCATCCCTGAACTGCTGTTCCACGATTGGACTTCACCATAGAGTCAGATAGACAGCCCCTGCCCCATGGCTCTCGGGTGGCATCCTGTCTGACCCTGCCGTGGCACATTCTATACTCTACACGTGCCTGAAAGTGGCCCCCAGCACTGACCTCAACTACCTCCTGCTCCCTGACCCTTGTTCCCGCTGTGGGCCCAGGAACTCAGAATGTGTCATGGGCTCAGGTGTGGGAGGAGAGTGGCAGTAGGGAATCTGTCGGGGGAAGAGGAAGAACGAGAAGAAAAACGGCCCCCTCTGAAAGCTTTCCAATCGTTCCAGCAGCCACCATCTCTAATTCTTTTCTTAAAGTATAAAATCATTCTTTCACTGATCTCACTCGTGGCCAGAGCTCAGTACAGGCCCATCCGTCACGGGGCTGATTTGGTTCAGCAGGTGTTGGCTGGGCCATCGCTCATTTCAGGCTAATCTGCTAGCGGCTGTCAGGGGTTATGGAGTATTTATTGAGTTTGTGTCAGGTCCGGATGACCAATAGCCAACTGCCGGTGGATACGCACTGACATTGATGATATTGCTGAATTAAACGAGGTGATGTATACTCAACTTGCCTAGAGCCAGAAATGGACCTTGGGATCATTTTATAACCTGATGCAGATGATCCCTGGGCTTTCCTTTTCAAAGAAAACATTACACACATGGTGTTTCTAGTCAAAGAAAAAATACAAGGTCCCCAATGAAGGGAGCCATGTCTGTATGCATGTCTGTAAAGCATTTCCTGGGGACACCTGAAGGAACAAATAAGACCCTGACATTTGGCAAACACCCCTCCATGCACTGCCGAGGCCTGTGGGGTTCACAATATTTAGATTTTAGACTTCACTAGAAAAATACATTAATTAGTGACCCAGGCTCAGGACCATGAACATAAATCTGGTCAGAGTCTGCCTTTGGTGGCTACAAGATGTCACAGACTAGAGCACTTGAGTTGAAGTCAAGCACTGCATTTAAAGCCCACCTCTGCCATTTCTTAGCAGTGTGGCTTTGAGCAAGTACTTATACTTCTCAGAGTCTTAGATTTTTTTTATGCAAATAGGATAGTGATGTTAACCAAAGAGCCAATGTGAGGTCTTGCGGAACGCTGTGTGCACTGAAACCCGCAGATGGCTTCTTACATTTGCCCTGTCTTTCCTTTTCTTCTCCTAGAACCACCCCTCTCTCCCCTACCTCACCCGTCTCCAAAGCAAGACATTCCATTCTCTACCCTTGTGGCCTATGCCAGCGGTGATGGGGGGTATTGCCACAAAAGCCCATGGGGGCACCACATGTGCATGAGCAGAATTTGGCATAAAGTGTCTGACTTAGACCTCCTCCAAGAGGACTTCATGAGTTAACAATTCCAAGGTCAGTCCTGCGGCCTGGCCCCAACGTCAAGTCTCCAACGCCCTCACAGGAAGAGAGTAGGGGCAGTTGCTCTGTGCTGAGAATCCAAGCAAGAGGATATGTGATCAATGCTTGGTGTCTGCCATTCTGAGATGTTGAGCAGTTCACTTGCACTGTCTGGGCCTCAGCATCTTATTCTGGTAAATGCCCCCATGAGAGTGGCCGATCTCCAAGCTCCCACTAGTCTTGCTATCCAGGATGTGTGACTAATTTGGGAGAAGCTCCTCTCCAAGGCCACCACTTCTCCCTTTAGGAGAGGCTCTGGGCTCTGGCAGTGAGGTGGTCCCTGCCTCTCAAAAGGTATATCCACAGGGGGAGGCTTTCCAAAGGGCCAAGGTGTGGAGGAAATCAGTGTTCAACGTGTTCTTGCTGCTCATGACTAGCAATAGCTGCCATTTATTGAACACCTACTCTGGGCGCCAGGCACCAAGAGAGTGGTTTTCTCCATTTTACAAACAGAGAAACTGAGGTTTCAAGAGATGAAGTGAGGCAATGAGGCCACACATCTGGAAAGAGACACAGCCAGGATTTGACTCTCAACTCCTCATCTCTGCGGGTGGCAGGCTGCCCACTGAGCTACCCTGCCCAACAGGCACAGGTGACCCACATCACACTGAAGTATCAGCCGGTCTCAGATTTAGCGTTAGAGCAACGCTTCCCTTCATCCTTAGGCATTTTGGAAAACTGCTAAGAAGCATAATGGAGTGTTTTACACTTCCCCTCCCACTCCAACACTCCTCCCCTCCCGTCTGCCCCTCACCACAGAAAAGGAGAGAATTAGACACAGGCAGTGAGGGAGGAAAGAAAGGACAGGACCCTGCATAATCATCCCCCAAATAATTGATGACTGCATCCACAAGTACATATTAATCTATCACATATTAATAGAAATGACTGATGCACCGTGTGTGTGTGTGTGCGCGTCTGTGTGTGTATATATATATCTACAAATCTACACACACATGCACACACACACATGCACACAAACACACACACGCACGCACATGAATGCATATCCCTTAGATTGCTAGGTGCTCTTGGCACGTGGGTGACTAGCTCTCTGATGCTTCCCTGTGATGGAAATTGAATTTAGGTTACAGAACATCATCTGGCCCAATTGCCACTGAATTATTCCACACAAAATATCAAAGTTAATTTTTGGGCCTGTCAGCCCAGTTGATGAGTTGGGCGGCTGTCAGCCCGGCTGCGCCTGCCTTCAGTGCCAGAGAAGAGTCTGAAAGTCACGCAATCCAAAACAGCGACCTTGGCGGGGGACGGGGGTTAGATTACCAGGATGATTAAATGCCAAGGCGAAGGTTCCGGAGTCAGGATTTGAATACCTGTTTACTTGTAGGATAACAGATAGCTGCCCACTGACGGCAAGGTTGTAACTCACTCCCTGGAGAGCCGCTGCCACCATAAAACATGAAGGCCCCGCTCGGGAAGTCTGTGCCCTGGCAGCCAGGCCTGGGAGTGATTTAGGGCCCCAGATCCATTCTGAGACTATCTAATCTATTGTCTTTTATTACATGCACTACTCAGTCTCTCTCTCTCTCTCCTTCTTGCAACTTTTTTTTCTCCAAGAAGCATCAGCAATCTAATCTCCCTTAAAAGAATGCTACTAGAAAGTGCTAGTTTAATTCAAAGATAGTGAGGGTTCTTATGCTACAGTCCCATTTAAAAAAATCCTAACCATTCCCACTGTATAAATATGTATATTCCCTCCCAACCCCGCAGATCAACCAGGTCCTGTCCCCCACCTGTCCATCCCAATGAACGAACCCATCCTTGCTTCCACCTTTACCTCCGCCTGAAAATTCCCCTTCACCAAAAGCCAGCAGGGCCACTTCTTTGCTTCTCCTCTGACTAATTGTCTTGGGCCATCTGATGTTGAAATAATCCATAATTGCTTAATCTATCCGTGTCTGTGTGGCAAGAAACGGAAAAGCACTTTAGAAAGATCAATCATCTAAAATCATTGAGCAGCATATTGGAAGCAGGGTCGTCGCCTGCTCCCAGCTGAGAAAATGATGGTGGTAAGAGATAAAGGCTCGGAGAAGAGGCTGTCTCTGTCTCCATAGCTTTTTGATTCTGAGATAGATTACCAGGAGCACTAACTGCTCTCCGTTTGTGCTAAACAAAGATAATAGCATTGGAAGTCACAGACACATAAATGATACGACAATCAAATAAGCGACCCCCTGCCCCCTCATCTCCTGCCGGCACTAGCACACTAATAGATGAGGCAGCACCGTGGGAGGAAAAATCTTTGCCATTGGGACCTTGATCACCAGGGACCAAGTGGAATAGAGAAATCTGAGTTCCTAAACAGCTGAAAAAAAAATGCAAAAGGCTCTACGTACTCTCTACACATAAGAGAAATTCAGGCTGGAGAAAGCTTGGTGGAATAGGGTCAAATCTCTTATATGAATCAAATTAGTGGCCGTTCAACTGGTATTACAGCACACTAGGCTGTGGGGACTAGGGAAACGCAGCTACATATTTTCAAGGTTATGCATCTCCGCCAGGTACTACCTCCTTTGCATGCACCGTGCCCTCCTTGCATGCACAGTTGAAGTACTGTTCTTTTTTTTGCTACTGTGGTGGTGGCAGCTAAAACAGTAGCTGCTTCCCAGAGCCTTGGCCTTACAGAAAACTCACCCCTAATTGCCAGGTACTTCCCTTCCTCTGCAGAAGAAAAGCTGCCAGAAGGAGCCACATTGTCAAGGTAAGAAAGAAAAACCAGCATGCTAAGTCTCCTCTCACACATTCCTGCTGCTGGCCTGACCACAACTTTCAGAAAGGCAGTTTCAGGCACAGTGAATGGAGACAGATTCCCAGAGGCTAAGAAACACGTCAGAAGTCACCACAATCAGACAGTGTAGATGTGCAGCAAACTTGAAAGAGCAGAGGTTTAGGTATGGGAAGAACCCAGTCCACACCCTACCCGTACGCCTTCACAGCTGCATGACTAATTTATTTATTTTTATGTATTTATGGATTTGAGACAGGTTCTCTGTCACCCAGGCTAGAGTGCAGTGGCGTGATCTCGTCTCACTGCAACCTCCACCTCCTGGGTTCAAGCGATTCTCCTACCTCAGCCTCGCAAGTAGTTGGAACTACACGCACGCACCACGTGCCCAGCTAATTTTTGTATTTTTAGTAGAGACGAGGTTTTGCCTTGTTGGCCAGACTGGTCTCAAACTCCTCACCTAAGGTGATTCCCCTGCCTCGGTCTCTCAAAGTGCCGGGATTACAGGCATGAGCCATGGCACCCAGCCTGCATGAGTAATTTAACTTCTCTGAACTTCAATCTTTGAGATAATTCCTAATGATATTGTGAATTTCAGATCTTGTATTTTAAACAGATAACAAATTATAGGCACTTCTGTAAGTAGTTATTGTAAACAACCATATGGGGCAAATATGATTATTCTCCCCAACCTACAGATGAGAACACTGAGGTATGGAGAAGCTTGGTAACTTGTCCAAGGACACACGAGTCTGCTTTTACGTGCTACGATTACCATAATCATTCATGATAACGGCTAGCCTCCTTCTGTCATCGAATAAGACTGACTTGATTGGGAAGGGAATGAACAATCAAGGCTGATTTTCAAGATTCCCTGGTGAGGGGAAACCTCACATTTGCTGTCTTTGTCAGGCGCTCTTCCAGCCACATGAGGTATGAAAGTAGATTCCAGAGGAGTCCCAGCTGCTCCCAGGCTCTGAGCCATGGTGCAATGGGCGCAATCAGAGCCCACCTGTTTTATACTTAGCCCTTTGCCCCACCTCTCCCTCTCTCTGTGGTAGCACAACTCCAGCTTCCTCATCTCCCAGGCCCACAATCCCAAATAGGTAGAAGATGTTTGCCAGGCTAAGTCCATTGCCTAAGGAAGGATATTTGACTTGCCTCAGGACTGGCCATGTGCTAAGAGTGGCAGTGACTGAAATGATTTTTGACACACTCTCCCTCCATGGCCCTCACCCCAATCCTGGGGTGAAGAGGAATTCGATGTAGTGAAGGGGCATAAACACAGCCGAAGAACTTACTGACTTGCCACGAAGGGTTTGTAGACAGCCCACAAGGTGGGGAGAAAGGAATGACAGGGAATGGCAGAACATGCTGGAATTCCACTTTGGGACTAAAAGGTAGCAAAGTCAGAGCAGCAGAGCAGTGGGCTATGCTCTGTCCCCAGTGCTTCAGCTCTAGGTAGAATCTAAGCTGAGAACTGAGGTCATAGGTTTATGGTGTGCACATCCCTTCCCCCTGCACCTTCCTCTCCCACCATAACACACACACTGCCCACACTACATGCCTGCTGGAATCAAAACCAGCAAGCCGGCCTGGCGCAGTGCCTCACGCCTGTAATCCCAGCACTTTGGGAGGTAAAGGCGGATGGATGACCTAAGATCAGGAGTTCAAGACCAGCCTGTCTAACATGGCGAAACTCTGTCTCTACCAAAAAATGAAAAAAAAAAAAAAAATTAGCTGGGCGTGGTGGTGCATGCCTGTAATCCCAACTACTAGGGAGGCTGAGGTGAGAGAATCACTTGAACCCGGGAGGTGGAGGTTGCAGTGAGCCGAGATTGTGCCACTGCACTCCAGCCTGGGTGACAAAGGAAGACTCCATTTAAAAAAATAAAAAATAAAAAAACCCTGCACTGAATGCCTATCAAGCAGTCAGACTCAGTGTGCATTTACTGGAGGGGTGGCAAGCTCATTGCCTGGTAGCTTTCTGAAATAGCCTTTCTCTCCTGAGACCAGTCAACAAAGGTGATTTAGAACCTGAGTTCCCTGGGTGCACAGAGGGTGCACAGTGCCTGTCGCCTAATAGGCACTTCATAAGTATTTTATGAGGGATGTGAATGAATGAGGTATGTAAGAGAGACACCACTTTTTGGTAGCAAGAAAGGAGTAAGGGAAACAAAATGTGGCAGAGGTGACTGAGCCTAGAGGGGCCAGAGATAAGAGGATGGCAAGATGGACACTGGAAAGAGGAAGTCAGGAAGTAGAGTGACTGTGAAGGAGCGTTGTCAGTACATCAGGATGAGGGTCCAGGTGAGGGTGGCAGGTGATGGAAGCAGGTGAGACACCCCTGGGGGGAATGGAACAGTGGATGGAGCTGAAGAACCAAGCACTTCACAGCCCAGGGGGATGTGTCCTGGAAAAGATATAAAGATGTACAGGAGAGAAGCTCAAGGGATGAGGAAATGGGGTGGGGATTGGGAAGGAATGAGTTTTCAAAGCCCAGGGAAATACAGTAGTTGGGGAAACACACCAGGGCAGCAGCTCCCACTTTTGACTTGACTCTGACCAAAGAATAGAGAGGCAACAACCACAAAACGTCACCCCAGAGACCTATTAACTCCTGACAAGGTGTAACATCTTCTCAAATTCTTCGAATGTGAGAAAAGACAAAGAGAAAAATGGAGACCAACCGATCTTGCTTTCAAGGGAATGTGAATTCCATGTTTTCTCATAACATTTTTTATTTAACAGATAATGAAAAGTTTGAATTTAAATGAAAGTTGTTTTCTAGAATGATGCAAAGTTGCATGGCAGGGGGAACCTCTCACTTCCCTTTGCTCTGGAAATTCTGTCTCAGCTGATGGGATCTTGGGTTAGTGACTAATGAAGTTCATTCTCTGAAGAGGTTCTTGCCTTTCAAGCCTATCAATATTCTTATTTGCTCAGGCTGACCACAGAGCTGTGAAATTCCAAACAGGAAGAGATCTGCAACAGCACAAATAACAAAATATTTAGGAGACACCAACAAAAACTGCACACGATCTCACAAAGAAAAACTTTATAAGCTTTACTAAGGAAAAAAAAGGATTATTGAGAAAATGAGAAAAGGGAAGGGGCATCCCATTTTTCATGGACAGAGTGATTTAATATTATAAAGATACCAGTTTTAACCAAATTAATCTAAATTCAAAGCAACCTCAAATAATATTTCAGCAGAACTGTTGTCAAAGAAATAGCCTTATTTTTAAACTGTGTAGAAAAATAAGAGTTCATAGATAGCTAAGTCAGTTTTGATAACAAAAAGAACATTTAAAATGTGTGTTACAAGAGAAACAATAGGTCAATAGAAGCCTGGGAAGCAATAAGGGGCTCGAAAATATGTGTATATGCACACAGAAACACGGTATATCAGAGAATGTTATCAAAAACCAGTGAGAAAAATGGATTTTTAAATAGATGTCAGTAGATGTTATTGGGAAATTACTATACTCTATGTGTGGAAAGAAGTTGTTAGATACAATAAAATATCGATATGAAGTAAAGATCTAAATAGGAAAGATGGAACTACAAATATAATTTTTAAATAAAAGAGAACATTGTTTGCGATGTGGGGTGAGGAAGAACTTTTAAAATAAGTCTCCAAACACACAAATGATAATGTAAAAATATTTTCTGAATTCAAGTGCAATATTTCTATTCCATGAAAAATGTTATAGACAAAATAAGAAATAGGGAGGGAAGAGGATAAATGTTCAATGTTAAAAGCTAGCAAACAAGTTATTCCCTAGAATATACCAGCAATTTTCACAAATCAACAAGAATATAGGAACCCAATATGCAAATGGAAAAGGGTTTAAGTAGTCAGTTCACAGAGGGGAACTCCCAATGGCTGGCATATACAGAGATAGTCAGATAACTGTATCAGATAACAATCAGATAACTGTAAACTAAAATAACAGTGAGAGACCACTTTTTGACCATCCAAATGTCCAAAATTTAAAAATTGGGTAATCAATATTGGAAAGATATGGAGACACACAAACCCTCATGCATTTCTGGTGGACATGTAACACTGGCATCTATTATGGAGAACAATGTGGCAGTATTTAGCAAAAGTAAAAATGCATGTACCCTAAAATCTGGCAATTCTTCAGCATTTTAATCATATAAGTAAGAAGCAGCAGGAAATGTTAGACAACTTAGAGTTTACCATTCAGGAACCGGATTAAAGTGATGAATGCATACCTACTATGGAATACTGTGCATCAGTTAAGAGCAATGGACTTTAGGTGAACAGTAATGTGAACAAATCTTTTAATACAAAGTGTTGACTCTCACTTCTGGATGGAATGGAGCAGCTGGGAACAGCAGCACGCTCCTGTGGAGAACGACTGGATCAACCAAAATGATCAACACAGACAATGCCAAGCCCTGGCAAGGAGCCTAAACCCTCATACATTTCTGGTGGTATCACTTTGAAGACATTTTGGTGATATTTACCAACAATTCCACTCCCAGGTATGTACTCAACAGATACGCATATGTGTGTCCACCACAAGAATCTGTAACATTGTTCAGAGCAACACTCCTTGCAATCGCCCTAAACTGGAAACAACTCACATACTTATCAAGAATAAAATGAATAAATACATTTTGGTATATTCATACAATTGAATACTACACTGCAATGCTAATAAATGAACAGTTTGAATTAATCTCACAAATATAATGTTCAGTAAGATACCTCAAATGGCAAAGATAGCAAAAGCAAAATTTTATTTCAGTGGAATTCAAAAGCAGGCAAAATTAATCTATAATGTTAAAACCTAGAATCATGGCTTCTGTTAGCAGGTGAAAGGCTCCAGTTAGAAGGGGATGGACGACTGGTCTGGGGTTCAGATTATACTCTGGTTCTTTAGTTGCTGGTGAACTTTCTCAACTTTGTGAAAATTCGCTGCTGTGCCCCTTGAATTTGGGCAATTTTCTTTATGTGTGTTATATTACAATAACAATTTACATAATAAAAAACAGAGTGCTTAGTGGCACACTAAGAAACAGAATTAATCCAACCCCGTAAACCTAAAGCTATTTAAATAAATGAAAATGAAAAACTGAGGAATAAGAGAGGAAGGAAGGAAGAGAGGAAAGAAGAGGGGAAGGGAGGAAGTGACGAAGGGAGGAAAGAAGGAAGGAAGGAAGGAAGGAAGGAGGAGGGGGGAGGGAGGAGGAGGGAGGGAGCAGGGAGAGGGAGGAGGGGAGAGGGAGGTGGGGGAAGAAAGGAGAGAAGAGGAGAAGAGAAAAAGAAGGGAGAGAGGAAGAGAAGGAGAAAGGAGAGAGGGAGGAAGAAAGGAAAGAAAGAAGGGAGGGAGGGTGAGAGAAAAGAGGGAGGAAGGAAGAAAGGGAGGGAGGGAAGGAGGGAAGGAGAAAAAAGGAAAGGAAGAAAAAGAAGAAAGAAAAAAAGGGGAAACAGAAAAGGACCCCAGTACATTTGACTTCCAATGGCTATTTTAGTCTGCAGTCTTCTAGCCAAGAGTTATTTGACTACATCTTTTAAAAAACTGGGGATGGGAGGAAGGTCAGAAGGGGAGTGTTGCTTGGGTTTTCTACAATTGATACAGCAATGTGGGCCTTGTGGACTCATTACTGGATGCAGGCGTGTCATTTTTCATCACAAACTTCATATCCCTTTCTTAGTGCATAGTGGGAAACAGAGGCTCATTTAGCAGGAAACGCCCTGCCCCAGGCTACAGAGTCATTGATTCCCAGAAAATACACTTTGTTTTGGGTGTTCTGTTTTTTGGTCATGGTTCTGTTTTATTCCTTTTGACCTGGAAGACTTAATTGAAATCAAAAAGCCTCCCAGACAGGCCGAAGCTGCATTTTGAGCAGGTTGTTTGGAGTGTGGGCTTTTAGGACTGGGGGCCATATTAATCTCCATCAGCTTTGGCTTCTTCCACTTTGAAATCATTGTCTATTTCCAATCAATGCCCAGCCCCTTCAGACCACTTCAGTAAAGTCACAAACATGAAGATAAACGTGCCCTGAAAGTCTCATACATGAAGATGGAAAACTCAAGGTTTGGAAACCATAAATATGAACTGCAGTATATCTAAACTGGATCATAATTCTTCTTGTTTCCTTTTTATAAGAAAGTCTTAAAAGTGCCAAATTCATCAAATCATGTTTTGCTTCAGATATTTCCAACTATTTTCCTAAAAAGTAATTGCTCACCTGATAAATTTCCTGTCTCTTCTTTAAAACCCTTTTAGCTACCTCCTTGTCTCCACTCCCTGGCCAAAATGAGTTGTACTTCTGTACCACGCTGTCTGCACACGTCTATCATCTATCATTCTGCACATATCTCACTATATTAAAATAATGTGTGGTTGGATGACTGTCTCACCCACTGGACTATGAACTTTCTGAGGGCAAGACTCCATCATATTCATTTTTGTAACATCTAGCACCCAACAAAATAACTAGCATTTGATAACCACTCATGAATATTTGCAACATCTTCACTTGCTGAACTGATTGTGAAAGTGACTATCATTCATGTGGCTTAATTGAGATTTTAAGAATGGAATTCAAATTGGAGGTTAAAATAGTATGAAAGTTCTTTATGCTAAGGTTATGAAAGCAGATACCACTCTCCCACTACAGGAACTGTTCTGTAAACACAGAGCAGATCTCTCTCTCTCTCTCTTTCTCTCTCTCTCTCTCTTTCTCTCTCTCTCTCTCTGTTTCTCTCTCTCTCTCTCTCTCTCTCTCCCCCACCCACCTCTCTCCCCACTCCAAAGTCTCATCTCTCTTCTCCTCTTGATCTTCAGATACTTCTTCAATTCTTTTTTACTTATTTAATTTCCAAAACTTTTTTGAGAAAAAAAGTTTTGCCATTGCCAAGAATTTTACTCTCATTAAATCCCCTGTCACTCAGCAAATTGCTTTACACAGCCTTGGTTTATACATCAAATTTGCCTCCTTTTAGAATGCCTTCCTTATCCTATCCAATTTCATGGCAACAGAGCTAGATGGTGCAATAAAGTGCTATTAGTTGATCTAATGACTTGAGCAGTTCAAGATTTGCATAAAAGTACTTTTATGTGTTAGAGTAGGATATTGTTAGCAGAAGACTTGGGCCGCAGAAGTCCTGACTCTGATACTCACCAGCTCCATGATCTTGAGTAATTGCTGAGGATTTCTGAGTCTCAATTTACTGATTTGTAAACTTGGAATTATTTCACAGAGTAAAAATGAGGTACAGCATTGCATTTAATAATAACTATGCTTCTGATAACAGCCATCATTCATTCACATGACTTTGCATGCCTAGCCTCGACAAAGGAATTTGTATGAAGCTAATACCATAATGTAATAGTATAGAAGTACACTCCATAAACTCTATGGTGTAACTAACAAGTGTAAAACCTGTTCCCTCGTGGTTGGATCCAACAACACACTCAATTATACCAGTCAGAGATTCTGGTGGTCAGAGGGAGGGAGTTCTCTCTTCCACCCCTTTCAGTCCGAGGAGAAACAGAGGCACCATTGACCACCTGTCCTTCTGGTGAAAAACTTCATCGTGCTCTTGAGTGATCATTTAGTCAAAATGGTTTAACCATATGCATCTCTGGAAGTAGCCCCCATATTTGCAAGTCAGAATGGCACATAAGCTTCCCTGTGAGACACAAGGATTTTCCAGCTCCTCTCTCACTGGACTGTGCAGACACGCATCCTACCAAAAATACAGCTTTCAGATGCCAGTCTCAACAGGCGTGGGCGTGTTTGCTTGGAGCAGATGCTGAACACCATGTGGCAGAGGGAGGAAAGACTGGGCTAATCATGCTCCTGACATGATGTTTGCAGAGATCCAAATTCACTTCTCAGTCCTCTCTGCAATTGGCCTGGGCATTCTTACGGCTGCTTTGCTTTTAGCCCCAGCTAGAGGCATGGGTGACTTCCAGCCAACCAGCCCAGGGAGAAGATTTAAGTCACTCGACAGCAGCGTGACCTACATGTACCACAATTAGGCCCACTCTTTAATTCAGTTGGTGACCATACCAAATAGAGATCCCAGAATCACCAGCCACCCAATGATACAATGTGACAGTGTTTTTGAGCTCCTACTATGAAACAGTTACCAAGAGAGGGACTAGGGGATACTGACAAATTCAGCCATGTTTTCTCCCTTCCAAAAATATGTCTAAAAATACAGGGGCAGGGCATGGTGGCTCACACCTCTAATCCCAGAATTCTGGGAGGTCGAGGCAGATGGATTGCTTGAGGTCAGGAGTTTGAGACCAGCCTGGCCAACATGGTAAAACCCCATCTCTACTAAAAATACAAAAATTCCCTGGGAGTAGTGGCGCGTGCCTGTAATCTCAGCTACTCGGAAGGCTGAGGCAAGAGAATCGCTTGAACCCAGGAGGTAGAGGCTGCAATGAGCCAAGATCATGCCACTGCACCATCATTCTTTGGGTGCCTACTATAATAATCACTCTACTGGGTATTTTGCATTCATGATCTTATTAATTCTCCCAACAACTCTTTAAAGTTGAACATTATTAACACATTTTGGAGGTCAAAAAATCTAGGGTTCAGACAGACAAAGAAATACATCCAAGTTAACACAATTAGTAAGTGGCAGAACTAGGATTCAACCCAGACCTGTCCTGCTCAAAAGCACATTGTGTTAGAGGGAAATCACATACATTATTTGAGAAAGGGCATGATGATGGGGCACTGTGGATGTGCCTGTAAAACCAAGAACTCACCTGTCATTTAGACAAAAGGAACCCAGTTTTCACTTTATGATTCACAAGGAAAAAAATACAAATTGGCAGATTGCTAATCCTGGATGAAAAAGAAATTGAATAATTCACAGCCTTGATGATTCCTGAACTCACTGGGGTGAGTGAGGAGAGAGGTCTTCCTCTCCCCAGGGCTGACAGTGACAAGAGGGGTGAGGATTTTCTTTTGAATTCAATGTTTTCTGAATCATCTTTCTATTCCCCACTGCACCTTGCAGCAGGCTTTGCAAATGTTAGGTGCTCAATACATATGTGTGGAAGGAAGAAAGGAGGGGAGGAATAGAGAAAATGATTTACGGAGTGGCAAGAAAGAGCAGCAGAAAAAACAGAAAACAGCGTAGGCTCGAAGGGCTCATCACCTTCTGGAAGACTTCATCTGCAGCTCCAGTCCTCAACACCTTTCCTCTTCTAATCTGTTCATAACTTTATTTCAGCAACATCCAGTTGTTTATTAGTACACACCAACTTATGCCTATTCCAGTATTTAACAAACAATAATTCACTGTCTATAGAGGATACTGGTATGTGATATCCTTTTATGCAGCTCTCTGCCTGTGTCTGCCCAATTAAAATGTAAAGTGATAATGGAAGGGAAATCTATTTTATTCTGCTGTATATTCTTCCTGTGCCCTTAGGGCAATCCTCCATTTATAAAAAGGGCTTAGTAAACGTTGGCTTACCAAACCAGCTTCCTTCTATGGGGCGCTCTGTAAATCCTCCTAAAGACCAAGTGTTCTATTACCCACTGCTTGCTTTGGACATCAGAAATGAATCAACCCCACCTGACCCAGGCCCAGGTGATGCTCACCTGGCAAAATATGGCAGCTCCCCTTTAAAGCTCTCTTGAGCCTGGCAAGGTAACCACAGGAACATGCTTCCTAATCATTAACCAAATGCCTCAATAGAGCCTTCTCAGGAGGGGCCCAAACTGGAGCTCTAGCCTGTTTCCTTTAAGTGAGAGTGAAGCCTGGCTTTGAATGCAGCAAGAGTTCCTTGAAGCTTGAAGTGTTCAATTTTACTCCGCCATGCCCCCAGTATAATCCATTGAAAGGGCACTGTCCTTCAGGCCTTTCAGCTGGGCTGACAGCTGCCCGCTGATTAATTGACAGGTTAAAAAGATTGATTCCACATGTCAGAGCTGTAACCCTGCCAGAACAATACAGCTGTCACTTGGGCTGTAAAACAGACGCTTACATTAGCAATCCTGACAGAGCCGCGCACGGACACATGCACCTGCCTTTATGGAAAGCCTAAGCACACAGCCACGCTGAGATTAATCATCTTGAAAGCAACCCTGGAAGACCAAATAAATGTTTCCATGATGGAAATAGTGGTAGCAATGCCGCCTTGTCATATTCTTGATCTGCAGATGGTACCCAGTGGGCTCACCAAGAATGTGGGGGGCAAGGTGGGGCTTCAACAGTTGTCCGTTGTTACCGCCAGCACCTCTAAGCCCCAGTCCTTTCAACATGCACTTGCATGCAGTTCCCCATAGCCATAGACAGAGCCCCACCACTTGCCTAGAATTCTGTCTCTCAGCACAGGGCTCAGTCTCCCCAAGCCGTAATACACAAACCCCAAACCTAACCCTAACCCTAACCTCAGGCCACCATCATGTCAACGTGTTTGTGGAATGATTATTAAAAACTTGCTTTCATGAATGCATGCCCCTGACACACCAAAAGACTGAAATGTAAACCTGTCAAAAACAGGGAGAGACCCCAGCAGCCTGGAGACAATGATCTTCCAACCAGGAAACATCTGGGAATACAGAGGACATCTGAACACGCGAAGGGTTTTCCAAAGCCTTTGCACACATTTGAATTGCCTGTGAGCAATTTCAAAAGAGAAATACCCCAACATCCTTCTTCTCTATTTTAAATCTGAATAGCTTGAAATTGTCACTAGATAATTCAAGTGGTTGGGCTAGACAGTCCCCAGGGAGAATTCCTCAGGACAATGCTGGGTCAGCATGTCTCTGGAGTTAAACATGAACCCAGATTTCACATTCCTCTCAGAACCTGGTGCCATCCATCTCTACCCATCTCCCTGTGCTGACCATCACAAAGATGCCCAGTGTAGATAAGGGAGCTGCTCTTCAGGTGACCATCCTGCCCTAGGGCAGCAGTAACAGCCCCTGGTCAGATTGATATCCCCACCTGGGTCTGGTCAGAGCACCCAATCTAGGGTATTATAATTTACAAATTTCACATACTTCAAATATCCTACAATTTTCCACTCTGAAAATGGTGTTTCTAGAATAAAGGGAAGACTCCTGTTAAAGGTTTCAATGAAGATTCTCTGAGTCCCAGGGAGTAGTGGTCCCAGACTTAGCTGCATACCACAATCTTCTGAGAAATCTTTGAAAAATTCAGATACTAGACCTCATGCTAAGGCTAGCGAATCAGAATTTCCAGATATAGGTTCTAAAAATCTATATTTTTAATAAGCTTCCTAGTTGATTCACAGCAAACACGCATTCGATAACTACAGCTCACAAGTCCACTCAAACCAAAGACAAGGTCTCACCTGGCAACCTCTCTTCTACGAGAGGACAAGGCTCTGTCAAAAGGACTCTGGGAATATTTTTGTTGCCAAAAGTCCCAGGGAACATTCATGCTATGAAACACAGGGTAGAAAATTATTAGTGTCATGGAAGTACTACAAGGTAGATAATAGAGGATACCTATATACTATCTATTAGTAATTTAAAACAGAATGTTTTCACAGCTTTTGGACAATTTTCTAAAATATGAAAATTCAGTTTTGATATATAGTTTTCTAAATTAGGTCATGTACATTGCCAAGGTAATATATGTTCATCATAACACATAAAAACATATGAAAGTTATGTTTAAAATATGAATATTCCCTCTCCCCATTCCCTAATCCAACCCATTTGGGTAAGCAATATTAATACTCTGGTGTGTGTTTTTCTGTATCTCTCTGCCTGCTCATATATGCACATACAAACACATACAGACCTATATAGGATATGGTGGTTAATTTTTAGTGTCAATTCGACTTGGCTAAGGGATGCCCAGGAAGCTGGTAAAAGATTATTTCTGGGTGTGTCTGTAAGGATGTTTCTAGAAGAGATCACTATTTGATCCAGTAGACTGAGTCAAGAAGATCCACCCTCACCAAGGTAGCGGGGGCATTATCCAGTCCTTTGAGGGTCTGGATAGAACAAGAAGGCAAGGGAAGTGTGAATTCACTTGCTCTTCCTAAGGTGGAATGTCCTTTTTTCCTGCCCTTGGATATCCAGGCTCTGGGTTTTGGGGCCTTCAGACTCATGGACTTTCACCGGCAGTCCCCCAGGCGCTCTGGCCTTTGGACTCAGACTGAAATACACCAGCAGCTTTGCTGGTGCCTCCGCCTGCAAATGGCATTGGGTGGAACCTCTCAGCTTCCATATTCACAGGAGCCAATTCCTGTACTGATTCCCTTCTTCTATATTGAAATATATCATGTTTGTTCTGTTTATCTGAAGATCACTAACTCGTATGCATGGTTTGGGGTCTCTTTCTTTTTATTTTTTTTTTAATACGGTCATAGTATACATATTTCCCTGCCACTTCTTTTGGGAGAATGCATTTTAAAAATACACCAAAAAGTCATAAAAAGCTCTTGTCATTGTTTCCTTCCATCCTCCAGAAACATCTCCCTACTGTTTCTTGTTCCAGTATCTGTTAGAGGACCACAGCTACTTTCCAGTGGGCTCTGCAGATGTCCTCCCATGTGGCATCCACTTTTCCCACCCCAAAGCCACAGAATTGGAGAAGCTGTAGATAGGTCATAAGCCAGGAACACAATTACTGCTTCCCCTTTGTGTGAAGGCAAGCAGAAGATGATAAAAAAGGAGAAAACCTACCCATTTAGTCTTCAAAAATAACCAGTCAACAACTATCGTGAAATAGAGAGGTAGGTTGGTAACCGACAGAAAAAAAAAAGTGCCTGCCTTTAAAAAGAAACAGTTTTATTGAGATATGATTGACTTATGACAACAAATCACGTACATTTAAAGTATACAATTTGTTCGGTTTTGACATATGCACGCATTCACAAAACCATCATCACAATCAAGAGAGTGAATATGTCCATCACCCAGAAAAGTTTCCTCAATCCCCTCTGTAATTTTAAAGCCCAGATCCCCAGGAAATCAGCTGATCTGATTTCTGCCACCCTGGATTTGTTTGTATTTTCTATAATTTTAAATAAATGGAATGATACAGTATATATTCTTTTTTGATCTTTTACATTTTACTCGGCATAATTGTTTTGAGATTCATTCTCCTATAGCATATATCAACAATTCATTCTGTTTTATTGCTGAGTAGTATTCTATTATATAACACAGTTTGTTTATCCATTTGTTTATAGACACTTGGGTTGTTTTCAGTTTTTAGCTATTACAAATAAATCGGCTACGAACTTTATTATATACAAGTGTTTGTGTGGTATTATGAACCAAAGAAACTTAGAAACTGTTTTCCAAAGTAGTTGTATCATTACACATTCTCACCAGCAGTGTGCATATTTAATATTATTAGTCATAAAAGACATGCAAATTAAAACCACAATGGAAAGCACCACTCATTGTTAGAATCACTAAAATTTAAAAGACTGACCATACCACCATGAAGTTGCCTGTCTTAATAAGTATATGGTACCAGTATGAGCCAGTGAACTTTCTGCAAGTCACAAAAGAAATTATTTTCATGATTTTGTAGCCCCATCTGATGTGTAGCCACATCCTGGAGAGTTAGTATGAGCAGGACACTGTGCCATGGGCTGGAATAAGAGAGTACAATCTATTGTTTACGGAACACAACCAAAGCAGACGCTACTCAGTTCTGCTATTGATCTTTCTAAGTGATACATGAATGATGCAGATGATACCATCAGGATGACTTGTCTATCACTGGCATCTCTACAAAAGGAAATGGGGATGCCACATTCATCTCCAATTAACACCAACTGAGTGCTCATGACAGTACCGGTGCCACAGGACAGTTAAACTGACACACCTAAATCCACCCCCACTTGAATCTCTGATTTAAAGGGAAACAAAACGTGGATAAGTCAGCCACATAGGAGAAATTGTCCCCATGGAGGAGAGAAGGTCAGACACCAGCCCTGGCTCTCCGCCATCATTTTTCCAGCACTGGCTGCCCTTGAGCTCAGGTGCAGTCAGGAGGAGTCTCTTGTGATTTCTTCCCTTGGATTCTCCCATGTGGTATCTGCTTTTCCCACCTCAAAGTCACAGAGTTAGAGAACCTACAGATAGGTTATGTCATGTGGTCTCTGAATCTCCTCATCAACACAGATGGTCCAGGCAGTGCTCAGAGGTCTTCAGGGATGGGGCGTTTGCTACCTAGGCAGCCCAGTCTATCTGGTCTTAACTTTTGAGTGTGGTGTGTAGTAACATTTTCATATATTATCTCATGCGGCTTACAGTTCCAGAAAGTTCCGTTACCTTGCCACCCTTCCCTCTGGTGGACAGCAGCCAAGGCTTTTTTTATTCCCTTAGCCTCAGGGAAGGAGCAGCAGAATCAAAGAGTCAAATTTATGCCTGAAGTTTCAAAAGCTGAGGTCTAAACAATGAGGGAAAGATTGAAAAGACTGTGAGATTAGTCTAAGACAGGTTCCCAACGCCCCCCCTCCAACACACACAAAACAAAACAAAAAACAAAAAAAAGTAAATAAATGATTCTATCTTCTTAAATTGAGAGGAAGGAGACCATGGGTCCAAGAGAAAATGAACTTCTCTTTTTAGGGAAGTCCCTAAAAAGAGACTGTCACCCGGGCCAACTCTGGCCAGGATGACAGACTTTCCAGATTAGAGCAAAGGCAGAAAGATGCCTGTCCCCACCCCCACTCCAATACCCTCCAACTCTGTGATAGAGCCAAAGGGCCCAGCAAGACCCCTCAAAATTCCCCCCAACTTCTACCGACACAGAACTCTGTGCTGGAAGCAGGAGGGAAGGGAGGAGGGGAGGGCGCAGGCCGACGGGCCTGGACAACCTCACAGAGAACTTCGCGTGTTCTCCACACAGCCACGAGTGGCATGAATGTGGCACAGACAGCCAGCAAACAGGACAAGCTGGGAACAAAGAAGACCTTGCAGAGAGCTTCTTGGACTGAAGACCGAAGGCCAGATAGGAATGAGGACACCCCAATGGAAGCCAACACAGACAGATGATGGTAATCCAGACAGAGGCTCCCACCCCATCCAGCCTCTGCTCTCTGTTAAAATCCCTGCAACTTATACACTACCTGGTGGAAGGTGAATGTGTTAGGCTTCAAATTGAGATTTGGTGTTTTTAGCCCAAACACTGTGATATTACCATAGAATTAAATTTTGCTCAGTGTGGAGATTCCTTAAAGAACTAAAAGTAGAAGTACCATTTGATCCAGCAATCCCACCACTGGGTATCTACCCAGAGGAAAAGAAATCATTATATGAAAAAGATACTTGCACACGCATGTTTATAGCAGCACAGTTCACAATTGCAAAAACGTGGAACCATCCCAAATGCCCATCAATCAACCAGTAGATAAGGAAACAGTGGCATACATGTACAATAGAATATTACTCAGTCACAAAAAGAAATGAATTAATGCCTTTTGCAGTGATCTGGATGAGATTGGAGCCTATTATTCTAAGTGAAGTAATTCAGGAATGGAAAACCCAAACATCATATGTTCACACTCTTAAGTGGGAGCTAAACTATGAGGGTGCAAAGGCATAAGAATGAACAGTGGACTTTGGGGATGCAGGGGGCAAGGGTGGGAAGGGGATGAGAGATAAAAGACTACAAATAGGGCACAGCGTATACTGCTCAGGAGATGGGTGCATCAAAATCTCACAAATCCCCACTAAAGAACTTAATCATGTAACCAAATACCACCGATACCCCAATAATCTATGGAAATAAAAGATTTTTAAAAAGTGACACTTGTGACTATTATATGTATATAAAAATCATATATATGTATATAAAAATCATAATTTCTCATTTCAAAATTAACATTTTTAACATTTGCTACAGAAAAGCTTTAAAAATTGTATTTCTTGTCCTTCTGGGTTTGTGGATTGAGGTTTGTGTCTGCTGTGACTATTGGGAAATATTGTCCTTTCAGGATAACATAAGTCTCCTCCTACTCCATCGATTGCTCCTAATTCTCTCCCTACCATCTGCAGACAAAGAGAACAAGTCTTCTACATCAGCACTACTCAAAGGGCGGTGCATGGATAGATATGAGTTCATACACTGTTTGCTATCTGGCCTCCGTGAGCACAAAGATGAAAGGAACAGTTTCCGAAATGTTACAGCAATTGGATACTGGTCACCAAGCATGTGACCAGTGGACATGCAGTGTGGGACACAATATAGACACAATCAGATGTCAAACTTATGTGATAAGCGGATTGCAATGTGAGGCCCATGCTAGTTATAAACAATAAAACCGTGTATCAAATGACAAGAAGTTGTTTTTTTTTTTTTAACCGTTCCTTTGCCACAAATAACAGAACATTGAGATGCACTATTTTACCTAACATTGCTGAAAATCCTCAAAGAAAGCAACTGAGACCCTCCCAGCCACCTCACTCTTTTCTCCTACAAGCTAAAGAACCAAGGTTCCTTTCGTGATCCTGCTTGTCATAGTTTCAGCCCCCTAAGAGCCTGGTCATTTAGTTCTAGCTATTATCCAGGAAATCGGGATGGGGGCAGTGGAGGGGTGGGCCTAGAGCCAGAAGGCTCCTGCTTCTCCTCAGGTTTTTTCAGTTTCCCAGCTCTAGAGGTTCTCTTTGGAGAGATTCTAACACTGCCTGGGTGGCCCCAGAGAAATGTGATTTGGGTCTGAACAGGCTCTGCCACAAGTCTCTTCAAAGCTTTTATGGTGAGATTCAATACAGATATACAGATCAATTATCTTAAAAGCAGCAAGGAGGCCCATCAAATATTTCTAGCTTTAAACAGGTTTATTTCCATCTGCACTTATCTCTGCTATTTAAACTCCATTGCTTGCAGTTAATCTTATGTAATGCAGCATAAGAGGGCTTATTTACTTTCTAATGACATCAATTGGCCATAAATATTAGATATCCAAGGTTCGTTGAAGCTGTGGGGACAGTTTTCCATTCTTACTTGACATTTGACTATTTGCAGAGCTTTCTCTTCTGTTTGTTCTTGTGTGACTCACTTATCGGCTGTCATAGGCCCATGTTCGATTTATTTAAATTGAATGAATAAGTACATTAGGTGAGGCTGTCAGGAGGGGAGAGAATGGGAACTTATTGGGATGAGTGATAAGTCAACACACTGCAATAGAGATTCTCAGCAAAACTGCACAAATCAAAATGCTAAATGGAGGAGAGGAGACAGCCCAGGGCCTCCAAAGGCGGGTATGTAAAAAGACCAGGCCCCTTTCCTCTGGGGACAGAAGATCTCTGGGTCTGGGATTACTGTAGACCTCATTAGAGCAGTGGCAAAATGCTTCCAGCAGAGAGGGTTTTCAATCTCCAGATGATTTTGAACCCCTAAAAAAATTAAACTAGCCAATATCTGAATAGTTTTAGAGCCAAACATTCCATTTCACATCATCTATTAAATCCTCGTAACTCTCCCTGCTCTTTTTCCTCATTTTGTAGTCCAGGATCCTGAGGCTCAGAGATCCTACAGCTCACCTGAGGCCACCAAACCCTGGAAGCTGCAGCCCCCTGAACCCACTGCCTCAACTCTCTCCTCTCCTCTGCCACCTGGAAAGCAGAGTCCCACAGCCTGCCATTCTGCTGGTGCAGCTCTAAATACAGGGTAGTGCATCTCTTCCCAATGAGATTTCTCCCTCGCACAGATTTATCAACCAGCTACCTTGGTGAATTCACAGAGAGCATGGCGGCCCCTTAACAAGGAACTAGTAGATGGATGCTGATATGGTTTGGCTGTGTCCCCACCCAAATCTCATGTTGAACTGTAGCTCCCATAATTACCACATGTTGTGGGAGAGACCCAGTGGGAGATAATAGAATCATGGGGTGGTTTCCCCCATACTGTTCTCCTGTTAGTAAATAAATCTCATGAGATCTGATAGTTTTATAAGGGGCTTCCCATTTCACTTGGCTCTCATTCTCTCTTGCCTGCCACCATGTAAGATGTGCCTTTTGCCTTTCACCATAAGTGTGAGGCCTCCCCAGCCACATAGAACTGTGAGTCCATTAAACCTCTTTTTCCTTATAAATTAACTAGTTTGGAGTATGGTATTATCATCACCATTAAACTGGACTAAAACAGATGCCTATTATTGGAGTTTTCTTCTCACTGCCCCTACCCCCGTCCATTTTTTAATACAGAATTCTTTGTTCTTTGGAGACCTCAATACCTAAGGCAGATTTATCCCTCAGTAAACTCTCAGCCTCAGCAAACACTTTTTGGGGATGTTAGAACGTCTTTACATTTAGAAAGCTCACAACCTAGTAGGAGAGACCTACATGAATCCAAAGACTACACTCACGAATGGATACTTACAAACCACTCCTATTCTGTGGAATCACATGGTAAAGGGGAGAAGTGAAAAAGGGGCAGTAGCAGGGCATATTTCACCCTTTAGCTGAGATGCAATTAACTGTATGAAGAACAGGAGAGTGCTTAATATATGAAGAGAGGGAAAACAATCTCAGATGGAGCAAAAGGCTTATGCAAGCACCCTGAGGTGTGACATGAACACAGCCCAGAGAACAAGCACAATGGCACAAGGTGAGGTTGGCCAACTAAGCAGGGACTGGGCTGCAAAAAGCCTTCTAAGCTGTTCAGTCTTCTGGCCTTTATCCTAAGATCAACAGGAAAGCACTCAAGTTTAAAGCAGTGGTGCCAATGTGATCAGATTTGCATCTTGAATAAAAGAAAATCACTCTGGCTGCAGTGTGGACAAGGAACAAATGAAAGACAAAGTGGATTTGCAAAAATCAGTTAGGAAGAGGTGTAGCCGCTGAGCTGAGAGTGTGGGTAGCTCAGACTCGGTGGTGGTGGAGATGGAGAGCAGCAGGCAGATTCGGGAGCTCTTTAGTAAGTGGGACAGATACGACTTGGTGATGCATTAGGTACATGGGGTGAGGGAAAGGAATATCTTAATAGGAACTGACTAGATATTGGTACTCAATGAGGTCCTTCCTCAAATAGGCACTAGGAAGCTCTCAAGACCTGTAGTAAAGTCTCCTAACAATATAACCCTACTACTCCAAATGATCCCATGAGGGCTGGGATCTCTCTCTCTCTTTTTTACATCAATGTATTTAAGTATCCAAAAGAATGCCTGGTAGGTGCTCAATAAATACTTGCAGAATCTCAGCTACTTCCATTCCCCTCTGCTCTATACAGATCTTTGCAGCTGAAGGAACGTCGTCTTGTGGAGCTACAATCTATTAATAGAAACACCTGCAAAATTGTCTATCTCAAAATGTTTGTGAATGCCTCCAGTTGCCTAGGGGAAACTCTTCCTTATCTAGGGTGGATGGGGTTCATAGCTTCCTACTGGATACCTCTCAGGGGAGCCACTTGGCCAACAGTAATCTTCCTTCTCTGGTGAATACTACATACCCCAAGCCATGGTTGATTAATAGTTGGGGGCAGAGGGTAGACAACAGACTCAGGCTGGCGCAGTATAATTCTCTCTTCCAAGACTTTGAAATTTGGGAGAGAGACATAAAAACTAAAAATAGTTGGAATCTAGTCCCTTTAATGATACCAATTTGTATAGAAGTCCTTTGAAGTCATCTTGCAAGTTTCCAAAACTGGTTGTTCAAGTCTTTCCATTATATCACATTAATTTTCATACCTTCCATATTTTGGCTTAAACTAGCAAAATTTGGGGATTTTTTTCCTCCCAAAATCAGGATAGGAAAATTTAAAAAACAAAAAATGTTAGGTGAGCAGTGTCCAGAAGACTTACCTAGAAGCTCCTCCTTTATTTTTGTGTTTGTTTGTTTCTTGTTACCAACTATTCCCTTGACTTTAGTTATCTTGCTGAGAGTTTGCTGTGTAACTTTATTCCCCAATAAATGAGCATTATAGAGAGACTGTCTGCTGTGGCTAGAGATCTCGTGAACAGTTTCTGGAGGGTTTTTGTAGGTGGACTTTGAGAACCTCTGAGCTAGGGCTATGGTTTACCTGGTTCATGTTAAGGAAATGAACCTATATTGTCCAAATCATGAGAACACTTAGCCCTGGACCAAAAGTCTTAGCAACAGAGCAGTAACTTGAGCCCAAACAAAATGCTTTGTTCAACTTATGTTTCCCACCTTTTGCCACATCCATCAGCATTTAAGTCCCATCAGCTGATTGATGCAGTTTCATTTCCTTCTTAAGAGATCACCAGTCACACGAGAGCCATAGTACCAGATGTAGACAGGGAGGCTCAAATTAGATCTCAGAGCCAGGGTTGACAGCCATCATTGTGCATGAGGATTATTTTAGGAGGCGACACAAGCCAAATATTTATCAGCTAATAATGGCTGGGGCTGGTCTCCTCCCAGCCTCAGGAGGAGAGAGAGCTGTGCTGTCACTTTAAAGATGCAGCACTGATGGCTGCACCTCTGGGCTCTGACTCCAGGGCAGACAAAAGCCAGCGCCTCCCAGTTAGTGACCAAGCAGCCACCACAGGGGAGAAGTCCTGGCAACCTGAGGCCCCGATAAACATGGTCTGTGTGACTGTGTAGGAATCAAGGCACAACACCTAGTACCCCATATTGATGGGGGAGAAGAGTGGGAGAGAGGAGCACGAAAAGATAACAATCTGGGAAAAATTAGCTTAGAAAGGATGGAATACGGAAGACTGCAGGGTCTTGCAACACCATTTGCAGATGGATTGGGCATTGAACATTCTTTGCAGACTGGGGTAAATGTACAGAATAAAGCACTGAGGAGGGCTGACCAGGGAGGGGGCTGACCCCTCTGACCACGTGCTTCCCTGTTTCTTCCCCACTAAGGCGGGCATTGTAGGATATGGAAAGCCATGCCCCATGTCCTAATGGGAGAATGGACAAGACCTAGAGGGCATGCAAGGCAGATGTGCTAAGTTTCATGCACGAGAGTGTCAATCCCAAGTGATAAGGGATCTTATCTTCTCTGCTCCTTCCTATCACCCCTTTGTCTCACCAGATGCTCAAACTTCCCTTCCCCAAACTGCAGGTCCCAGTTTTCACCTTCAGTAGCTGGTGACATTAGCTGCTGGGAAGTCCACCAAAGCCAGGAATTCCTCCACCCCTTCCTCACAGGGGGATTTGGAGACAGGAAGCAAAGGAATCCATGTGTCTTGGGCAGCCCTCCCCACACCACCTGGAAATGCTGGCGCCTCCCCAAAGGGCTGCCTTTCCAAGAGCCAAGGAAATCCCAAAAGCTGTGGCTTCAGGCCACAAACAAGGCAGGAGATCTGGCTCTCCTCCCTCTGTCACTGGCTGAAATGCCCACCCATGGCCTTGGGACTGCCTAAGCCAGGCTCAGAAGCGACCCTGAGCATCCCTCAGAGCCCTCCCTCACCCACCTGCTTCCCTGCAGAGCAACACCACTGACAAGGGACTCTTTCCTTCTCGCCCCCTGGAAGCAGCCAGGCCGTGCAAGGACGGGCACCCCAGCAAGGGGGGGCTCAGGATCCGAGCCAGTCAAGTGCAGACAATCTCGGGAGACAGATGGCCAGGCGGATGGGCCGGCAGATAGAGGCTCCTGCTCCTTGTCAAGATGACACTCAAAAGTACATCCCCGTCATCGCGGGTTGTCAGTGGTGTGTCAGCGCGAGATGCCGTGTGTGTTTTTGGGCACTCTGTGAGTTTGGAAGGCTGAGCTGGTTCCCACTTCCATAGCAACGACAAAATTCCAGCCCCAGACGCAAGTCTCTGAGTTAGTGTCAGACATGGGTAGGGGGGCAGCAGGCAGAGAGGGGTGTCACTCCCAGCAGAGAGCAGCGCTGGAGTGGCGAGCATGGGCAGGAGGCAGTTTTCTGGAAGTCTGTGGGGAGACCGTGTGTGGGCACAGAGTAACAGAAGGCAGGAGCTAATGGCTGAGCTAACGGGAAATGCAATCTGTCAGCTTGAGTAAGCTGGGGAGTCGGGGTTTCCTGAGCCCTGGTACCTTCCAAGACCCCTGAAGGGACCTCGGGGTGTTTAGAAGAAAGTCCAGGTGGGTTCAAACTTTGTGAAGTCTGGAGTAACTGATGTGATGTTCTCATGGAATGGAATATGGAAGGGGAAAAACATAATCTCCAAAGCTAGTAATAAGACACACACAAATTACCAGATAAATTTGTCCCTCCTTGACTGAGGGAGCTAAATTTCTCCTGACTCTCTGAAAAGAAGTTCATCCACTCATGAATGGCTGACATGTTGTATATCTGGAGAAAAAAAGATTGGGGTAACGGCCCTTTCCCAATTTCTTCTTCCTCTGTCCCCCTTTCCCTGGTCAATCACGAAATCTCTGAATCTTGGCATTGAATAGATTACAGAGCCTCTTTCTAGGCTCAGTTCTGTCGACCACTAGCTATGGTATCCAAGTTAAGCTACTTTCTCTCCTGAGGCATCCGTTTCCTCTTCTGTAAAGAGAAGAAGCCCTGGGCTGGGAGGATGACTTGCTACATGAACTTGAACTTGGGAGTGGTAGCAAGGGACCTGCTCCAGTCATTGAAAGATCAACCTGTCCATAGTCCTTGGGGTAGGCTGAATAATGCCCCACATCCTGAAGATGTTCATGTTCTAATCTCCACAACCTTACATGGCAAAAAGGACTTCGCAGTTGTGATTAAATTAAAGGTCTTGAGATGGGGAGATGAGCCTGCTTTATCCAGGACAGCCCAGTGTAATCACAGGAGTCCTTATAGGTAAAAGAAGGAAGCATGAGAAGCAGAGGCATAGAAGTTGTGATGATTGAAGCAGAGGCTGGAGTAACAGCATTACCAAGCAAAAAATACTGAGAAGCCAACATGAGCTGGAAAAAGCAAGGAAGCTACTTCCCTGGAGCCTCCATAGGGATGACAGTCTTGCAAACACCTTGATTTTAGCCCAGTGAGATGCTTCTTGGACTTCTACCCTTGAGAACTGTAAGATGATAAATCCGTGTTGTTTTAAGCCATTGTGTTTGTGGTTACAGCAGCAATAAGAAACTAACACATTCCCCTGCAACACAGCCTGGCCTGAAAACCTTCCTCTCCTGGCCTAGTTTAAATACTGTGGGTGAAGGAATGTGCTAAGTCAGGTGGAGTTCTTTGCATTTCTCCAGAGCTTCTAGCAATGTGTTGTGCACACAGGAGTCATTAAGTCGGTATTTGTCAGTTTAGTTTGATTTGGCAATAAGAGATGAAAATGGTTTGGTGGTCTGGCATTGCCAAAGCTCTGAGCAAGCTTAAGAGTGAACCCAAGCATGAGAGGCCACTTGGTAGTGAGCTCCCGCTTGTTTAAGGTGCTCATTGTGGAACAGGGTGAGGCCATTCTCCACCTTGATGTTCAGGTGTCATCAGCATCCAGGAAGCCCCCAAGCCCACCTCAGCTGCATTGACTGCAGCTCTCGGAGCCCTTCCCAGAGCCCTTCCTTGTTAAATAGAAAGCTCCTTGCAGTAGCTCATGGAGACAAGTTAAACAGCAGAAAAGTTGAAAAATGAGAGAACATTACTCAATCGACATTCTTCCAGCAAACATTTCATGAGTCCTGTGCTAGATTCTGGGGATAGTAAAATGAATAAAACAGTCCTCACACTCAAGGATATCACAGGCTATCAGAGTGCACAATCATAAAATCAAGTAATTAGAAGGCAAGATTTTATATACAAAGAGCTTGTGGGGGTGAGAGAAGTGACATTTGGGCTGGGTTTGAGGAAGGATTCCTCTATCTAGAGAATCAGGGCAAATAAATTTCCAGATAGAAAGAAAAAACTAAGTAAATCACTTGTAGTATAAAAGTATGCTAGAGCATTCAGAAAACTAGGAATAAAAGGAATTTCCTCAACATAATAAAGGGCATTTATGAAATAAAAATACAGCCACCATCATACTTAAAAACTGAAATCTTTCCCCCCAAATCAAGTACAAGACAAGGATGTTGGCTTTCACTGCTGCTGTTTAAAATTGTACTAAAAATTCTAGCCAAAATAATTAGACAAGAAAAGACATAAATGGCATCCAAATTGGAAAGGAATAATTTAAACAACTTCTATTTGCAGATTACATAAAGCTAGATAGAGAAAATTCCAAGACTCCACAAGAAAACCAGTAGGGCTAATAAAATAAACTCAGCAAAGTTGCAGACTACAAGGGCAGCACACAAAAATGAGTTGCATTGCCATACACTAACAATGAATAATCCAAAAGGGAAATACTGACAGTAATTCCATTTATAATGGCATCTAAAAAAATCAAATATCCAGGAATAAATTTGGCTAAGGGAGTAAAAGATTTGTACACTGAAAACCACAAAACATTACTGAAAGAAATTAAAGCCCTAAAAAAATGGAAATAGATCCTATCTTCATGGAATGGAAATCTAATATTGTTAAGATGTCATTACTACACGAAGTGATCTATGGATTCAATATAATACCTAGTAAAATCTCAACAGCTTTTTTTGGCAGAAACGGAAAATTCAATCCTCAAATTCATATGACATTGTAAAAGACCCTGAATGCCCAAAATAATCTTGAAAAAGAAGAATCAATTTGGAAGATTCACACTTCCCAATTACAAGACTCACTATAAAGCTACACTAATCAAAACAGTGTGGTAGTAGCATGAAGATAGACATATCAACCAATGAAGTAGAATTAAGAGTTCCGAGGTAGACCTGTATATCTATGGCCAATTGAATTTTGACAAGGTTTCCAGGTCCATTCAATGGGGAAATAATAGTCTCTTCAACAGATGGTGCTAGGACAATTGGATTTCCACAGGCAGAGAAGAATGCAATTGTACACTGCATTCTCATATCATATGCAAAAATCTCATATGATATGCAAAAATTAACTTAAAATGGATAAACAACCTAAATTTAGGAGCTAAAACTACACACGGTTTAGAAGAAATCATAGGGGCACATCTTCATAATCTCAGTTTTGGTAAAAGAGTCTTAGATATGACACCAAAAGCATGAACAACTAAAGAAAAAATAGATGAATTGAATTTCCTCAAAGTTGAAAACTTGTGCATCAAAGGACACTACCAAGAAAGTGAAAAGGCAACCTAAAAATGGGAGAAACTATGCTCAAATGTTTATATTTAATGAGGATTTAATAGTCAGAATATATAAAGAACACTTACAATTCAACAACAAGAAGAAAGACTATCCAATTAAAAAATGGACAAAAAACTTGAATAGACATTTCTTCAAAGAAGATATAAAAATGGGCAGTAAGCACATGAAAAGTTGTTCCACATCATTAGTCATTAGGAAAATCAAAATCAAAATCAATGGCCTAGATACCATTACACATTTACTAGAATGGCTATAATTTTTAAAAAGTGAAATATAGCAAATGTTGATGAGGTAGTGGAGAAATCGGAACCCTTATACATTGTTGGTAGATATGTAAAATGATGCATCTGCTATCCAAAACAGGTTGGTGGTTCCTCATTACCATATGACCCAGCAATTTGACTCCTAGGTACACATCCAAAAGAATGAAAAACAGGCATGCAAACAGATATTTGTACACTAATGTTCATTGCAGCATGATTCACAAGCCAAAAGGTAGAAACAACCCAAGAGTCTATAGACAGATGATTGGATAAACAAAAAGTGGTATATCCACATAGTGGAATATTATTTAGCCATAAAAAATGAAGTTCTGGTACATGCTACAACATGGACAAATTATGAAAACATTATTCCAAGTGAAATAAGTCAGAAACAAAAAGACGAATACTGTATGATTGTACTCAAATGAAATATCTTGAACAGGCAAATTCACAGAGAGAAAAAGGAGAGATTACCATAGCCTGAATATATTATTGCTTCATAGGTACAGAGTTTCTGTTTGGGCTGATGAAAAAGTTTTAGAAATAGATAGTGGTGAAGATAATGCAACATTCAGAATATAATTAATACCACTGAATTTAAAAATGATCAAAATGAATGGAAATTATGTTATATATTTACTGTGATTAAAAATAAAAATAAGAAAAAGTATATTGGATTTGGGGGCAGAAGGCAGAAGTAAAAGAATATATGACCTGGAAGAGCCAAGTGTATGCTTGGTGGGGATATGGAAAGACAGGATGGCCTCAGTCAGGCTGAGGTCAAATTGTGAATAAGTCTAAGAGCCCTGCTAGAGAATCTGGACTTCTAGAAGGTGCAATGTATTTAACTGTTGTTGTGTTGTTACTTTTATTTTAGCTTGGAGAACTGGTTGACTTGTAGAGGAGTAACAGGCCTAGAGATCACCACACAGCAATTACAAAAGCACAAATAAGAAACCTCAAGAGCCTAATGTATGGCGGTGGTGATGGGGCAGAGGGAGAGGAGGGCTGTGAGAGGGTAGCAGAGGCTGAATCCTTACGGTTTGTGGCACAAGAGAAGGATGAGGAAGGGCAAGGAGTTGAGGATGACTCTACATGATTCTAGTCCGCTGCCTTGCTCTTACTTCAACATGCCTGTGGCTTAGAGAGATTGGGTGGCTGGAACAACCACAAATGGCTAGTGAGATGCAGAACTAAGGATCAAATCCAGGTTTCCTGACTCTCAGCATCTTTTGCTCTTACAGAGTCTCATAATTAAAGTTTTAATTTTATTTTAAACCCCTGCATACAATTTAATCAGTTTGAGGCTGGCAAGGTCCTTTGGTTTTCTGCCTCTCCTTATTTTTGTTTCTGACTCCTCCAAGCCACTGCGTTCCATGGGGCCACTTGCTTGGGGAAGGGGATTGTTCCCAGTTCAGCTGCAGCTCCAAAATGCCTCCTTTTCCCTTGACCCTTTGTTCTCTTGCTTGTGGACTTCCTATTTCCCCTACCCAGAAGAGAAGAGTGAGCTTAGCCAGGTCCAGGAGAAGTATGTAGATGGTTGTAAATTAATTTCCATGGTTTCATCATTATTAATCTTGTCTGGGTACATGATTAGAGGCCAATGACATACTAATTAGTCACTGTAATTAGCAAATGTCAGAGAGGGTCCAGGGGCTCCATGGGTTAGACACAAGGGGTTGCCTTTGATAGTGGGGTCATTCAAGGCCAGCCTGCCTCCTGTCACATCCATCTTTATTTGGCTAATCAACCCACCCAAGACATATTGTGTATGTTTTATAGGTTTACCTGCTTCTCAATGTAAATAATTTCTTTATGCTTATTATTTGTAAATGAAGACATCAAATAATTTGATGGGTGATGAGTTAAATAGTGGAATAGAAAATAATAAGAGGGCAGAGCTTGTAGGGAGTCCAGAAGGCAGGAAAATTGAATCCATATCTCAGCCATGCCCAGGCTGGTGTGCAGCCTTAGGCAATTCACCATCAAAGCGAGGCCTGTTTGCTGGATCTGGAAGTGGGAGAGTGGGCTTCTCTCCAGTGGTTGCTACTTGATGCACTACCCCTCCATTCCCTATCTTCATTACTCTGATTTATTTTTTGCCATATCTATATCATATATCATCTGATATATTTACTATTTATGTTTATTATCTGCCTTCCCATACTAAAATCTAAGCTCTAAGAAGGCAAAGGGTCTCCGAAATTTTTGTTCCCTGCTGTATCCCAGTCTCTGGAAGTGTGTCTATCACATATTAGTCACCCAATAAATAATTGTTGAATGAATGGAGGCATAAATAAATGAAATTCTGAGAGAGTGCAATCTAGAAACAGGTTTTGTAGCTACCTGGAATGTCATTGCCTTGCATGCTACACTAAATCATAGCCTAAGATTGATCCCGCGCAGAAGGATGACAGGGAAGGGGAAAGAAGCCCGAACTAGCACAGGACAATTACAAAGGGCACAACCTCTACACATTTGCAAACAGATATAATCCCTCTCCTAATTCCTTTATACCTTTTCTCAAGTTTGACTCAAAATGACCTCAGTTTTATTCCATTCCTTGGTTTTATCCTCTTCATCACTATCTGAGGAATTCAGCTCTAGTGCACACTCTAACCCAACCAGAGGATCTTACAAATCTTTAGACCCTGGAAGTTTCTGAATCCATGGACAATCTTCCACCTCAGAAAGCCTGACAGACACCAAGTTAACAGCACAATCTCCTTTTGAATTGTTTATTAAGCAGACTCTACGTTCACCCTCCCAGGTAAAGGATATGCCAAGTGCCAGAAATATCAGCCATTTGTCACGCTATCCAAAAAAGCAGACAATGGCTAATAGCTTTCCTAGGAAAAAGATAATAGAAAATCAGTATCAGTTTCTTCTAGATTGCAATGGGTATGTTGGCAGGAAAAAAAATGGGATGAACCAATGAATGACAGCATCAAATGCAGATCACTTCTTCCACATGAAAGGATGGTGGGTCTCCACTTCCACAAGCATGGACTGTGCCCACCAGAATCACAGGAAGCAACTTCACTTCAGTCTAACCCAGCAATGGTTTTAAAATGAGCTTGTACCACCCAACAGTAAGAAATTCTGCCAGTACATTATTGCCTTCAAGTTCTATATAGTTTCATGGCATCTTGTGGCTGTTAAAAAAGTGACCCAACTTATACAGCTGTTCGACAGCTATCTCTGTCTAAGATGCTTTTCACATTTTCAAAGAACCAGAACCTTTCCTCCAACTAAGTTTTTTCTAAAAGCACAAGCAATAGTTCGGGGCAAAGGGAATCTAAAGAAGAGCATGTAGATTTCTCTCGATTTTTCTAAGGAAGAAATCAACGTGGTAAATAAAGTGGAATAAGTATACTCTAAGTATCCATCATATTGATGTAACACATTACAAATCATGAGGCAATTTTTACAAACATTATGTCATTGATATACATATAAGCTAAGTCAGGTAGGAAGACATAATTATATTCATGTTATAGATAAGGAAATTGAGGCTCAGAAAAAATAATTAATTTGGCTACATTCACATAACTGGCTTAGAATGCAAATCAAGACTCCAACATAGTCTTGAGATGTTAACTACATTGTTCTTCCCACCATGTGTAGCTGTGCCTCCATTCAACACCACTTTAAGACAATACATTTTCTGTTTAAACACATTATAAGATGGTCTTTAACAATGCAATATAGATGGGACATTAGCTGAAAGCCTGCAGAATTTAGATGCAAATTGCATATTAGTGTCAAATCAGCTTGCCACAGGGCCTTCTTACCAGGCAAGGCTGGTGACAGGGCCTGTTCTCTCCTTCCCTTTGCAGAGTCAGTCTCTCTACTCTGCAGGAAGGGCCTTGGCGTGTACAGAGAGAGGCCTGAGTGCCAGACAGCACTGTTGCAAAACCAAGAGGATCAGAAAAGTCAGTGAAACCTACAGGACAACTTTAGGGGCTGCGACAAATTGGTCACGCTGCAGTGCCTGTGTCAGGCTCGCCTGTGATGAAGTCCACTCTTGTCAGTTGTTCACTGCCTGGCCTTAACAAGCTGTCTGACTCTTCTGAGCCTCAGTTTGCTGAGTTGCAAACGGGGGTATAATTTTGCCTATCTCACAAGTGTATTGTGAAGCTTAAGTGATAGCACTAGGCATCGATTCTAGAACACAGATGGTGCTAGAGACGTAATAATGTCCTTTCTTACTTCTTATGACCAACAAAAGCAAGGAGATGGAAACCGACAGAAGCTTGGATTCATATTTTCCAACTTGTTCATTGGAGCATGCAATTCTTATCCCTGCAGCCCAGTGGCTGACTTATGAGTTCTGTCTATGTCTATTGAACCAAATTTGTAGAAAGAGTGTCTTATCTCTATAGCCATCTCCCTGCCATCATCCCAACAATCAACAAGTACCAAGGGGGACGGAATGTCAGGTGGCCTTTACTTGGGGGTCTGCAATAAAAATGAATCAGGCCTGGCATGGTGGTTCACGCCTGTAATCCCAGCACTTTGGGAGGCCGAGATGGGTGGATCACCTGAGGTCAGGAGTTTGAGACCAGCCTGGCCAACATGGTAAAAGCCAGTGTCTACTAAAAATACAAAAATTAGCCGGGCATGGTAGTGGGCACCTGTAATCCCAATTATTCCAGAAGCTGAGGCAGGAGAATCACTTGAACCTGGGAGATGGAGGTTGCAGTGAGCCAAAATCATGCCATTGCACTCCAGCCTGGGCAACAAGAGTGAAACTCCATCTCAAAAAAAAAAAAAAAAGAAGAAGAAGAAGAAGAATCAACAGGCAGGCCTCCTGTCTCTATCCCATTTACAGCATGGCATAGTAGAAAGAGCAGTAAGCTGAGATCACAAAGCCTAGGTTCTCTGTAGCTATGCCCCTTGGACACATAGATTTAGCCTCAGTGTTCTCATCTGTGAAAAAGGAGTCATAATCTCTGCCTCCCTGGAAAGGGTGTGTATGGAACCAGGACAAAGTAGAAGACATGAAACGCAACAGGTGGGTGAGGCACTAAGAGAACTAATGAGGCTGGGTTTGTTTACAGGGTCCCACTGGGGGCTGCTGTGTGCTCTCCTCCCCTCGCTGGCTCCAACTCCTGCAGACCCTTGGCGTCTGTTTCCCCAAACCCCAGAGCTTTGGCAAAGGGCTCTGAAGCTTACCAGGAGAGACTGAGGGGAGCCCACAGTGGGAGAGCGGCACCTTTCTAATGAGCCACTAAACAGAGTAGATTTATAAGTCAATAAACATGGGCCCATTGAGAGTGCAGGCTCCCAACTGCCCCCGTGGGAGGGGACCTCGCTGGGCTCCACATGTGGCACCCTCTGAGGAGGGTGGGAGTGTGGGGGCCGGGAGCCGGCCCAGCACGTTCGGGCAGCCCTGAGCTGCACCTCTGTCCTCCACTCCACGGTGCTTATTCTCCGCAGTGAGCGCCTAGCTCCTGCTGGATCAGAGCCTCTACAGGGTGGAAAGTGAAACTGAGACAGGTAACTCAGACCAAAATAATGCTGCAGCAGAGCAGGGATTTGAGTTCCTGTCTATGTCTATAGACATAATCCACCATAGAAGCACAACTATCCCCAGTGTCCTCACCTGAAATGGAAGCAGCAGATGAGAGCCCTGGCCGCTCCAGCGAAGGCTGAGCATTGGTCGAACTCAGAGCCGGCTTCAGGGTTCGGAGAGCAGCCAGCAGGGCTCCGGGCTGTTGCTCAGAGCTGGGCAGCAGGCAGCAAATGCCCCCTTGCCAGGAGACATGCCCTCTGATGAAGACCCATTCTTCAGAGACCCTGCAGGCTGCAGCTATGCTGTCACTAAAAAGCAAATTTATAACCCAAGAGTTGGATAATTTAAGCAAGAATTGGGAGGAGCTAAAATCTCTATCAGTAAAAATACTTTTTTCTCTCACCAAAAACTGAACCGACACCACCTCCACTCCCCTCGCCCGCCACATCCCATTTCTTTAAATAGAGAACACCCATAGTGCAATTAAAATGACTTTTTGGAAAAATTGGATTTCTAAGCAATCTGCAGTTGGAAACAGGTGTTCCTGTCGTGGGGTAAAAGGTGCCCAGCTGCTCCCGCATCCTCTCCTGCCTCCCTCCGTTCAGGGCTCGGGCCTGATGTGAGCCTGGCTGCTGCTGTACTGCATGGGGGATGGTTGTCATCTCCAGACACTGACTTTAGGGGCAGACCCAGCATCCTGCCACCGCGGAGCAGGGCAGGCAGTGGCGCCAGAGCCAAGCTGGGGCGTGCAGTGCACCTGCCTGTCAGCCGGCTGGGGTGCCGAGGCGTCGCATCAGAATTGCAGGATGCAACACATCTGCCTGCATGTGAGCCGCGGGGGGAGACGCAGGCAGCTGATAAGCAGGCCATTTGTTCCTTTTTAGTGGAGGAAGGGGATGTAGAGTAATGTAGTGTAACAGCAGCAAAAAGCGCAAGCCAGCAAGAAAGGCTTTCTTCAAAACCTTCTTAGCTTTCAACGCATCAATTCAGCATATTGTCAAATCCAATGGAAAGAAAATAAATCCGAGGGGGTGGGAGAACAGTGTGTGCTGGAGACTTTAATGCAGTCCAGCCTCCTACTCTATGAGACCTTACATGGTTACCCCTCATCAGGCTGCTGTATCCAAGTGGTTCTGCTAATCCAGGTGGATGAGACCAGGAAGGAGCTGGTCACGTGGCCATCACAGCTTCATGGCTTTCCTGCCTGTCCTCCCCCACCCCCTGCCCAGCCTGCAGGGATGTTTGGCGTTTCGCTCAGTGGGGGGGCATCACGGGCTTCGCTGAGAGGTGATGGAGAGAAGCCCAGGTTCTTCAGCTCGAGCTCCTCTTTAAATAGTAGTGCGGGACAGGCTGGTTAACCTTGTTCTCCTCTGGAGGAAGCCAGCCTCAGTGTCTTTGTCGTCTTTGTCGCCTATATTCTATATAAGAAGAGTGTCCCAGCCTTCTTTGCAAGCTGTGTGCAGAAAAGAGACACAAAAAGGTGCCAGTTTTACAAAAAGGCGGAGGTGCTAGCTGCCGACAGGGTGGCGCAATTGCACAGGTCCCAGGAAATCTCAACAGCAGATGCCCTGCAGACCTGAAAATCTTGTCTCTCATCCAATGACCAATTGCTTGAAATTCCACCATGCAAAGCTCATTCTTTTGTTTTGGGATCCAGTTGGCCAGGAAATGCCTCCAGTCATCTGGGATGTTTAAACAGTCAGAGAGAATAAGCATAGGTAATCTTTACTTGAGATTTTTCTTGAGATTAAAATAAAGGGGAAGGGGATCTCCTAAGGAATGAATTAAAAGTAAAGGGGAAGGGGCTCCCCTAAGGAATGGATAACCAGCAAGTGCTGCAGGCAGAGAAAACCTCCCCCTTATCTTGGCACAAAGGACAGAGATCTCTGTGGTTTGCCTTAGAGAAGCAAAACTGGCCCTTGAGGTGGTTTGAGGGAGCTGGGGAGGACTAAGGGTCAGGGAAGGGGAAAGTGACAATAAAGTTGCCAAAAAAAAAAAAAAAGGCACTCAGCACAGCAACAGGCCTGGAAAACCCCTCACCCTGGTGTCCTTGATAGGATATATGGACTTTCAGGGCCACCTAGTTGGGGTTAGCCCCGACAAAGCTCTCAGCCACCCTGGGCACTTGCTCACGTATGGCCTGAGCTATATCCTCTCTTTCCTTTACTCTGTCTCCATATAGAATAATATGCGATTAATTGATTTTCTGTCACTCTTTTAGTACAGAAAATTAATTTCAGAGCAACCTTGTTTTCTCAGGGTATGAATCCTCTACACGCAGAGTAATTCAGCTCCTCCATTATTCATGAGAGAAAATAGTGATGGAGTGTGCACAGAGGCCGCCCCAAGGCCACAAAGTGATAGTCTGTGTTACTGATACAACAATATTCCACTAGTGCCTCTAAATAATTCACATCTACAACTCAATTTGGGCCTGCGTGCTGCTCAGGATGTGGCTGGGGGAAGCATGGCTGGGAGATTTGGGAGATTCTCAATGACAAGGAAGAGGGGAAGCAGGCAGGGCCTCCCGATGCCATCCTGAGGCTGGCGAAGGAGCGGTCTCCTGGGGCCTGAAGCTGCAGCCTGTTGCTGCAGTCCCGGGTCCCCCTTCATGGCAAAGCTCACACCTGTTCTGTGAGATAGTTAAGAGCTTCTCAAAGAAGACACACAAATGGCCAACAGGTACATGAAAAAAATGCTCATCATCACTAATCATCAGGGAAATGCACATGCAAACCACACTGAGAGATGATCTCACCCCAGTCAGGATGGCTATTATCAAAAAGACAAAACATACAATAACAATGCTGGCAAGAAATCAGAGAAAAGGAGACTCTTATACGCTGCTGGTGGCAATGTAAATTAGCACAGCCTCTATGGAAAACAGTATACAGGTTCCTCAAAGAACTAAAAATAGAACTAAAAATAGATCCAGCCATCCCCCTACTGGGTATTTATCCAAAAGAAAGGAAATCAGTATGTCAAAGGGACACCTGCAGCCCCATGTTTATTGCAGAACTGTTCCCAATAGCCAAGATATGGAAGCAAACTAAGTACCCATCAATAGATGAATGGATATGGAAAATGTGGTATATATCACAATGGAATACTATCCTCCCATAAAAAAGAATGAAACCCTGTCATTTGCAGCCACATGGATGTCACTAAAGGTCATTATGTTAAGTGAAATAAACCAGGCACAGAAAGACAAATATTTCCTGTTCTCACTCACATGTGAGGCCTAAAACACTGGTCTCGTGGAGGTAGAGAGTAAAACGATAGTTACCAGAGGCTGAGAAGGGGGTTGGAGGGGGTGAAGAAAGGTTGATGAATGAGTGCAAGCATACAGTTAGGTAAAAGGAGTAAATTCTAATATTCAATGCAGAGTAGGATGATTGTAGTTAATAACAATGTATTGTATATTTCAGAATAGCTAGAAGAGAGTTGAAATAATACCAACACAAAAAAAATGATAAGTGTTTGAGATTGTAAATATCTCAAATACCCTGACTTGGTCATTACAAATTCTATGCATGTATCAAAATATCATATGCAGCCCATATATATGTATAATTATTATGTATCACCAAAAATAAAAAAATAAGAAACACATCATGAGACTGCTGAGAGAGAAATGTGAGCAAACAGGTGGAGTAGCTAGCTGCTGGAGAAGCTGGGCAGGACCCACAGACATCAGATTCAGCTCATCTCTTACTTTCAGTTTTAAGGATTCTGCCTACTTTGTTTTGTTTATTTGAAACCTAGCTGTTCATCAAGCCCTTTATCTGCAGCATTTGTAAAACGTGCAGATTCCTGTACCCAACCCAGACCTACTGAATCAGGAGCTCCTGCAAGTCTGTCTTTTGAACGAGTTCCCAGGTGATTCTTCTTATGTGGTTGTTCTCACAGGAACTGCTGGACTAGATGATACCCAACGGCCCTTCCAGTTTGGACATCCCCTGATGATTTTAAGCAAGAAAATGGTGAACCCAAGCCTGGGAAAGGAAGGGCTGTCTCATAGGACTGTCAGTAACCAACGGAACAAGTAGATCACCCTATCAGCTAGGGAGGAACGGAGGGAAAGAAACAAGGTCCAACATATAACAGAGTTCATCAAGCCTGCTGTCTTCTCTCTCAAGACTGAAGCCCGAGAAAAGACGTGTGTCCCTGATTGCTTCCAAAAAACGTCAGTGGCCCACACGCCATATCCAGGCCATCTTGAAATGGGTATAGTGGTAGGAAGGATTCTAAGATGACCCCAGATTCATACCTACTACTGTCCATGCCCTGTGTAATCCCTCCACTTGGATTTGGGCAGGGATGGAGAATATGATGGCTCTGTGTCCCAAGGTTAAATTACTAATGAGTTCACTCTGACATAACCAAAGGCAGGATTTGAACCTGAGGGTGCTTCCAGTTGCCAACAGTGACCTCTAGCCAACAGCCAGCCAGAAAACAGGGACATCAATCCTACAAGCACAAAGAGATGAATTCTGCCAACACCTGAATACGCTTTGAAGAAGACCCTGAGCCTCAGATGGGATCACAGTCCTGCTGACACCTTGATTAAGCCTAGAAAGACCCTGAGCAATGGACCCAGGTGCCTGGTCTCCTGACGCATGGAAACTATGCATCAGGCGATCTGTTAGGCAGCAAGAGAAAATCAATCTCACATGCAATAAAATAAAAACAATGGCATGCACATGCCCTTCACAATTTGCAAAGTGATCACCAGGCCCACACCTTACCCAACTGGGCCTGCTGAGGCCTGCACCTTCACGCAGTGCCCAGGAGTGTCCATTGGATGAACCTTCTCACACTGATGCTCAGGCAAGGCTGGGAGGCTGGGTGGGGCCATTTTGATTTTCTAAATTTCAACTTCACAGATGGAGAAACTGAAGCTCAGATACATTTCTCTGGGGTCGTTTAAAGAGTCCACAGAAGAACCTGGACTCAACTTTAGGCCTTCTGATTCCAAAGCCAGGGATCTGTCCTCTATGCCGCCACTCCCAGCGTGATCCTCTCCAAGAAAAGAGTTGTTTTAAACTTAAGTCCCAAGTTGCTGAAGGACTATAACTTTTTTAAAAAAGTGTAACTCAGAGTGGCTGAAAGAAGGTGAGTGTCGTGAGGTTGCCAGTGCCCTTCCCCCTCTGGCATGGCATCCTCCCCTGTCTACCCTTCAGTTGCATGGTGGGCAGGGGTCTTGCAGGGAGAGGCCAGTGCTATTGCAGGCACCAAGGCTGCAGCTGACGCATGCCCCACTCCAGGAGCCCTCAGCCGAACCTCCAAGTGCAGCTCAGCGTTCCTGCCCTTCTCTGACCCAGGGAGACAGAGAGCCCAGCCAAACCACTCATCAACAAACCCACTGTCATGTGTCATTAATGGTGTCAGATCAAATCCAAGCAACAATTGGAAAAACAGATTGCAACATTGTGCTCTTTATTGCTGGTGTTTCTGTGGAGCATTAGCAATAAAAAGACTCCAGAGAGGCGCTGTAAAGGAAAAAGCGAAAAAGCAAAAAAGAAAGCAAGAAAGGTACTTTTTCCCTTGCTGCAAGCTTCACGACACAGCCACTTTGTAACATGCACTATATGCAGCAGCCACTCTGCACAAGGCCCAATAACCTCCTTCCAAATGGTAATAAATCCCCTCGGACCCCAACACACTTGTAATTTACAACTTGGCTAAAATGAACATTATTTCAAGCTAAGCGTATTCTCAGAGGTGCAGGAGAATGTGGCAGCTTTCCTGCTGACAGAGGAGTTTCTTTTTAAATGTCATGCATTCACTTTCATTACTTCCAAATAATTGCCGGAAAAGATCGGCCGCTGGACAGGGCTGCCCACTTTACATCACCACGAGTCAATTTCATCACCATCAAAGGAGCCCCTGGGAGCTGGTTTCAGCCTAGGGAGGGTTCAGCCCTCGGTAGCTTGTTCCCTATTGGTCTCTTGGCTGTGCAGATAAAGGTGCCTCCATCATTCTCCTGGGACAGCTTCAGGTAAGATGGAATGTTGTCTATAGATAGCATAACCTATCATCACTGCCATCGTCAAATATCATTCTGCTGCATCCATTGGATAATAATGCCATTGCCTGCCCAGTCCTTTATGTGGTGCTTGTTATCTGGCGCTAACTGGAGGAGGTGTATTCCTGTCCCTCATGGAAGTTGGATCTTTGATCAAGAGGATGAAAGCACAAGAAGATATTAAACTGCATGCTTTTCTACATGCATATTGTATATTTTGGGGAAAGTCTGCTTTCAAATCTCACACACTTTTGCTGTCAAAGCTCTGATTTTGGACATCTATTGCAGCATAATAAACTACCCCCAAAACTTCGTGGCTTAATTATTTCTTATGAGTCTGCGGGTTCAATAGGTTCAGCTGTGTGGGTGTTCTCACTGTAATGTCAGCTGGGGTTGCAATCATCTGGGGACTGGACTGAGCTGCAAAGTTCCAGGCAGCTCACTCACATGTCTGGTGCCTTTGTATGAAAGGCAGGAAGACCAGACTCAGCTGAGCAGGTGGGCAACTGGGCTTTTCTCTCTCTCCATCAGGTAGACTCGAGGCCTTTCGCCCACCACATGGCCTTTCCTCGTGGTCTCTTCATGCGGTTTCTTCTGCACGGCAGTTGCACTTCCTGCATGGTGGCTGAGGACCCATAAAAGTACAAAAGTAAAATCTACCCGGACTAACACAGGATCACTTTTGCCACATTCTACTGGTCAAAGCGAGTCATAAGGCCAGCTCAGATTACACATGGAGGTGAGTAGACAAGGATGCGAGCACCAAGAGATGTGGTTCATTGGGGCCACCTTTGAAGATTAGCTCGAATCAGGAAGATGGAAACGGAAGACCAGAAAGCCACACATCCTTTGTGAAACATCTTTAGATAACTGCCATCAGCTGTAATCTCCCTTAAGGAGTGAGCATGAAGCAGTTTTATTTCTTCCAATCACTGCCTCAAACTGTGATAGGTTTAATCCCCCTCTCCTATTACTTAGTGATATCCCAGGCAGAATCCACAACTTTCTAGTCACGTTCACTGATTACAGTAGTCTGATTCAGTGTATTAGATGACACTGGAGAATTATTTTCTTTAGGCTTGATTATGTCTTTGTGATTATAAGAAAAATAGTCTTAATTTTAAGAGAACATACTGCAATGTTCAGGGCTAAAGTGTCACAGCATTGCAATTTACTTTGAGATAGATAGATAGATAGATAGATAGATAGATAGATAGATAGATAGATAATAACCATTAACAATTTGTGAAACTGGTAAGTAATTAAATGGGTGTTAATTGTTCCAATTTTTTAACATTTCTGCATATTTTTTAATTTACCTAATAAAATGTTGAAGAAGAAATCCAGTCCACTTTATAACTTCCATTTAATACCCAATTTAAAGGGATCCCTCTCTCCCATCATTGGCACAGCTTGGGGCTTTAGGGACTTGCAAGAGGATGGGAGGCGGTCTGTTCACACATTGTGTTGGAGAAGGAATTATCTCTTTGCCTAACTGTGTACAATCATAATTCTACCCATACTGGTTTTTATGGCTTCTCTGGTGCACACCAGTCACTATTACTATTCTTTGCGTGGCACATGTTGGGATATTTGGAGGCTCCTGTGGGTCCCGCGCAGTTCTCTGACAGGTAAGACCTACCTCTAGCTCTTCCTCCTGCACACTGGCCCCCTCAGCCCTTGCCACCTGTAGTCCACCTCCTCGAAATCTCTTGCTCCTGCATCCCTTTCTCAAGGAATAGATCTGATCTCTCAGGTGTGATGCAGGCAAGATGGTGAGAGTTAGCTCTCTCCGTCTGTGCCTCCTTGATCCAGGAAGGACTTGAAGAGCCAGTCGGGGGGGTCAGGCCACTGCATGGCTGCCACTTCCTCAAGACTCAACACCCACATTTCCCTTTCCCTCGCTCTGAGGCAGGTCTGTGAGTTCCCTTGGTAGGACATCCAAGCAAGGAACAAGATATTAATCTTCCAGTTTCACAAGTGCACCCTCCTCTCGTGGTTTGGTAAGGAGGAGAGAATGGAAGCTCCTCTTTCCCCTCTTCATTCACTGTGAACACTGCACCCCTACAAAGCAGACAATTCTGATGACTGCCCACTTCTTAGCCCCCAGTTCTCTCCATATGCAGACTGAGATTCAGTCATGGGGCAGGGGCCTGATTATTGCAAGAAAGTCAATGTTGCCACTTGTGGAAGCTCTGGAAGAAGATGCTGACCCAGTTGTTAATGGATCTCTTTACAATGTGGGGTTTAATGCCTCCTATCTTCAGCAGTAGAACTTCATCACTAATTCTAGGGCAACAAGAAAAAATCCTCCACATCCCTTACAGAGGCATAAATATGTTTATTGTATCTGGTGCAGAAAACGTGGGTTGCAACCCAACTCAACCACTAACTCACTATGTGACCTCGGACAATTATTTAGTTTCTGTGGTCCTTAGGGTTGGTAAGTACACACCGTCTGGTCTGGTGGGTTTTCAGATGAGTATTACAGACTCTGAGGACTCCCAGGAGATACTTTAGGGACTCTGCAGATATTGGCATGAATCTGAGCAAATAGCCAAGAGCTAGACTGGCCAGGGAATCAGTTCATGACTCTAATCTGTTTTTGACATCAGGGTTCCAGGTACGATTTGCATTTAGAAAAAAGGAAGAGTTCCACTCTAAAAATGTTTGAAAGCTATTCGTCCATCCAACTGCTTCATTTGACTGTCACAGAAAATGCCAGCCTCTGAGGAATGGCTGATGTGATATGTGCTACCATACCAGTTCAACAAGCCACCAGTTCTCTCTGTCAGAACCAGACAAGTAAACAGTTCCCAGATTGAGAGCAGAAAGAAGAATCCTTTGAAGTATTATGTCCAGGAGAGGAATTTGACCACCATCATCAAGCAAGAGAATCTCTCCCTGTCATGGTTTTCTCTGTGTGTGTGCGTGCGTGTGTGTGTGCACATGTGTGAGCCTCCCCCTCAGTCTGCCTGTTGTTGTGTACCAGGATTAAATTTAAAACTACACAAGACATCTGAGGCCGGATAATCAATCACTTCATCACTGCCACTGCAGATAAAGAGAGCGGCGAGACAGGAGGAAAGATGGAGGAGCACATAAGGGAGAGCAATAAACTCCCTGCCTCCGAATCAGCCTCAGAGCAACAAGCCACACTCCTTTGGTGCTCATGGGACTCTGTGTGAAGGAATTGGAGAATGAAGAAGAAGGCTGAAACAGAAACTAAGCTTCCTCCGAGAGAAGCCCAGGGCTGTCCCAAACATCTGGTGTGATGAGAAAGCCTGGAAGCCGAAAGGGGTCTAGAAGATGTTGGGTTGGAAGAGGACTTCATTCGGCATGCAAAGGATTCTCAAGAAGTCACTGCATGTCACTGTTCACTGAGCTGACCAACAAACTCTGTGTGCATGATTCTGGGCTGTTTTCCTTATAGCTGGAGCAGCATGGGCATAGCAGGGTCTCAAGAGTCGGGAGGACCCCCACTGTCACCCTGGCTGAACTGGACCATGGCTCACTCCTCCTAGAGGGATATCAAGCCCAGCCTCTGGCAGGGGAGACTGCAGTCTGTCAACTCTGAGTGGCATCCGTGGAGTACCACGTTCCAGCGTCCCGTGTCCTCTGCATAAATGCAATTTCCCCAAATGTCAGGAGGAAAGCATTATAGATAACACATTGTGTGTGTCTTTGACCCAGTAAGTGCTGAAATCACAGATCTCATTATTCTGACATGATAGAATTTTCTCTCTTTCTCTCTCCCAGCACAGGCTGACTGCTGTTGTTTTTCAAACTGCAGACCTAATTGCCAAAGGTGCAAAGCCACCACAGAAAAAGAGGCCTCACCTATTTCCTACCCCCAAAACAAAATGCCAGGTCTCCTTGTATGAGAAGAAAATGATCTTAAAGTCAGCTCATAACAGGACATTAAGTTGTGGATAATTTGGGCCAGAGCTTTCCTGGATGCCTGAAAAATAGACAGTATTTGACATTGAAAGCAGAATTGCCCTGGATGACTCCACCAGCACATCTGACTTCCAGTGCGAGAGCCGTCTGAGATTTAGGGTAGGGGCAAGAGCAATGAACGAATTTGAGAGCTGGATCTGTTCTGTCTATCTGTGCAGTCATACTGAAGTTGTTAATTCCCCTCGGTTAATCTTCTCATCTATAAAAGTAAAGGATTAAAGCTATGTCAGAGGATGGATGTGAGAAACAAAGAGATGGTGATGCGTATATGGTGCCTGGCAAAGAATCGGTGCTAAAAACATTTATTACAGTTAAATCTGGAGTTCCACATTAGGGATGTAGTCAATAAATCATCCATTCAATCAACAAACAAACAAGTGTTTACTGAGTGCCCTGATCTTGAAGACAGAAGACATGGGCTCACTAAGTATTTGTTGAATGAGTGAATTGCTTCTCATTTATCATGAGGGGACTGTGGACAAGTCCAATTCTTTCTCTGACTGTTTCACAGCCTATAAAATGCAAGGTATATAGGAATCACCTTGAAGCAGTCTTCTGGTTTTGAGACTCCACTGCTCGAGAGGGCCTGTGTGAAAGCACAAAGAGGTACAGTACAAGACAGAGTGGCAGCTTTCCCAAGCTTTATGATGTAGTTAACAGGGTGTGTCAGATGTATCTCCATGAAGGTAGCAAATAAATTGAGAGCTAGGTCTATTCTGTCTATCTGTGCAGTCAGAGGTGGTATGTGAGGGGTGCAGCTAAGGGGCAAGTGCTAAAGGTGTTCAGAAGAGAAAGAGGGCTGGTGTTTGGAGGAAGTGAGGCCAAGCCTGCACCTTGGAGGTACGACGGGATTGTATTGGCAGAAAGAAGGCCAAAGGCATTCCAGGCAAGGTGTGCTGACCTTCACAACTCAAGGGAATGGTTACATTGACCGAAATCTCAGTGAAGTTCAACTCAAGTTAGAAGTCAAACCATGGGATACGAGTGCCAGTTATTAAAAGGCAGAACTGCATAACAAGCATCACCCACCTGTTGTGGGCTTCCTAACAGGCCTTCTTGTAACCCTCCATCTTGCCAGGCCAGCACCCAAAATGCCAGTGAGAACCTGTCCCTCCTGACCTCCCCGCCTGGCTTCTCCATCACCTCTTCATGGAGTCTTTCTGAAAAGTCTCTGCCCCATGTTTGTCTCTTCTCTTGCCCACCTTCCTCTATAGGCTTAAAGGGAAACCCAGAAAGCAACGACACTGGGTAGGTTATCTTTGGTCTTACTCCCTTATTGGATTGTTGAACTACAAATGCCACATTTTCTCCTTCAAGCTTGGTCTTGCCTTCCTCTTTCTACCATAGAAAGAAGCAACAATACATACACTGAGTTTTTCTGAAAAAAATACACTTTTACATTCATTGTAAATTTTGGAAAGTATAGGCAAGTATAAAGAAAGTAATAAACACCAGTGTCAAGCATAGATGATAGATGGATAGATGATAGGTAAATGATTGATAGACATAGATAGATAGATTGATAGAATGATAGCTAATAGATATTCAAAACTGCATATATAGCTTTGTATTGTGTTTGTGTGTTTATTTCCACTTATCCCCAAATGAGCATTTTCCCATGTCCTTAAAACATTATTTGAAAACAATGGCTTTTAATGACTGCATAGTATTCCATTGAATGGATTTAACCATAAATTATCTAACTATTCCCATATGTTGGATATTAAGGTTGTTTCTAATTTTTAGCTATTACAAACAATACTACAATAAAAATCCTGTACACAAATCATTTTCTAGTATGATTTTCTAAGGTTAAAATCTTAGAAATGGAATTTCTTGGTCAAAGTGTATATATGATTTAAGGTTATTACATTCCTCTTTATCACTACAAATGCTCTGCAGTTCATTGATCAGCTAACGACATATTGCTAACATTACAATGACTCTCCATGAGGATGAGCCTTGTCTCCCCAACTGACCATAAGCATCCCCTGAAGGCACCTTCCACAGTGGTCAGCAGATGGGTAGTGAGTGCGCAAATTAGGACCACTAGACTTAGGTGAATCTGTTACCCGCCAGAGGAGTCCAGTATCACAGAAGATTCACTTTGTTGTCCATCCCAGGAGGTTTAGTTGCCAAAGTTCAAAAAGACCTCTTTATTACTTGGCCTTGCCTACAGAGTAATCCCGCACCATAACTTTCAGGTCCTGATGAATCCATCTCCGCCAAAGAGCTTCCTGACTGTCTGAGTTACTCCAAAACAAAATAGGCTTCCCTAAAAGTTGGTGAGTGAGGACCCTGGGATAGGGATGCTTCTCCAGGGATTCAGCCTGAGATGAGGTTTGAGCACCATCCAATCCTGAGATCCAGGGATTCCTCATGATGGTTGATTCTCCTAACCCCAAAGTACAGGAGCCTACACTGAGGTCTTTCTCAATAAATGCTGTTGACTAGATGACAGGCAGACTCAGACCAACTCAACAACTGACAGAAATGAGTTGAAGGCAAAATCAATGGGGTTCACAAACCTAAGGTGCCTGTTAAATCTTCCTCCTCAGTATCAGTTACTTGATGGTTGCGTAAATCTTTTAAAACAGCTCTCATATTTCATTTCATCTGTGGCTGTACTACAGGAATGGGTGAGTGCTATCTATGCCTCCCACATGCCAAATTCCACCCAGGGAGGCTTCAGGACACAGAAGGGCTAGAGAGTAGCACATGGAAGTTGGGGACCAGATTCTTCCACAGCTGAATGAGTCCGCCATGTCCGACCAGAATCTTGATTTGAAAGCGCCATATAATTTACTTATTTAAGACTCCTGCAGCCAAATGATGGGCCACTGTGGATTCATTTCTTTCTTTCTTTCTTTCTTTTTTTTTTTTTTTTTTTTTTTTGAGATGGAGTCTTGCTCTGTCATCAGCCTGGAATACAGTGGCGCAACTTCCGCCTCCCAGCTTCAAGCCATTCTCCTGCCTGAAACTCCCGAGTAGCTGGGACTGCAGGCATGCACCACCACACCCAGCTAATTTTTGTATTTTTTCATTTCTTTTTTAACCCTTAACTGATGTAAGAGAAATTCAGTATAACTGTAAGTATGTACCAGTAACCAGAGCCAAGCTAATGGCTTGCTTGTCTGGGAGGTACCGAGGGAGCCTGCTCTAGGGCAGGAGTATATTGTAAGCAATGTGCCCCTGTTCAGTAAGTGGGTGCTTGGGAAATGTGTTGACGCTTCCTCTAATAAAGGATAAACAGCTTGTCCGATTTTTTTAAATGCCCCCTTTCTATTTATTTAAACTCTGGTCTATTTGCACCACTTTGAATCTACATGTGTTGAGTGAAGAATTCCTTCAAAGAATTCCTTTCCGGGTTGTCATGGCTCTGAGTTGAGGTCAGAGTTAACAAGGTTTTTCTAAGCCTGTAAGGTCTTCCCAGTTCCTAGGTGTGACATGGAGGACAAGGACCCTATGCTCTGTCTCCCCAGAACTCCAAAGCCTTGCCAAAAGAAAGAGACAGAGAAGACTGTAATTAATGTGGCGCTATTATCCTTAGCAAGCTAGGAGAGGATCAAAGGAGCAGGAAGGCTGCAGCCCTCCTGATTTCGTCAGCAGGTTGGTAGCGGAATGGAAAGGAAAGAGCTTTGCTTGTGTTAATTAATAACAACCTCTGCAGCTCTCCCCCGGGAAAGGTAGGAATCAAAGCACATCTCAAGCTTGGGGGCATTCCGGACGATTCTTGGGGCTCTTCTCTTTTAGCACCTTGTTGCCTTTGTCTTCTACTGTGTAGAAATAAATGATGTGCTCCGGACAGCAATTTTGCTGCAATTTCCTCAACCTCCAAGCCCCTGGGGACTCCTGATCTTCCTGCCAAATACCTCAGTCCTCCTCCTCATCTTCAGAGCCACACTGGGGCATTTATTGAGTGAGATTTTTTTTTCTTATTTTTCCCACCTTTCATTCCACCCCACCCTCCACACAGGCACCCGCAACATGTTCATTAATGAATGCATTTAATCAAGTTTATGAAGTCGCTTTATTATCAATAACCTTAATCACTCTTAATTGCTGCATCATTAGTTCGGCCACACTCAGATGTAGCAGTTAGGCAGAGCAGTAAATGACAGCCCCAGAAAAATGACTTGCTGCATGAAAGCCTGGGAGGAAGAAACTGACAGGAGAAGAGGCAAGGGAAGGAGAGAAGAGATGGGGAGCATTCAAGCTGTGCACAAGGCCTGCTGCTGGGCAGAGCCAGGCAGGGAGATGCCATTAGGAGGTTCGGCCAGGTGTAAAGATGCTGGTGAGCCAGTTTTGCATATTTCGAAACTTGGGGGAGCTCCGCATCAGCAGCGAGAGTGAACGTTCTGCTTGACAAAATTTGATGTTATGTTAATATCTAGCACCTGCCACCCTCGGGGATCTCCAAGCCCTCTGCAAGCTCCATCGTGTTCAAAGCCAAATGTGTAGTGGTTGTGAGGTGAAGGATGCACCTTGTCATCGGGAAAGCAGCAAGCAGTGGCCCGCTGCAGGTCTTTGTCGAGACATTAACTCCCCTGCCTTATGCATGTTCTTGAAGGCTCTGCACAGCCAAGGAGACCCACTGAGATGCCTCGGGTCAGAAAAAGAGGTGGCCAACTGCAATTTCCTTCTGTTGAATTAACTTCCCTAGGAGACCAGAGATCTCAGAGCCTGCCCAAATGCAACCTTAACTCATGGATTGTCTTAAGAGAGCCTCTCACTCTTCATAGGCCTCAGTTTCCCGTTCAGTAAGCAGATCTAAAAATATCTGTGGCAGCCAACTTCAAGCGGATGTTTAGAGTCTATGAGCCTGCATGTGCGGAAAGGGCTGTGAGTAACACTCAGTGTGCTCCGGAGTGAGGGAGCTAGAGAAATGTCAGCCTAGCTGTGGTGGGAGCCTCTACTGTATGAAGCCACTTCCTCCTTATAGTTGCCCCGCTAATGTCTACTTTGGCCTCCCCATGTCTGAGTACTTCTGTAATTCGTTTTCATGTGCAGGAAGTCTTAACCCTGGAGGCACAAAGCTCTCCTGATTTCCAGTCTCTGGAAGTTTCTTCTGTGCCACACCCTCCTTAAAAATGCAAAACCCATCTTTATATCTCCACCATTTACACAGTGATTTTCTATCTCTATTTATGCACTCACTTCAGCATCCACTGAAAAACATATTTGTTAGTACCTACAAAGCGTCAGACACTAGGACTATAATATTGTACATGGATCCCATCTTCAAGGAGCTTACAACTTAGTAATGAACCTCAGGAACATAGTTACTGTGTATTAACTATGTCCCAACTCTACTCACCACCTGGGTGTTAAACATCCCATAGAGAGATGCTCACTGTACTAGACAAACAAGCCAGTACCCCACCTCTCCCCCAACCCTCCTTGCTACTTTACCTCCCTCTAGAAGCCAATCAACTGGCTAGATAACACTTGGAGCTCAGGATGCCCTAATGGAGGCTCTGGAACAGTTAGAACCCAGTAGAAACTTACCTGTTCTATTTCAGAAACCAGAGAAAGCATGAAGAGTTCTCACCAGAGCATCAAAGGCCACCAAAGGGAAGGTCTGGGTAGGGCCGAATGACATACACTCAGGATCAGCTACATAATTTGCAGGGCCCAATGCAAAATGAAAACATGGATCTCATTAAACAATGACTAGGACTGTCAAGATAGTGACAACAGGACATGAAACCAAGCACAGGACTCTTCGAAATGTGGGACCCTGTGCAATTGATCAGACTGCACACCCACGAGGCCAGGCCTGCACACACCTCAAATGCTTGAACTTATACTCCCAAAAGCATCTCAGAATGCATTTCAAAGTCAGAAATCCTGTGCAGCTCACCCACTGTCTTGAAAGGGCCTAGCACACTGGCATGGTCGGTTTTAAATAAATATAAAGCCCTTATATTATCATCATTGTTTTGCTTACCTAGTCAAGTCTCTAGACAAAAAAGAAGGCAAATTATGTCTTTGGTGTCTCATAAATGCTTCTTCATGCCCAAACACACAATCTTTTTGGTGTTCTCATAATCTGAGGGCCCCACCAAAATCCCTGTATGGGAAAACCCTCCCTACATCATTCCTAGGTACCTGCAAGGAAAGCTCTGGTTATATGAGCTAGAAGCTTCATCCCTAACAGGAAGGGTCTGGAGCTCTTCAGCCACAGGCTCGCCAAGCTATTTCTTTTACCCTAAACCACTCCATGCCTGTTCCATCTACCTGACTGGGCCCTTTTCCTGTGTGCTGTTTTGCATACTAGCTGCTTACTGCCCACCTACATTTCCCATGGGCTGACCATAGCTCTGCTCCCCAATTGCTAGATGAACTCCTGCTCCAGGCCTGGCAATGCACCTGAAATCATAATGCTTCAAGTGAGCATTAGCCGTGCTGCAGCCACTGGAGGTATAGCTTGCCTGACTAAAAAGATTCCACATGTCACAAGTCTACAAAACACTTAAATTTATTAAAGAATAAATGGGATTTTTCTTCACTCAGAATCCCGTCCTCACTGCTGGCACAGAGTGCCCCATCACCCTAAACATTCATGCTCATGGCTAACCCTATTCAGGCCCCAGGTTAATTTCTATCTCGTATCCTCTAGATATAAGGAAGTTGTGCCCAAGTACCATGGAGGTTGTGAGTGGAGCCACTGCTGTCAGAGACTGACACTGCTGCAGAAGGGCTTAGGTAGGAGAAAGGAGGGAGTAACTAACCAATTTAGCCTGTTCTCTCAAATAATATGATGCTATGGAGACATAAAGAAATGTTATTGTTTTCCAGTAGAGCCAAGTGGTCATTTTCTTACTTCTTTTCATGTTCTCACTCATGGTTTCAGAGGTATTAATGAAGTAACCACGGTAATTACAAGAGCTACACATAGTGTCTGAGGTGTATTTTGCATTCTTAAACAATTTATGGGCTAGGTTTGGTGACTCATGCCTGGAATCCCAGCACTTGGAAGGCCAAGGCAAGAGCATTGCTTGAGGGCAGGAATTCAAGACCCACCTGGGCAATATAATGAGACCCAATCTCTATTTAAAAAAAAAAAAGCCAGTGACCGGTGCCTGTAATGCCAGTGACGGGTGCCTGTAATCCCAGCTATGAGACCGTTGCAGGACACTGGGGGAAACTGTGGCAGGAGGACTGCCTGGGTACAGGAGTTCAAGGTGGAGCTACTCAGGAGGCTGTGTTGAGAGACCACTTGAGCCCAGGAGTTACAGGCTGAAGTGAGCCATGATGGTGCCACTGCACTCCAGCCCAGGCAACAGAGTAAGACTATTCCTCAAAAAATAAAAATAAATAAAATAAATAATAAACAATTTATATTACTTTACATTTGTGTGTGTAAATGGATAAATGTAAATAGATAAAGTATGACACCAACTCTTCACATATCTGTGTGGATCCCAATATTGCTTTGAAAAACAGTGAAAATCAAGATATAAATGATAACAACTTATATGATGAAAGTGATGAACTCTATACTATTTTCTGAGCTAAGAATAATATGTGACCGTATGTGATCCATTTCAATGTTTAAACAGAACATGTAAAATTCATGCTCATTTCTGAATCCATGTATTGCTGTAAGACTTATATTGACAATTCCAGTTGCTACCACCTCAGCTAAGCAAAATTTCCCCAAGTTGAAATTAATGAAGGACCACATAAGAACTACAGTGATGGGGCCAAGATGGCTGACTAGAAACAGCAGCGTTGGGAGGCTCCCATCTAACAAAACCATAATAAGCATGTGAATCCTTCACTGGCAGCCAAGGTACACAGGTTTTCTCATCAGAACTGACTAGGAGACTGACGTGACCCACGGAGAGAAGGAAGAACAGTGTGATGCGGTGGCCCACCTGAGAGCCACATGGAGTAGAAGAGCCTACTCCCCCCAACCAAGGGAGGCGGTGAGTGACCATGCTACCCACCTGGGGAAACCCTGCTTTTTCCACAGAAGATCCCACTCATGAACCCACGCTACCAGGGCCTAGCGTCCCAACTCCAGAGAGCAGAGACTGTTAATAGCCTCTCAGCTAGAATCTGCTTAAACCTACCAAACTCCTGGGGAAGGGGCAACCAGCACTGGCTGTGGCTGCCTGCTGTGTAAGCCCTTTGAGCTCCTTGTGGGAGAGGTAGCAGCCAGCACTGGGACTGACAATTGCCTAACATGCTAAACTCTTTGGCAGGGAAGGATGGCACGCATCTCTATAACTCCAGGCTGTGCTTTTTCCCTGCTGGAGCCAGGAAGGCTGGACGGCATGTTCCCAAGACACGTCCCCACAGCCCAACACACCAGCTGTAGCAGTCTGTGGCCAGAGGGCCTCTTCAGGCCTGACCCTGACTCATCCTTCCTCACTGGGTGGGGCTTCCCTGCAGGAAGTCCAGTAACTCCAGCCAGAGGCTCAGGGACAGACCCATATCTCTTTGGGCCTGAGTCCCTAGGGAAAGGGGCAGCCACAGTCTCTGCAGACCAGCAGAGTTAGTCTTTTCTCCTGGCAGTTCTGAGGAATCCAGGCAGCCCAGATGAGTGGGTTTCCCCCCAGTGGAGCACACCCCCTCCACCAAGTGCTTCATTAAATGGATCCTGTTCCTCGTGCCACCCAACTGGGGTAAGAAACTCCAATAGGGGCTGTCAGACACCCTACACAGGAGCAATCCTACTGGCATCAGGTTGGTGCTCCTTGAGATCAGAGGTCCCAGAAGAAGGAGCAGGCACCCATCTGTGCTGTTCTCCAGGCTCGAGTGGCATCTCTAGGCACCAGAGCAAATCAGATGAATAGGGCCTGAAGTGAACCCCCAGCAAACTGCAGCAGTCCTACAGAAGAAGGACCTGACTCTTGAAAGAAAAACAAACAAGCAGGAAGTGACAACAACGGCATCAACAACAACAGAAAAAAAGCCCCCATAAAAACCTCAACCAAGGGTCAGCAGCCTCAAAGACTGAAACTAGATAAACTCACGAAGATGGAAAAGAATCAATGAAAAAAAATGCTGAAAACCCAAAAGACCAGGGTGACTCTTCTCCAAATGATTGCAACATCTCTCCATCAAAGGCACAGAACTGGGCGGAGGATCAACTAGATGAATTGACAGAAGTAGGCTTCAGAAGATGGGTAATAAAAAACTACACTGAGCTAAAGGAGCATGTTCTAACCCAAAGCAAAGAAGCTAAGAACCTTGATGAAAGGTTAGAGGAATTGCTAACTAGAATAACCAGTTTAGAGAGGAACACAAACAACCAATGGAGCTGAAAAACACAACATAAGAACTTTGTGAAGCACACACAAGTATCAATAGCTGAATCGACCGAGAGGAAGAAAGCATATCAGAGTTCGAAGACCACCTTCCTGAAATAAGGCATGCAGACAAGACTAGAGAAATAAAAATGAAAAGTAATGAACAAAGCCTCCAAGAAATATGGGACTTCATAAAAAGACCAAACCTACAATTGATTGGCATACCAGAAGAAGATGGGGAGAATGGAAACAAGCTGGAAAATACACTTCAGGATATTATCCAGGAAAACTTCCCCAACCTAACAAGATAAGCCAACATGCAAATTCAGGAAATACAGAGAACACCACTAAGATACTCCACAAGATCAACCCCAAGACACATAATCATCAGATTCTCCAAGGTCAAAATGAAGGGAAAACTGTTAAGGGCAGCCAGAGAGAAAGGCCAGGTGACCTACAAAGGGAAGCCCATCAGACTAACAGCAGACCTCTCAGCAGAAACTCTACAAGCCAGGAGAGACTGGGGGCCAATATTCAATATTCTTAAAGAAAAGAATTTTCAACCCAGAATTTTATGACCAGCCAAATTAACCTTCATATGCAAAGGAGAAATAAAATCCTTTCCATACAAGCAAATGTTGAGGGATTCCATTACCACCAGGCCTGCCCTTCAAGAGCTCCTAAAAGCACTAAATATGGAAAGGAAAAGCCATTACCAGCCACTGCAAAAACACACCAAAATACAAAGACCAATGACACTATGAAGAAACTGCATCAACTGGTATGCAAAATAACCAAATAGCAGTATGATGACAGGATCAAATTCACACATAACAATACTAACCTTAAATGTAAATGGTTAACTGCCCCAATTAAAAGACACAGACTGGAAAATTGGATAAAGAGTCAAGACCCATTGGTGTGCTGTATTCAAGAGACCCATCTCACGTGCAAAGACACATATAGGCTCAAAACAAAGGGATAGAGGAAAATTTACCAAGCAAATGGAAAGAAAAAAAAATCAGGGGTTGAAATCCTAGTCTCTGACAAAACAGACTTTAAACCAACAAAGATCAGAAAAGACAAAAAAAGGCAATACATAATGGTAAAGGGAACAATTCGGCAAGAACTAACTATTCTAAATATATACACACGTAATACCGGAACACCCAGATTCATAAAACAAGTTCTTAGAGACCTACAAAGAGACTTAGGCTCCCACACAATAATTGTGGGAGACTTTAACACCCCACTGTCAGTATTAGACAGATCTACAAGACAGAAAATTAACAAGGACTTGAACTCAGCTCTGGATCAAGTGGAGCTAGTAGACATCTACAGAACTCTCTATCCCAAATCAACAGAATATACATTCTTCTTAGTGCCATGTAGCACTTATTCTAAAATCAACCACATAATTGGAAGTAAAACACTCCTCAGGAAATGCAAAAGAATGGAAATCATAACAAGCAGTCTCTCAGACCACAGTGCAATCAAATTAGAACTCAGGATTAAGAAACCCACTCAAAACCACACAATTACATGGAAATTGAACAACCTGTTCCTGAATGACTGCTGGGTAAATAATGAAATTAAGGCAGAAATCAAGAATTTCTTTGAAACCAACAAGAACAAAGAGACAACACACCAGAATCTCTGGGACATAGCTAAGCAGTATTGAGAGGGAAATGCATAGCACTAAATCTCCACATCAGAAAACTTGAAAGATCTAAAACTGACATCCTAACATCACAATTAAAAGAGCTAGAGAGGCAAGAACAAACTAATTCAAAGACTAGCAGAGGACAGGAAATAACTAAGATCAGAGAAGAATTGAAAGAGATAGAGACATGAAAAATCCTCCAAAAAAAATCAATGAATTCAGGAGCTGGTTTTTGGATAAGTTAACAACATAGATAGACTGCTAGCTAAACTAATAAAGAAGAAAAGAGAGAAGAGTCAAATAGACACAGTTAAAAAATGACAAAGGGGATATCACCAGGGACCCTGCAGAAATACAAACTACCATCAGAGAATACTATAAACAATTCTATGCAAATAAACTAGAAAATCTAGAAGAAATGGATAAATTCCTGGACACATACACCCTCCTAAAACTAAACCAGGAATAAGTTGAATCCCTGAATAGACTAATAACAAGTTCTGAAATTCAGGCAGTAATTAATAGCCTACCAACCAAGAAAAGCCCATAACCAGATGGATTCACAGCTGAATTCTACCGGAAATAAAAAGAGGAGCTGGTACCTTTCTTTCTGAAACTATTCCAAACAATTGAAAAGGAGGGGTTCCTCCCTAACTCATTTATGAAGCCAGCATCATCCTGATATCAAAACTGGGAAGAGACACAACCAAAAAAAGAAAATTACAGGCCATTATCTCTGATGAACATCCATATGAAAATCCTCAATAAAATACTGGCAATATGAATCCAGCAGCACATCAAAAAACTTATCCACCGTGATCAAGTCAACCTCATCCCTGGGATGCAAGGCTGGTTCGACATATACAAATCAATACATGTAATCCATCACATAAACAAAACCAAAGACAAAAACCACATGATTATCTCAATAGATGCAGAAAAGGCCTTTGACAAAATTCAACATCCCTTCATGTTAAAAACTCTTAATAAACTAGATATTGATGGAACATATCTCAAAATAATAAGAGCTATTTATGACAAACCCACAGCCAATATCATATTGAATGGGCAAAAGCTGGAAGCATTCTCTTTGAAAATCAGTACAAGACAAGGCTCCCCTCTCTCACTACTCCTATTCAACAAAGTATTGGAAGTTCTGGCCAGGGCAATCAGGCAAGAGAAAGAAATAAAGTGTATTCAAATAAGAAGAGAGGAAGTCAAATTATCTCTGTTTGCAGATGATATGATTTTTATATTTAGAAAACTCCATCATCTCATCCCAAAAATTCCTTAAACTGATAAGCAACTTCAGCAAAGTCTCAGGATACAAAATCAATGTGCAAAACTCACAAGCATCCATTTACACCAACAATAGACAAGCAGAGAGCCAAATCATGAATGAACTCCCATTCACAATTGCTACAAAGAGAATAAAATACCTAGGAATACAGCTAACAAGGGATGTGAAGGACTGCTTCAAGAAGAACTACAAACCACTGCTCAAGGAAATAAGAGAGGATGCAAACAAATTGAAAAATATTCCATGCTCATGGATAGGAAGAATCAATATCTTGAAAATGACCATACTGCCCAAAGTAATTTATAGATTCAATGCTATTCCCATCAAAGTACCACTGATATTTTTTACAGAATTAGAAAAAAACTATTTTAAATTTCATATGGAATCAAAGAAGACCCCATATAGCCAAAACAATCCTAAGCAAAAAGAACAAAGCCGGAGGCAACACACTACCTGACTTCGAACTATACTACAATGCTACAGTAACCAAAACAGCATGGTATTGGTACCAAGGCAGACATATAGACCAATGGAGCAGAACAGAAACCTCAGAAACAATGCCACACATCTACAACCATCAGATCATTGACAAACCTGCCAAAAATAAGCAATGGAGAAATGATCTCCTATTCAGTAAATGGTGCTGGGAAAACTTGCTAGCCTATGCAGAAAACAGAAACTGGATCTCTTCCTTACACCTTATACAAAAATTAACTCAAGATGGATTAAAGACTTAAATGTAAAACCCAAAACCATAAAAAAAACCTAGAAGAAAACCTAAGCAATACCATTTAGAACATAGCCATGGGCAAAGACTTCATGAAAAAAAATGTCAAAAGCAATTGCAACGAAAGCCAAAATTGACAAATGGGATCTAATTAAACTAAAGAGCTTCTGAACAGCAAAAGAAAGCATCATAAGAGTGAACAGACAACCTATAGAATGGAAGAAAATTCTTGCAATCTACCCATCTGACAAAGGTCTAATATCCAGAATTTACAAGGAACTTAAACAAATTTACAAGAAAAAAACAACCCCATCAAAAAGTGGGCAAAGGATATGAACAGACACTTCTCAAAAGAAGACATTTATGCAACCAACAAACATATGAATAAAAGTTCAACATCACTGATCATCAGAGAAATGCAAATCAAAACCACAGTGAGATACCATCTCACACCAGTTAGAATGGAAATTATTAAAAAGTCAGGAAACAATAGATGCCAACGAGGCTGTGGAGAAATAGAAACACTTTTATGCTCTTGGTGGGAATGCAAATTAGTTCAACCAGTGTAGAAGATAGTATGGCAATTCCTCCAGGATCTAGAACCAGAAATACCATTTGTCCCAGCAACCCCATTACTGAGTATATACCCAAAGGAATATTGCATGCACACATATGTTTACTGCAGCACTATTTATAATAGCAAAGACTTGAAACCAACCCATCAATGATAGAATGGATAAAGAAAATGTGGTACATACACACCATGGAATACTATGCAGCCATAAAAAGGAATGAGATCATGTCCTTTGCAAGGACACAGATGAAGTTGAAAAGTACGTGGATGAAGCTGAAAGCCATCAACCTCAGCAAACTGACACAGGAACAGAAAACCAAATAGTGTATGTTCCCACTTATAAGTGGGAGTTGAACACTGAGGACACATGAACACAGAGAGGGAAACAACACACACCAGGGCCTGTTGAGGGGTGGTAGGTGAGGAGAGGGAACTTAGAGGATGGGTCAGTAGGTGCAGAAAACCACCATGGCACACATATGCCTATGTAACAAGCCTGCACATTCTTGACATGTATCCCATTTTTTTAGAAGAAATTTTATAAAAAAGAACTACAGTGACTCAAGAAAGTTTGTCTGTTCTGGCATTGCCAATAAAACACAAATTGTTTGAAAAAATATTTATTATAACAAGATAATTAGTGATTTCAGTGAAATTAAGACAAGAAAAATAAATTTTATGGAATGGTTATTATAAATTAGAAATCTTTTTTCTTGGTCACTCGCCCAAACACCACTGACCTGTTAAAAGGGTACTGAGAATATGCAGAGCTTTCCATGGAAATTTTAAACAAGTGGGATCAAGATCCTGAAGAATTTCCTCAAAGAACTGTAACAGAAGATGAAACACGATTTTACCAGTACAATCCCGAAAACAAACTGCAGTCAAAGCAATGGCTACCAAGAGGTGGAAGTGGTCTGGCCAAAGCAAAAGCAGACAGACCAAGAGCAAAGGTCATGGCAACAGTTTTTTTGGATGCTCATAAGGGATCAAAGAACAGTAACTGCTTTTTATGAGTGTTTTGACAATGTCACCACAGCTTTAGCAGAAAAACATCCAGGAAGTCTTCACCAAAAAGTCCTCCACCATGACTGCTGCTCATTCTTCTCATCACAAGGGCAATTTTGTGAGTTTCAATGGGAAATCATCAGGCATCCACCTTCGAGTCCTGATTTGGCTCCTTCTGACTTCTTTTTGTTTTCTACTCTTGAAAAAAAAGATCTGTAAAACGTACCCAGTTTTCTTCAGTTAATAATGTGAAAAAGACTGCATTGACATGGTTACATTCCCAGGACCCTCAGTCCTTTAGGGATGGACTAAAGGGCTGGTATCATCACCTACAAAAGTATCACAGAGCTGATGGAGCTTATGTTGAATAATAAACTTTATATCTTTTTATCTCTTAATCCCATTTTTCTGAAAACTTGTTGAAGTCCCCTCTCATATTTATGTCAAATAACTAACTAATATATTATCTCAAATAACATACCCATAACATTGAATACAGGCCTTTGCAAACTTATGAGACTGTTTCCATAGAATAAATATAGAGATACATAGTTGCTAGGTAAAATGTGTAGTGAATTCATACAATTTTCTGTCGGATACATTTTGAATCCAGGTTTAACTTTCTCACACCAGAACTGTGTCACCCTTGACATTGTCTCTAGTTCTACACCACATCCAAATGGCTCAAGCCAGTAGCCAGAAATAAGAATTTGAAGGCAACTCTCTTATCTAGCAGACTGGGCTGTCACTTCCTTTAAAGGGAATATTAACGCATTTGCCCACAAACTTAAAATTACACCCTATTTTCTTTTCTATACTGCTGGTTGCCTCTCTCTCTCTCTCTCTCTCTCTCTCTCTCTCTCTCTCACTCACTTACTCTTTCCTAACTGTATGTATTCCTGCCTTGTGTCATCTGGGGAATGAGGACTGCCCTCTCCCCCATTGCACCTTCCCTGTCCAGAATCTGTAAGTGAAAAATCTTTGACCACCTATTGTGGTGGTGTATTGAATTTGCACCTTCTATTTGAAGAACCAGGGGCTACCCCAGGCTGGGTTTTTCCTGGAACACCAAGGAGAACATGAAATTTGGCTTCTAGCACCAGAGCAAGCATAAAGTGGACACAGATTAGACAAAAGCCACAAGGGCATCTGCCAGTATAAATGAGTTCCCTGTGTGCAGGACCCCTGGTCACAGGTCAGACAACTAGGCATCAGGCCATCTGCCAGGAAAAGAAGCTTCTAGGGTGCAACTATAAACACCCAAGTCTAGGTCCCTTCATTTCCAGTTGAAGGGTTGCTAGTTGCTCCAGTACTGGAATCCCAATTTAGCTGAGGGCTTTCAAAACAAAAGAGAATGCTCATTTTAAATGTGATATGCATGGATAAGTTACCTTTCCAGATGATTGTGACAACCAATTTACACCCTCGCTGATATGGTTTGGTTCTGTGTCCCCACCAAATCTCATGTTGAATTGTAATCCCCAATGGTGGAGGTAGGGCCTGGTGGGAAGTGATTGGATCATGGGGGCCGTTCCTAATAACTTAGCTCCATCCCCCTAGTGCTGTTCTTGTGATTGAGTTCTCAGGAGATCCAGTTGTTTAAAAGCGTGTAGAACCTCCCTGCCTCTCTCTTCCTCCTGCTCTGGCCATGTGAAGTGCTGGCTCCCCCTTCATATTCTGCCATGATTGAAAGTTTCCTGAGGCCTCCGTAGAAGCTGAGCAGATGCCAGCATCATGCTTCCTGTACAGCCCGCAGAACCATGAGCCAATTAAGCCTCTTTTCTTTGTGAATTACCCACTCTCAGGTATTTCTTTACAGGAGTGTGAGAACAGACTAATACAACCACAAACAGCATATATTTCCACACATTCTCAAAACACATGCTACCATTGTTTCTAAGAAGTGAAAAGTGGGATCTCAAAGATTGAATATACATTCCTTTCTATTGCAAAATATCTTCTTTTAACATTTATCAAAAATTTGTATTTTTTTGTGAATCACCAATTAACATAATTTGGTTGCTATTTACTTTTTCTTATTGATTTGTAGTAGTACTTTATATATTATAAATCTTTGCCTAACATGCTCAATACATATTTTCCCAGTTTGTTGTCTATTTTGCCAATGATGTCTTCTGATGTATAGAAGTATACAATTATTGTGTAAGCAAATCTGTTGACTTTTTAAAGGATTTTGGCCTCAATGTAATTCTTCAAAAGATCTTTAGAAAGATCTGCTCCCACCCAAGGTTTAAAGAATGTTTTTCTATATTTTATAATAGCATTTAAATCCAAACCTGTTTGTAATTAACTTTGATAAGTTAGTTAATTTGTCAATTCCTGTGCCAATAAAATATCATTTAATTATTATTGTGATAGATAGCAAAGAAAATCCTACCCTAATCTCCTCTTTCCCAAAATTTGCTAACTATTTTTATGTATTCGCTCTTCAAGATGAATTTTAGTATCAATTTGTAAAGTTTAAAAATATCCTACTGGGATTTTGAATGATATGCCATAAATTTACAGATAAATCTGGAATAGAAAAACATACTTACAAGAACAAGTGTTTCCAGGAATAATATAGTATGTTTCTGTTATTTTCTTAGCTCTTTCAATACACTTTAAAATGTTTTATGATATGAGAATCTTCAATATTTTATGTTGTTAATTTCTAGCAACTAGTTTCATTTGTGAATATGACATTTTTCCTTTATTAGCCTTCATTTGCTTGTTGGTAATGTGCAAGAAAGCTATTGACTTTTATCTCATATTAGTCAACATACTGAATTCTCTTATCTAGTGGATTGTTACCTGATTAACTTGGATTTTCTAGGTTTACCAATGATAAACTCTTTGGGCTCTTTTTAATATTTATCTCTTACTTACTTTTATTTTGCTACTGCATTTGCCAGATCTCAACAGTAATACATGACAACAGTTTCGGAGAGATTCCTGATTTACTCATTTCAGCGATTTCACTGTTTGCTATGATGATTACTATTGGTTTCTGATACTCTTTTATCTTAATAAATTTTCTTCTATTCCTAGTATACTAAAGTTTTCTAAATTACAATTTTCAGGTCTGGATGTTGAATTTTGTAAAATGCACTTTGGGACCCCAACAAGATGACCATTTTTTTTCTAACCTAGTAATGGAATAAATCATATTACATTTTTTAATTGCATTGATAAACTTTCTAATGTTGAATGGAGCTTTCATTATCATTCTTGGAATGAATCCTTGGATTGGAATCCTTGGTTATGACATATTTTTCCTTCAATACATTGCTATATTTTATTTGTTAATATTTTTCTCAGGTTTTTTATATCTATATTCAAGTGAGATTTTTTCTGTGTGTTTTCTTTGAGAAAGTCTAGTTTCATTATCAGAATCAAAAAATGAAGTTGAAGATATTCCGTATTTTTAATGCTCTGGAGAAATGTATGTAATCTGGGTATTATCTTTTCAATGAAGACATGAAAAAAACTTGTCCACAAAATTTTCTAGAACTGGTGCCTTTTTGGTGAACCTTTGGGAGAAGGGAGGATTTATTGTTCTATTCAAATTTTTTATCCTTGAGTCGATTGTCAACATTTTTATTCTTCCAGGGTAGGATACACCATTCATCTAGAATTTCCGAATTATTAAAGTCACGTTTTATATAACATTTCCCTAATATGCATTTTATGTTTTTTTAGCTTTATTGACGTATAATTGAAAAATAAAAATTACACGTATTTAAGGTATCCAATGTGTGCAATGTGATGTTTTGATATGTGTATACATTATGAAACGATTACTGCAACCAAGCTAATTAACATGCCAATTATTTCCTCATCTCACATCGTTACGTTCTTTTTGTGGTGAGAATACTTAAAATCTACATTAAGACTAACAAGTTGAACATTTACATTTGAAAATGTTTGTGGTTATAAAATATGGTAGGCTGAATAATGTTTTCCTAAAAGATATCCGTGTCCTAATTCCCAGAAACTGTGGATATTGCCTTGAATGGCAAAAGGAACTTGCAGCTGTGATTAAGGATCTTGAGATTAGTTCATGATGCAGTATTTGCCAGCCAGACTCTACATGTGATCACAAAGTCTTTTTTTCAGAGACAAGGTTTTGCTCTGTGGCCCAGGCTGGAATGCAGTGCCATAATCACAGCTCACTGCAGCCTCTAACTCCTGGGCTCAAGTGATCCTCCCACCTCAGTCTCCCAACACAAGTTTTTATAAAAGAGAGACAAGAAGGTCAAAGGATATGTGATAACAGAAGCAAAAGGTCAAAGAAAGGATCACAAGCTAAGGAATGCAGGAATGGGAGGAAGCAGATCCATCTTAGAGCCTCCAAAAGGAGCCATCCTGCCAACACCCTGGGTTCAGCCCAGGGAAACTGACTTCAGACTTACAACCCCTAAAACTGTAAGAGAATACATTTGTGATGTTTTAAGCCACTAAATTTGCAGTAATCTGTTACACTACTCATAGGAAACTAATACCTGCAGTCTTTCTCATATTTGATTGTGTATTTCTTGTTCATTCTTCCTTTTTTGGGCCATCCTTGCCAAAGCATAATCTATTTTTGTCTGTTTGTTCTGTATTTTTTAAGAATTGATCCTTTTTTATGCTAATGTATTTGTTTCTGCTCTTGTTTTTGCTAATTCTTACCTCTTACTTTTCTTGGTTTTCTTTATTTTTATTTCTTTCACTTCTGGAATTCAGTTATTATATCATTTACTTTTCATTTCTTCTTATTAATAAAATCATTTAAGGATATGAATCACCCTTTAAGAATAGATTTTGCCACATTCCATAACTTTTGATATGCAGGATTTTAGATCTTTAATAATTTTAAACAATCTGTCTTTGCAGTTATGATTTCCTCTCTGGCCAATTAGGGTTTTTTTTTAAGTTCTCTTAGGTTTTAGGGTTTTTTGGCTGAGACTAAGTTTCTAACATGTTTGACAAGTATTATTCTGTTAGTAAATTCTAATATTAATGCATTGTGGTCAGTGAATGTGGCCAGTAAACTTTCTACTTCAGGGAAGTTATTACTACAAAAGTTCCATTTTGTAGATGTTTCACTCGCTTTTGGGAGGAATGGGCATCTCAGTTTTGTGGGGAAATAGAGTTCCATAGTGCTTAAACCCAAGTTGGTATTTGGTAATCCACTCTATGATTATCTACTGGTAAATCACACTCTATAGTTCTGTTACCTACATCCTTTATGTCTTTATTTATATCCATGGCAAAAAATTCTGTCTGTATTCGACAGGCATGAGGGTTTTAGATGAAAGTATGTCATGACAGGGTTTGCATATTTAGAAAGACCACTCCGGGAGCAGGAAGATGGACTGTGAATCAGAGGAGAGGCCTGGGGGCAACAGATGACCCTCAGCAGCAGCAGGGGAAGAATGCCTGGATGAAGCATGCATACAGGTGGACAGTAAAGGCAGGGAGGGTCCTTAGAAATCATTTAACTCGACCTCTAATTTTATAGAAACCAAAGCCATCCAGAAGATGGAAATAATTTATCCAAGTTCATATGGGCAGTCAGCAACAGAGGAGGGGACTCAGATCAAAGCCCCCGGCTACCAGCCTCAGACACTCTGAGCTGTGTCACGCTATGATGCTGGGGTCCCCAGGAACAGTCCCACAATTGTGTACACTTTCCCTTGTTCATGCTGCAAGGGCATCTAAACCTCTTCATACTCTATCTTTGCCAGTGAGGACCAAACTATTCAAGAAGGTAATCATGCCCTCATACAAAAGAATCTATTGGACCCCTACTTTGACTAAAAAAAAAAAAAATGGCGTTCCAAACACTGCCCTGTGCAAGACAGACAACGCTAACAGCAGCAAGTGCTATAAGAATCTTCAGACAGCATCAACATTAGCCCCCTAGGATGCCAGGAAGAAACGCATTTGCCTCATATCCATAGCAAGATCAAATGCATTTTGGCACACTTCAAGAAAGCAATTGGTTTTGAGCATTGGGGGCATTATTAAATGTTATATGGTTTTTTTAATAGAACAATTTTTTTTCTTTTACTATACTCTGCTAATGAATACTGTTTCTACCAGCCTCCATTCCCCTTGCATCTCCTTTTTGTCCTGACCAGCAGAGTGGCAGGTGTGGGAGGCCTTTAAAAATTTTAAGTTTGGATGTACTTCAGAAACATAACCATGCTCGTTATCATGTTGGTACCACTATCCCCATTAAATGGCTATTCTAATGACCTCTTTTGGCCTACGTCTTCTTATCCAGAAAGTAAATAAATCTGTAGAGGAGTATGATAAAAATTAAAGAGTTGATGTATGCAGAGTCACTTTCAACAAGGTTAGTGAGAACGCAGTATATGTTAACTTCTACCGGTAGCATAGTAGCAGTCATCAGACTTATTTAGTAGTAGCATTCGGTAATCTTCAAGAGAGACAGAACACCTTAGCCATCGAGTCACTTCCTCAGAATCCACCCTGTTATGTCCTTTCATGTAGGAGGCAAGTTTATATACCAGAGAGGGCCCTAAAATTAGACAGACCCAGGGTGAAATTTCACCTCTCTCCTAGGGTTAGCTATGATATCTTGGGCCAGTTATTTAGGGCCCTCAAGCCTCATTCTTATCATCTCTAAAATGCAGACAACAACTCTGGCCCTGTAGGGTCAACAGACTGCCTGATATAAAAAAGGGACACCAGTACTCCCCACCCCCCAACTTCTTTACTCAAAACTGCCTTCAGCTTTCACTCCTGGGTAAACCCACAAGGCCTCTTGGACCTTTGGAAATAAGAGGTCCTCTCCTGGGACTGAGGAGCACAAGGCAGTGGAAATGAGAGCCTCAGGGGGCTGGGCTGTGTGGCTCAGAACACCCAGGGGTGCTAGAGACATCACAGGCCCAAATTCAATAAACACAGACAATTTGGCATAAGGATGAAGAGATTCAAAGAGCAAAGGGAAAGTGTGGTGGTACAATGACCAGCTCCATTCTGCACAGGAATTGGCTGAGTTTGGAAATGCTGTGTAAGGAGGGAAAGAAAGAGGGGCACCTGGGAGACAAAAATCTTGAGGAAAAAAGTGGAAAAATAAAAAATGCAATGCACCCAATTCTAACAAACCCAGGCATGAGACTTTGAAATTTCTCAGCAAGTAGATGTGATCTTGCAACTGAAGACAGATCAGTGCAGGTGAAAACCCAGCAAAGGGTTGTGGAAATGAGAGACTCTGTGTGTAAAATGATAACCATAGTGCTGGGCTTTGCAGATCCCGACACAGACGATGTGATTGTTCCTATGACTGTTAGGCTACCACACATCCCTGTATCAACGCATAGGGTAAGCGTAGATGCTCTGGCCTTGCATTGGAGCCCCAGGATGCAGGTTAGGCTACATAGTACTATAGAATATAAAGCGTTAAAGTGAAAGACGATGATTTATACAGTGACACAACTCCTCAGCAATATCTGGAGGCATGTGCGGATGAATATCCCGGTTCCCAGGACACAAGAAGACGCCGTGTAGGCTAAAGTAGATAGGAGCTGAAGGTGTCCATGCTCTTCTCTGATGGGCTGCAGGAGCTGTGCTGGGCTTCTTTGTTTCCAGGCACAGTGGTGGACCACTGGGCGCAGCCTGTCTCAGGGAGTGCTGCCTTCACACTTGTCCCCATCCTCCTGGTCACAGCAAATAGGTCTAAATGTGTCTATTTCCTGCCCTCTGTCTCCAGTTGCAAGATCATATTTACTTGCTGAGCGATTTCAAAGTTTCATGCCTCAGTTTGTTAGAGTTTGGTGCATTGCATTTTTTATTTTTCCACGCTTTTTTGCCCAAGATTTTTGTCTCTCAGTTGCCCCTCTGTCTTTCCCTCCACACACAGCACTTCCAGACTCAGCCAATCCCTGTACAGAGTGGAGCTGGTCATTGCACTGCCACACCTTCCTAGGTGTGCCTCTAAGAGATGCAGTCACCAATATACCCTGTTCTTACTTCAACTTGCAGTTTCTCCAGATGAAATTCCCCTGTACCTCTCAAGGTCTGGTCACGTTGGGAAGATGCGACAACACTAAGGCAATGACACCATGCTGGCGCTCCAGAAAGGAGCAAAAGACTTAAAAATAGCCTCTCTGAGACAACCTGCAGGGCTGCTAAGTGCAGCCCTGGTTGACCAGCACACACCTCTGGGGTACACCAGGCATTGGTCAGCCCTGCTCCACAGAGGGCAGGAAATGAACACATTTAGACCTATGTGCAGTGACCAGGAGTATGGGGACCAGTGTGAAGGCAACAGGAGTATGGGGACCAGTGTGAAGGCAACAGGAGCATGGGGACCAGTGTGAAGGCAACAGGAGTATGGGGACCAGTGTGAAGGCAATGCACTCACTAAGACAGGCTGGACCACTGCACCTGGGCACAGAGAAGCTCAGCCTGGGCTCTAGAACACAACAGGAATGGAGGCTGGTGTTCCATCAGGGTCTCTCCTCTGCAACTGCATCCCTCTCCTCTCCCAAGATGCCAGAGAGGAGGAATGACCGAGCTAAGAACAGGGCAGCAACATCAGAAAATATATCACAGGTGACTATTTCAAAGGAATTGAAAAAGGTGACATTTTCCATTACAGCCCAGTGTGCCCGCGCTAATATCCCCCTCTTCTGAACCACAGGCTCTCCACCACCACCCGCAGCCTCTTGACTGCACTTCTAATAGGTACTGCAGAGAAGCCTCGAGGAGAGGTTTTGTCTTACTGACACATCTTATTTCCACTCTTGTTGGCATGGAGAAGGCTACTTTGTTTGTGTCTGATTCCAGCTGGGCCACAACAGGGTCCTGTCTGATGAGCAGAAATGGCTGGAAGACTGTTCCCATCTTGCTCAGCCACCCTGCAAGAGACCTCATGCTAACCTTCTCCACTTCCACAGCCCATCCTCACACCCTTGCCGTGCTCCCATTCCCCAGGTACCTCAGAGAGGTCCAACGGAGTGTGCTTCATACACACGATGATCACTAAAACCTTGTACCTGTCCTCTGTGCTTATCGGTTAAGGGAAGAAAGTAATAGTTGTGTGTCATGTTCTCTCCCACAGAAATGCTCTCTAGGCCACCGGCATTTCAGCAGTAGCTGGTGATGTAGTGAAAAGCACAGATGTGTTGGAATTAAAAAGAATCTGTGTTTCAGTCACTCATCTGACAAGACATTATCCAGTGAGCACCGTGTCCCAGGCACTCTTCTAGGTGCGGAAAACATGCCAGTGAGCAGCCACTCAGAGGACACAAGTCCCTGTTCACATGGGGGCCACATGCTACCTGGCCAAGAACTAACAGTACAAAAGAGAGAGAGAAAAAAAAAAAAAGTAACACTGGGAAAAGAACACCCCCTCTCTGCATTGTTGTTTCTTAATTTATCAGATGGGAATGACAACAATAGCTGTCTTATGGGACGACTGTGCCTTTTGCAAAGTGCTGCACAGATGTGAGTTGTCACTATGAATGTTTTCACAGCCTAGACCCCAGGAGCAGTATTCCTAAGAGAGAAGGGACAGAACTGAAATATGATTATCCTAATTCTCTCTGGCCTGGACAGTTCAGCTGCAGCCTCAGATTCAGAACTTCCCTAAGCTGACTTGAGATCGCCATCACCTTTTCCCCTATAGTCCCTTGTACTCCGTTCACATTTGTTATAGTATTTGATGCCCCGTGGACAGTACAATGGTCTATTACTCTAACAGCCGTGAGAGTGCATTCCCTCTCTATTCAACTGCTGATCCCAAGTGCCAGTGATGGCACTGGTCTTTCACAGGTGCTTAAGAACTGTTACATTTAGCAGAATAAATTATGAATGAGTAGGAATGAATGAATAAGGAGCCTCTGAGTGCTATCACTCCATTTGTTGCATACTTACCCCACCACACCCTAAAAGAGCAAACTGTGTGGTTTGTTCCATAGGTAGCACTGTCCCCTATGCCTGCCCATCTCTTCATATGAATATAGTCAAAATGGGACCACCTGTCTCCTGAATACATTTCCATTCTAAATTTCTTTCTTTTTTTTCTGAGACAGAGTCTCTCTCTGTTGCCCAGGTTAGAGTGCAATGGCACGATCTCAGCTCACTGCAACCTCTGCCTCCCAGGTTCAAGCGATTTTCCTGTCTCAGCCTCCCAAGTACCTGGGATTACAAGTGCCCACCACCATGCCCAGCTAATTTTTCTATTTTTAGTAGAGATGGAGCTTCACCGTGTTGGTCAGGCTGGTCTCGAACCCCTGAACCCAGGCTGCTCCAAGGCATTCTTATCCTTGTAAAATGCTGAAGAGTTGTGCTGAGGCAACAAATACAACCTGCCATAAGGGGCACACCAGATGGCTTTGATCATACCCTCCCCAAGCCTGCCAGAAGCCAGAGCTGCTCCTGGAAACCAAGATCGACAGAGCCCAAGTTGAAGTCCTGTAGATGGGTGCGGTGCAATGGAGGAAGGATAAGAGGAGAGGTTTCTTCCCATTTCTCTAGGTAGCTGCCCTATGAGTCCTAGAAAGTATTCTGAATTATGGCATCTTGAGAATGGACTTTGAAATCAGCCCAACCTATTTGTGAATTCCAACTCCGCCATCAAAGAGCTTTGATGGCACTTTGATGGGACTTCAAGGGACCTTCTCCCCTGAGCCTCACTGTGTCCGCATTTATGAAATAGGGCTAACAATAGCTATGCTGTTGTTTGTTATGAATATTAAAGAGATAATTCATGTAAAGTACAGAGATGCTAATACATAGTAGATGTTCAATAAATGGCAGTAATAATATTAATTGAGGGTTTATGATATACCAGTGTGGACCCCTTCAAGGATTCACATATATCACACATTTAATCCTCCAACAACCCTATGAGTAGGTCATTTAAGTGAGGATAAACATAAATGATAAATATACAAATGATAAATATAACATAAATATGATTATACAAATAATATAGCATAAATATAATGTAATCTATTAATACATAAATTAAAAAGAGAATATTAAAGCATTAAGATGCTAAATAACCTACCCCAGGCCACTCAGTGGAGAAGTCTTGAGTTTGTGTTTATCTCCCCAACCCTCCTGACCCCAGAGCACCCTCTCTTGCCCTCCACACTAAACAGCTGTCACTGTTGTTGACTCATTACACAAGTTCCCTGAAAATATTTAGCTCTACCTCCCCCATCTGGGGAGGTGACATGGGTCTCATAGCCACATCTTTTTATTTCTTAGATAAAACGTAGGACATCCACGTGCTGTCAGGAGGCCTGTGGCCCATGCTTGGTAAAGGAAGCCCCAAATGACTAATGTACCTACCCCTTTTCAGAAGTTGCCACCCTCCGTGGCAAAGGCTCTGAGATTTAAAGAACCACACAAACGACTTCAGCTCTGGGATGGGCAATGAAGAAGGAAACTCTTGCCTTCTGGGAAATGCAGGGCACCACGGGCAACAGCCCCTGTCACAGGACTTCAAACAGGAGGCAAGCAGTACCACCCCAGGACTCAAGAAGTCTGGGCTTCCATTGACATTTTCTTGTAGCTGAAGGTATAGACCAGTGATCCAGACAGGAATTGTTGCCTCCTTGGGTGACAGACTGGGCAGCTCAAGAAAATTTCAGCTTGACTGAAGCACAGCGAGGCAAAGAGAACCAGAGAGAGAAAACCCACTTCACTTCTTTCCCAGCAGTAGACTCCATCGAGGGGCTTGACCAGCTCTTAGAAAATTCTGCACTAGATTTTTATGTTCTCGTGCATATGTTCCCACTCCCCCACTAGACTACGGCTCTTTAGGGGCAGAAACTAGGTCTACAGATCAGTTTACCTTTTGCTTCCCATAGCACCACCCTCGAGCCTACACATTGACCATTTGGAGTTGCCAAGTATATAGAACGGGAAATGCCACATCAAGGGGAGATGAATCTCCATAGCAAGTGAAAACAAAGGGTCAAGGAGGGAATTTGCACTTCCTGGAAGAGTGTCACATCCAAACCAGGGTGTGTGGGACAGACACAGGGCCCTTGCTCTCTGCCCAGTCTTATGTCCCAGAGTCCCAAGAAATATGACATTCAACGTCCAATGTCCGACGTCTCTAAGCCCTCAGTGTAGGCAGCATCTCTCTGTGCTCTGCTCCACCCTGAAGGAAATCCCACCTAAGACACCTTCCCTAGAGCCCACGCCTGGCCCAGAAGCGACCACTGAGTACTGACATGTCTCACTATGCCAGAGAAAGCATGAGCCCGCCTTGGCAGCTGAGTGCAGCTGCGGCTGTTGCTTAAAAGCCTTCCCTCATGCAATAACCTCTCATTATATTTTAATGTTGTTGTAACTTTATGGCTTAATCAGTATTTGCAATTTGTTAGTAGCCTGGGCGGCCATAAAATTGTTTTCCAGGTACTGAAACATCCCATCAAGGTTTGTAAAGCAGTGGTTCTTAGTTTATCACACCCATAAAATGCCCTGGCAATTTGACAGATATAATAACTTTTTTTATCAAGTGTCTAATTTGAGAGGAAATTAAGCCATACGTTACATGCAGCTCGCACTGGGCTTGGAGCTCTTCAGCCTCCCAGTCTCCCAGGGATGCCCCTCTCCTCACCCCATCTGTCCTCTTTAGCCAAAGGCTGGATTTCCTTCTTGCCCCTTGTACAGGGCCTGCTGCAACCTCTGCAGAGCTGGGGACCAATGGTCACGGGTCTGCCATGTGGCCTGTGCAGGCGTCCTTGATGAGACAGTGCTTTTGCACTGAGGATCCAGCAATGACTGGGAAATTTGTCCCCAGAAAGAGAGCTAAAGCCCTGCTGATCCCATCCCTGTGTCTCCCAGCAAGTTGATGCACCCTGGGCCTAATCCCATCATGGGTCTACATGTGAAAGGAACCACGTTGACTCTCTGCCTTTCACTTACGAAGTTCATCCCCATTCTTCAAAGATATTTAACCTCTCATGCTTTTCTTCATATTCTGTCCAAGTCACCGAGAGAGAGCAATTAGATCAGAAAGGTACAAAGAAAAATAAATGATTCTCCTTGCCAGTTACATGGGTTTGCTCCTCCCTGCCACTTTCCAGTGTTCATTTCTCTTGGGATAATGTTGAACCAAAGAACAGTTTTGGTCACACATTATGTTGCATGTGTACATACCCCACACAGGGGTACCCCACCCAGGCCCAAATTATGACTAAGTCACCAATGCCTAGCATCAACTTTTCATGTGGTCCAGAAACTTGAGTGAAGATGATTTCCCCTCCAACCCTATTCTGCACAGTCAATAGTGCCACTGGGGGTGAACAGTTTTCATCTGGCTTTCCAACATTTAACTGCAAAAGCTATCTCCCACCATGACATCCAGCCTCAGACAGTCATATTAAAAAAATGGGGTTGATGCTAGGCATTGGTGAGTCTGCGGCCAGGCACGGTGGCTCACACCTGTAATCCCAGCACTTTGGGAGGCCAAAGAGGGCAGATTACTAGAGGCCAGGAGTTCAAGAACAGCCTGGCCACCATGGTGAAATCCCATCTCTAATAAGAATACCAAAAGTATCCTGGTGTGATGGTGCATGCCTGTAATTCCAGTTACTTGGAAGGCTGAGGCACAAGAACCACTTGAACCCAGGAGGCAGGCGGAGGTTGCAGTGAGCCAAGATGGTGCCACTGCACTCCAACCTGGGCAACAGAGTAAGACTCCGTCTCAAAGAAAAGAAAAGAAAATGGGATCTGGACCACCTTACGTTGTTTGTTACCATTTGGTTGGCATTACTGAGCAACCACTATGTGGCCAGTAGCATTCTAAGCTCTGAGTGATCTAAAAACAGTAAAGACAGAGTCTTTGCCCCTCTGAGAAAACTGGCAAGAAAGGCAAAGATCAGAACTGCAATAGAGCTATGGAAACACAGAAAAGACCCGCAACCTGACCTGGGATGGGGGACGTGAATCCAGAGAAAGCTTCTCAGTGGACGTAGCCCTTGACACAGGTGTGTGTGTGTATGTATATAAGTATATATATGTATGTGTATGTGTGTGTGTATATATGTTTAATTCATATATATGAATTAAAACTAGCCTGTACACAAGGATGCAGAGGAAAGACTTTTGGCGCAGAAGGATCTGCAGATTTGCAAATACAAAATTTCCATACTCTACAAAATTTCAGACAAAGTCGAGCATGGAAAACATGAGAAAGAGCCAGAAAGCAACATGGCAGTGGAGAGGCTGTGCATGGGCTGTGGGCTCTAGGCTGTGGCCAGAAGACACCTGCAAACACAGGGAAGGGCCAGTTCATAACTCTCTGCTATGCCAGGCTGAGGAGATTGAGACTGATTCAAAAATTGTTGGGAAACATCAGAGGATCTTAGGCTTGGCGGTCACATGATCACAATAGAATTTTAGATCATAATGGCATCAAAGTAATGAAGACCTAAACAGAGTTGGGGAGACAGGCTGCAGAAGATCATTGTCATTTGGGGGCAGCCTAGCACACAATACTGTCCTCCACATCCCCATTTCCATCTTCCTATTAGCACCCTGATCTCCCTTTCAGTGGAAACTCCTTATTTTGTGTGGTGCTGAAGGGAGACCACTGCTGCTTTCTATCATAGAAGGGGCAAGATTTTCTGCCTTACCTGCCAGAGTAGCCAGGAGTGGATGACAGGCACAGTCAATCCAACACTGCCTTCTAGAAATGTTGACTTTTGAGAGGGTAACTAAGCAGCACGCTTTTCACAGGCTGTGGCAGATTGTATTTTCCAAAAACGACCACAGCAATATTTCCAATTCCACATGCTCTTCCACAGTCTTGTTACTCTCCAACAAGAGGTGGAGTTTATTTCTCCTCTGGAATCGAAGCAATGGAAGTAACACTGCAAGACTTCAGAGACTACATCATAAAGAGTGAGATGGCTTCCATCTGGCTCATTCTCTCTTGAGAGGCTTGCCCTGGGAACCTAGCCACCATGTTGCAGGGAAGCCCAGACCACACAGAGCAGCCATGTGTAGGTAGGTGTCCTGGCCAACAATCCCAGCTAAGATTCCAGCTGACAGCCAGCACAGACCATCAGACTTGTGAAGGAGGGAGCCTTTGGGAGACTTCAGGCCCCACCCTTCCAGCCACCCCAGCTAACTCCATGTAGAGCAAAGACAAGCTGCTCCCTCTAAGCCATGCCCAAATTGCCTATTCATGAGCAAAATAAACATTGTAATTTTAAGTCATTGAGTGTGAGGTGGTTTGTTCCACAGAAACATCACTGGAATGGGGACCTTGACTGAGGATCCAACTGTGTAATATTTAGAGGTCTCTTAACTCCTAGCTGTTTTCTAGTCCTGACTTTCTGGCTTCCCCCTACTATTTTAAGCATGAAATATGTTTGGCAACAGCAACACTGAGTTTCTGTTGCTTGCAACCGCTATCCCCAGCCAAGGAAGGGCACGCGGCCATGGTCCACGGGAGGGATGCTGAGGGCCTGGGGATAGACATGGTGGGGAAGGTTTGGAGCTGATAAACATACAGGGCACAGAATCCACCAGGACTTGAGGAAGATACAGGAAAAGACGAAGGCAAGAAGGCTTCTCAGGTTTCTAACTGGACCACTGAGCAGATGTTCACGCCATTCAATGAGAAAGTTATTCCAAGGAGAGAAAGGAGCTTTCAGGGAACGAACACATGTAAACTCATTACAAGCTCAGTTATCAATCTGGAGATTTTGAGATGCCGGTGGGAGGCACACGTGGATCTGGAATACAGAGGGGCGCCACTGTAGCTTTCCAGCTTCCCCGCATCACTTAGGACAGACAATGCTAGAGACCAGGAAGAGTCTACTAGGGATGCAGAAATCTGAGGAAAGCTGAACACTATCCCTGCTCATGCTGAATCTTTAACTTTCTTTCACAAGTGCGCTCCGCTGGGGGTGGAGGCACTTGGGGGTGTGTGCATGTGTCTGAAAAGGCATACAGGTGAATATTCATGCTTTCTCAATCTGAGACTGAAAAGGGAGCCAGATCTTTCATTTATTTCCCACTCCCCCACAGTATCTTATGAACCGACTCTAAAGGTTGAGAACCGACTTAATGTAAGCACAAGAATAACTGTGCATTTATGTAAAGCCTTCCTCAAAGGAGCTCTCTGCACTCTGCAGATAATGGACTTATTTATCCTTAGAGCACCTCTGTGAGGCAGTTACAGGACAGGGGTGACCAGGCTCATGTCATAAATAATGTCAGGAACAGCACGAAGCCCAGCCAGCCTATAACTCTGAGGCCCTGGGCAAGATGGGGTGGACCCAAGGTCACCCAGCGAGTTGGGAACAGGATGAGCCTCCGTGCTGTGATGGCGTGACTCACATTCTCTCTGAATGTCCCCCGGGCCTGCTCAGCCCTGTCACCTGTGTGGTGACTCTGTGTTGGTAAGGAGTTAAGAGATAAATCTACCAGGCAGACTGGTTAGGACAGGTCAGCACCTTCTTTTCCAGCCAAGCAGTTCCTCGCATGCCAACAGGCACAAACCCAGAGACAGAATCCACACAAGTCATTGGGAAACTGGCCTGACCAACTCGGCTGCAGAAAAATACTCCCATCACAAGGAATTGCAAATCAATAGAGAGGAAATCATCTCCAGCCTCATACACAGAGACCAGTTCCTGCCCTGTGAAAGCCGCAGCAACGCCGGTCATAAAAAGCCCCCTCTTGGCCAGAATGGGTTGGCTCCAGAGGCTCCAAGTGAAAACAGAAGTTGAATAAGAGCAATATACTGTATTTGTTTAAATTTCATGCCAGTGAATGTCTGTGACGCAGGAGACAGGTTTATGGAGAGAGAAATAAAATGTTGACAAATGGCCCTGTAATCAACTGGAACATGCAATAAATCATTAGAATGCCAATAACACTTCCAGGACAAGCTTAGAAAGGTCATTACTGTGTCACAATACATCTTCCAGCACCAAACAAAGCAAACAGAACATGTTGGGAATAGGATTATGGGGGAAGCATCTGTCAGTCCTAATTAAGAATTAACTACAGATCGTATCTTGGGAGATGTATAATTTATTTTCCCTCTTCTTCCTCCCTATGCGCTCACAAAAAGAAAAATAAATCAATAAAAAATTTAACCCATTCTGGATCAGAGATGATGTCGAAGTAGGAGGCATGAAGCACCTCCAGGGAGAGCCAAGACCCTGGGAGGGCGGGGAGCAGGGCAGGCAGGAGCAGACAGGCACGAAGGAGGGCGGGACAGAGAGCTGGAGAGCTCCAGTCAGCCCAGGCACTGGAAGCTTCTCTCTTTGCCCCAGCCCAGCCCAAGACACTCAGTTTTACACCCTGGGGAATGTTGGGGTTATTTAATACTTTGACAATGAAGTCTCAAGACCTAGAAAGAGGCAACACGAAGGTTGGAAGTTAAAAAAACAAAAAGGTGCCAAGTTCTTTTTACCTGAATGTACCAGTTAAGATTGAATTTGGCTGCAAGTACAAAAAACTCAACTCACAGCGACTTACACAAAGAAGTATTTATTTTTTCTCACATAACGGAAGTCCAGGGGTGGGAGGTGCTGGATCAGTTTTCTAAACGTCTGTTTTAGAATCTCATAGGGATTGGCTTTTGCCCTCTTTGACTCTATAGTCACAAGATGGCTGCTGCAGCTCCAGACACCGTATCCACGTTCAAGGGGAAAACAGAGGAGAAAAGACAGCTCCAGCCTTCATTATCCCTGATATCAGGAAAGACAAAAGTTTTCACAGCACCACCCCCACTCCTACACCAGCAGCAAATTAGGCATTTATCTCATTAACCAGAATTGTCTCATATGATTCCCAAAGAGCCTGAGAGATGAAATAGACACCTTGTCAACCCCAAAGAAAGATGGGGTTCTGTTTATGGGCAAGGAAAGAGGAATGAATTTTGTGTTATTAATTAGGAGGGTTTGCCATGCTGATAAAGTGGGATATGGGGCAACGCAGGCTTCCTGCAAAGGAAGAGCCAGTTGTGTGCGTGTGTGTGTTTGCAACATGCTCTCTGCAGAAATAGTCTTCATTCCACAGGAGAAAGTGCTGGGGCTCTAAGCCCTGCTCCACAGCACTGCCCTGCCACAATTGCGCCAACTGTGCACATCCACCACAGACACAACACGTTCTAATTTTGTCGTACTCCTTTCTAAAACGGGCAGAGTCCACTTTGCTGAGCCTTAGAGGAACACGGGGTATTCAGAGGAAAGTCAATTCAGCCATCTGAGTAGCACCAAAGGATGGAGGAGAAAATATCCACTCCTTCCCCAGAGACCTCGCTCCCAATGGTGCTTCCATCAGTGGAAGCTGCTCAGAAGGTTCCAAGAGGTCTTTTGTTGTCTACCTGGGTTTTGCTTTTCTCCAAGCAGCTTCTTATGCTTTCCTCTGTGGCTGTGTGTGTGTGTGTGTGTGTGTGTATACAGGTGCAAGTGTCTTTCTAATTGCCCCAGCCGCTTCCCCACTTCTCTAATGAGCTGGACCCCATCCGATGATTGAGGTAACTTCCCCAGACTTGCTCAGTGAGGTTTGCACACACCACCTCCCTCTTTGTGTCCTGATGACTGTTGCCATCATTAATAGCGTGGCTGTTGTTTTTGCTCTCGCTCATTCTTCCTGCCTTCTCTTCTCGGGTCTCTTTTTCTGCTTGAGTTTGCATTTCTCCTTTTATTTTATTTTATTTTTTTCTGCTGACAGAGACAAGAGCTCGTCCTAGTTCACCATTTCAGGATTTGTTGCAAAATTCAAGGTACAGGTTTATGGCTGCTGGTGTCCTGGTTATAGTACAGTTCTTATGGGTCCTAATAAACTCAGCTGCTCTAGGGGCCTCTTAAATTCCAGTATGAAAGATAGAGAAAAGGCATTATTTAGTTCCCGGTACATTCAGGGATCCTCATCCTTGAAGGCTGAGGAGAATGTTTCTTTCTTGGGGGAGCAAAAGCCCATAACTCTTGAATACTGCCCAGGAACTAGAGGGTAAAAGAAGAGTTCTTTTCTCCTTCCCAGTTGCTAGAAGGATGGCAAATGAGAAACAGGGTTGAAGCTAGAAAGATGGTCACAAACCAAGGACTGAAATTCAGTAGTATTTTCTTTTTCCTTTTTTTTTTTTTTTCCCAATCTCAAAAAGCCTATCCTTAGATGCTGAGCACGCAATTGGGTTAAGACAAACTGGGCTGGTTGAAAATCCCACACAGTTCCATTCTGCACAAACATAGGCTGTGGCCCTCCGTGGGGTGGTCCCTGAGATATGCCTAGAACAGCATTTTGTATTATTTCTGTATTATTTTTAATATTTTTATTTGTATCTTTTAATATCTCAGGGACAGCCCCTGAAATATGCCTAGAGCAGCCATAATCATTTTTTTTATTACTTTTTAATATTTTTAGATTCAAAGTCTCTCTGTGTCACCCATGCTGGAGTGCAGCATGGTGCACTCCTGGCCTCAAGTGATCCTCTCACCTCAGCCTCCCAAGCAGTTTGAACTACAGGCACATACTGCCACACCCGGCTAATTTTCTTATCTTTTGTATAGACAGGGTCTTCCTGTGTTGCCTAAGCTGGTCTCAAACTCCTGGGCTCAAGGGATCCTCCTGCTTCAACCTCCTGAGTAGCTGGGATTACAGGTATGAGCCATCATGCCCTCATAATCACATTCTGAAACAGCGCTTCACAAAATGCTTCTGCTTATTTCTTTCTTAAGATCGTCTAACAAATCTTATTGTGAGTCCTTTATTGCACATAAGAAAACCACAGCTGATGTTACGTAGTTATTTGCTCAAGGTCACATAGCAGGTTAAGTGTCAGCTGAGATTCAAACCTAAATTGCTGTCACATAATCCAGGGCTGATTCTATGTTCCCAAGCTGCCCCTCTTGGAGTATCTATGCTCGCCTCTAGAAATTGCTAGTCAGAGACTGTCTTGTGGAATGAAGTGAGTACTGACCTATGGAGTCACTGCATCCAGACAGAGCAAGTGCTCTTGGGAATGTCGCACCACCTCTCTTGGCTTCAGCTGCCTGATTTAGAAAATGAAGGATCGGCTGGGTGCGGTGGCTCACACCTGTAATCCCAGCACTTTGAGAGGCCGAGGCAGGCAGATCACGAGGTCAGGAGATTGAGACCATCCTGGCTAACACGGTGAAAACCCTGTCTCTACTAAAAATACAAAAAATTAGTCGGGCATGGTGGCACGTGCCTGTAGTCCCAGCTACTCGGGAGGCTGAGGCAGGAGAATCGCTTGAACCTGGGAGACAGAGGTTGCAGTGAATCGAGATCGTGCCACTGCACTCCAGCCTGGGCAACAGAGTGAGACTTTGTCAAGAAAGAAAGAAAAGAAAGGAAAGGAAGGAAGGAAGGAAGGAAGGAAGGAAGGAAGGAAGGAAGGAAGGAAGGAAGGAAGGAAGGAGGGAAGGAAGAAAGGAAGGGAGAGAAAGAAAGAGAGAGAAAGAAAGAGAGAGAGAAAGAAAGAAGAAAGAAAGAGAGAAAGAAAGAAAGAAAAGAAAGAAAGAAAGAAAGAAAGAAAGAAAGAAAGAAAGAAAGAAAGAAAGAAAGAAAGAAAGAAAGAAAGAAAGAAAGAAAGAAAAAGAAAGAAAGAGAAAGAAAGAAAGAAAGAGAAAGAAAGGAAGGAAGGAAGGAAGGAGGGAGGGAGGGAGGGAGGGAGGGAAAGAAAAGAAAATGAAGGATCACAGTCACAATGCAAGATCCTAGAATGCCTCAGGGCCTACTGTGTGAGAGGGGACTGTCCTGTCCCTCTTTTATGTCGTAGATATTAAAGTTCTGTGTAAATTTGATGAAGTGCACAATATTCTACTTAATTTAAAAGTTTTTAATGTCTAAGGGCACTTGAACTAGACATTCTCTGAGATCCCATGCCTTGTCCATGCCGTCATTAGCACCAATGAAATGTCTATAATTGTGCACTTGCAGAGGTCTTGGCCTGGTGCCTGGCAGGAAGATGGTGCTCAAAGATGGCAACCATGAACCATTGCCCACTCATAATGAACCCCCATGGAAGGGTTCTCTCCTGGACATGGTGAAGGGTTTCTGAGAGCAGAGTTAGGCATGCTGCTGGCTGATAGGGCTTGTAGTCTAAGAGATGACCTTTGTTTTTTTTCTGGAGGATTTGACATTTGAGGCCATGCCCTCATGCCATAAGATCTGTCCTCAGATACAGTTTCAAACTTTCTGTTTCCCCCGTCTCCAACACAGATGAAGAAAACTGGAGTCAGTTAGCCTGCAGAATGATTTTTTATTAATAAAGTGGTGCAATTTAGAGTGGTATTTCAGGTCACCTTAAGCTCTCCCGTACAACCTGGATTTTGCATTAAATGGAAACTATTAGTATTCGGAAATGCTTTAGCATGAGAGTGGCCGTGTGACCGTGACCTCTGTGTTTATGTAAACGTGTTTTCATTACCACCGTGCCTGGGGTGGAAAGGGGGAGCTGGAAGAAGAGAAAGCCACTGCTTGTTAACGCTGTCCTTGCGAATGTTCTTTGATTAGCAGCAGCTCAGGTCTAAGGGGGTCGAATACTGCATGCGGGCTGTGAATCACTCCCTTCGCAGCATGTGTGCCTGGCTAGAGGACACCAGGGCAGAGGATCCTGGCCCAGGAAGATGCTGTGCAGCCTCCTATGCCCTCCACTTGGAGCTTACCTCCAATCATCCTGGATTCTTTTGTCCCACCCCCCAGGAACTAGCTGGGAGGTCAGCCAACTACTGCCAAAAACTGGCCCACTACCTATTTTTGTACAGCCCTCATGCTAAGAATGATTTTTGCATTTTTTAATATTGAAAAAAAGTCAAAAGAAGAATATTTCATGACACGTGAAAATGCCACGAGATTCTAATTTCAGTGTCCGTTAATAAAGTTTTATTAGAACACAGCCACGCTCATTCATTCACTTACGGTCTGTGGCTGCTTTCCTGCTGCAATGGCAAGGTTGAGTAATTGTGACACAGACCATATGACCTCCAAAACCTAAAAGAGTTGCCATGTAGGCTTTTGTAGAAACAGTGTGCCAACCCCTAACCAAGTCCAACATTGGTTCCTCTTTCAATTCCTTTGGCAATCACTCATCAACACCTCAAGAATTCCTCCATAACATTTATGGAATCCACCCTCACTGCTCACTACTAGTTAAGAACCCAGCATCTCCAAACAGGATGCTGGCAACAACTTCCAGATGAGCCTCCCAACTTCCAGACTTTGCTACCTGGGACTTCTCATTGGTGTCTCCAGAGTGCGGTAGAATAGCCTGGCTAAAAGCACAGACTCTGGGGCTTCATACCCCAACTCTCCTCACTTATTATATGTATGGCCCCTGACTAGTCATTTCAGCTCTAAGCCTCAGTTTCCCCATCTGTAAAATGGGAGATAATAATAGTACCTCTCTTGTAAGTTATTGTAAGGATTATTTGCTGTATTCATCCGTTCTTGCACTGCTGTAAAGAAATACCTGTCACTGGGTAATTTATAAAGAAATGAAGTTTAATTGATTTGCGGTTCTGCAGACTGTACAGGAAGCATGGCTGGAGAGGCCTCAGGAAACTTACAATCATGTTAGCAGGCAAAGGGGAAGCAGGCACACCTTATAAGCCCAGAGCAGGAGGAAGAGAGAGATGAGGGAGGTGCTACATATTTTTAAACAACCAGATTTCGTGATAACCCATGTACTATCACAGGAACAGCCACAAAGGAGAAATCTGCCCCTGTGATCCAATAACCTTCCACCAGGCCCCACCTCCAACACTGGGGATTAAAGTTTGACATGAGATTTACTTAGGTGGAGACATGGACCCAAACCATATCCTTTGCAAAGCTCCAAAACAGTGCCTGGAATAATACCAGTATTTTTTGTTTGTTTGTTTGTTTGTTTTGTTTTGTGAGATGGAGTCTTGCCCTGTCACCCAGGCTGGAGTGCAATGGCACAATCTCGGCTCATCGCAACCTCCGCCTCCTGGGTTCAAGCAATTCTCCTGCCTCAGACTCCCAAGTAGCTGGGATTACAGGCGTGTGCCACCACACCTGGCTAATTTTTTGTATCTTTAGTAGAGGCAGGGTTTCACCTTGTTGGTCAGGCTGGTCTCGAACTCCTGACCTCATGATCAACCTGCCTCAACTTTCCAAAGTGCTGAGATTACAGGCATGAGCCACCACACCCAGCCAATACCAGTATTTTGTATGATTATCCATGGAAAATTCAAGTTTGACCATGTCATTCCTCCACCCAGAAGATATCAGTGGCTTTTCATCATTGGTCAAATGGAGCCCAGACTCCTGAGCATAGTGTGCACAGGTCCTCTGTGTTCTGATCCCCATCAACTTGTGTCCAGCCATAGCTCTCTATACCCCAGGCCTCACAGGTTCTGCTGTAACAAGTTGTAGTTGCTCACCATTTTCCCCACACCTTTTGCTGTTTCTTGTCCTCAGCATTCCCTTCAGAGGCTCCACTTGTATTTCACCTCCTCCAAGAAGTCTTCTCTGACTGCCCACATCATACCCTGTGCAAGGCTCCACCCTACTTCCTCTATCAAATCCAGTCTGTTGTTGACTTGCTCTGCCACCCTTAGCTGGTGAGCTACTTGAGAATGTAGGGAGATCTCAGGGGTTAACTTGGGAGAGAGGAGAGACTATTTTCAGGGGACATATCAGGAAAGGCTTCTTGATGTAAAGCCCTTTTGAGATGAGCCTTGGAGGCCAGGTAGGACAAGAGTTGGCTTTAGTCATTGTCTGACTGTGCCTGACTCATTTAGGTCTTTCCTAAATGTTTGTTGACTTGAATTAAGTGCTTGGTGAATGACTTTAATCCATTCATCCCTCCAGAAAACTGTAGCATTATGTGAGTTCAAGTTTCAGCTTGAAAGATAATTTCATGCCCTGCACCTTTGAATTAATGATTTCAGACTGAAATATGGTTCCAGGCACCCAAGAAAACAGGGAGAGAGGTTTGAGGGGACTCCCCATGCCTACAAGATACCGAGACACAGTGACCTGCTTCACCCCCATAAAGGTACTACCTTGACTTCTGTCAATGCCCTGCTCCAAAACCCTCAGGGCTCCTCCTGCCTATGCAACAAATGCTAAGCTCCCAGAAACCACTTCCAATCTTGTCTCCCCTCACTTCCCTCCCTGCACCCTGTGACACATTGCACAGAATCACGACGGCCTCTGCTGAGTAAGTTCAGACAGACTCTATCACGGACAATGCTTTGCCAGGCAAATTGTTACCATTATTGAAGGGAGAGCTGAATCGGATAATTTATGTGGAAACACTCTGCCTTCGAATGGGAGTCATACTTTTTCCCTTTCTCAAAAAGGGCATTCCTCTTGATCCTCCCCCACTCATCCTTCAGGGTCAGCACAAATGCCAGCCCTTGCAGAGTGCCCCTCCTCCCACTTGTCTTTCCCTCAGAGGAGGCTCTCCCTTCTCCTATTATTTTTACTTCTTAAAGCACTTCCCATCTGCCTTGCTTTATGGTTGTCAATGTACAGATCTCATCACTTCTGCAGTTGTATGAAGGTAGAGTCACTGCCTGTCTTCTAAGGTCCATGGCCCCACCATAAGGTCTGACCCCCAAGAGATTCACAAAATATTGAGTGGGGGAAGAACTCTTTCAGGTTACTAAATTTCCTCCTCTGTAGCATCAGAGCACTGGTTCCACCTTCTCATTATCCCTCAGATCCACTTTGGAAAATCTGTTTTGAAGATGAAGAAACAAATTCGAAAAGACTGACTTGTTTACAGTCTCATGGCTGGTGAGTAGCAGAAGAGGAAGCACCATCTCTCTCCCCTGCCCACGTTAGCTCCATTGTCCTGCAAGGCTGTGGGCTAAAGACAAGCAGCCCTACAGCACCATTTCCATTAGGAGATGTTAACGCAGCTCTGATGAAACTAAAACTCAGTTAACAGAATTAGAGACCTCCACATCCTGCTACTGCTTCCTTCTCTCCCCTCATCACTCCTATTTCTTACCCCCAGAAGCACTTAAAAGCTGTTTAAGGTGAACTGTGTTTAGACATGTGGCTGTCACTATTGTTAAGGATGTTTGCAAGGGGGTCTCAGTACACCCTCCACAATCACTGTCTGCCAGGATCTCTGTGTCTACCTATGTTTACATCACGCCTATCACTGGCACATCAGCAGGCTTTGACAAACAAGCTGGGAAGTGCGGGAAGAAAAGAAAAAAGTTGTTTGTGACTGACGCTATTAATTATCACTTTGTTACACCAGGCGCTCCTTAAAATGGCACAGAGTGGCTCTCGAGGCCTTTGCACATGTGCATGTATTTGGAGACATCCTCCCCCATTACAACATGATATAAACTGAAATCATGATGCAACAGACATGAAACTAAGCAGTTCTCACTCACATGGCAGTAATACCATACAATCTGAGCAGCTGTAACCAAAAAGAGTGAACTTACTTATTACCTAATAAGGATTTCAGTTGACCCAGTTTAATAGGTGCTGAGAAGACAATGTGAAGGCTAAATAAAAACAATGCTGGATGAAACTGAGGCTTCCTTAATAGAAGCAGAAGGTCCAGATCACAAACAGTAAAATGTGTGTAATCTGGAGAACAGGCCGCTACAGGGAAATAGGATCACTATCTTAAGATGTGTATTCTCTATGCTTCCAGATGCCTGGACTAGTGTAGTACAAATGGAGACACTTAATTATGAGTCTGGGGTGACATAGCAGAAGACATCATCAGAAACAGTTAATTCATGGTGTACCCAATTTTGCAGCCTGGGATACCATTGAAATCTTAGGGAATTTAGCTCAAGCCCTATAGTGCCGCAACCTTCCCAAAGGGTTATGTGAGCAACCAAGGGGTTACCTCTCCTGGTCATCTCTGCCTCTAGGCTCCTGTTTCTGTTAATGCTGTCTGTTCCCTGTCCACAGAAGTTCAGGGATGAAATGAACACACACTCACTACAAAGCAATATGATCTCATAGACTCCCCTAAAAATGGGAGAGGAAGACACTGGAGGAGGGGTTTACATTGTCACACCAGCAACTTCAAATGGGGCAGTAAGCATCCTTATTATTTTTTCCTTTTTTTATTTTTATTTTTTAAGAGACAGGATCTCATTCTGTCCCCCAGGCTGGAGTGCGGTGGCGTGATTATAACTCACTGCAGCTTTGAACTCCTGGTCTCAAGCAATCCTCCCAAAGCACTGGGATCCCAGGCACGAGCCACCATGCCCAGCCAGCATCCTTATTTTTTTTTTTTTTTTTTTTTTTTTTTTGAGAAGAAGTCTCAGTCTGTCACCCAGGCCGGAGTGCAGTGGCATGATCTCGGCTCCCTGCAAGCTCCGCCTCCTGGGTTCACGCTATTCTCCTGCCTCAGTCTCCCAAGTAGGTTGGACTACAGGCGCCTGTCACCAGGCCCGGCTAATTTGTTTTTGTTTTTTGTTTTTTGATTTTTTTTTTTTTTTGTACTTTTAGTAGAGACGGGGTTTCACTGTGTTAGCCAGGATGGTCTCAATCTCCTGACCTCGCGATCCGCCCACCTCAACCTCCCAAAGTGCTGGGATTACAGGCATGAGCCACTGTAATCCTTATTCTTAAATCCTGAAATCCTTGTCCTTTCATCTCCCCACCATCCTGGAGTTTCACTGAACCTTTACTTCATCCAGCCCAAGCCTCTCCCCTCTTCCTGGCTTCTCTCTTTTACCTTTCTCCTTTCTTCTCCTCTCTTTCTTCCTCTCTTTTAGGAACAAAAGCCGTTCATTCCTCTCCTTGTCACATACAGAGCAGCTTTCCTGCTCCATATCTCAGCATCTGACAGCCATGCTGACAAAGTGACCACATGCCCACTGGGCTCACCAAGACCTTCCATAAACCTAGATATCGCCTTCCACAAGGGAAGTTCTGGTGTTAAATGTTAAGAAAGCAGCATTTCACCAATCCTGTGAGAGCCCAGGGAGGAACGTTTTCATGGGCAAGTAAATTTGGAAAATTGTGCATACTGAAGACCCCTCTTAGAGATTCACAACACAAAGGATCTTGTGCAGTGTCAAGTTCTCCAGTAAAGACTCATGTTTAACTCTGTGAAACACAATATTTCTGGAGCTCTTTGGGCCATGGGTTAATAAGGACACTGCTGATGACTTACAAAATATGCCTTAGAATGTGCACAGAAAAGGCCCAAGCCTGCCCAAGGAGACATGTAAGGAGGCCCTGGGAGCAGAAATACTGGAAAGAATGAGTCCCCTTGTTGCAGCAGGAAAGCTTTCCCTAGCCCCACCTCACCAAGTGACCTTGGGCCCATCCCATCTTCTCCAGGGCCTCAGAATTATAGGCTGGCTGGGCTTCGCGCTGTTCCTGACATTATTTATGACATAAGCCTGGTCACCCCTGTCCTATAACTGCCTCACAGAGGTGCTCTAAGGATAAATAAGTCCATTATCTGCAGAGTGCTGAGAGCTCCTTTGAGGGAGGCTTTACATAAATGCACAGTTATTCTTGTGCTTATATTAAGTCAGTTATCAACCTTTTGAGCCAGTCCAGTTTTCTGCACAGGTTGTATGGAATAGTAAGAGAGAAACAGGTGATGCATCCTCAAAACAAGTGGTGTTGCTTTCAGTCCAGTTTGAGATGGCATGTCTATACACCTCTGTGCGCACACACCACACACACACACACCAGGGAGACACTCTGAGGATTCAATAGTTAAGTTAAACATTACTGTTCGTCTTAGTCCACTGTGTGCTGCAATGGCAGAATATCACAGACTAGGTAGTTTATAATGAGCAAAAATTTATTTTTCATGGTTCTAGAGGCCAGGAAGTCCAAGATCAAGGCAACAGCATCTGGCAAGGGCCTTCTTGCTGTATTATCACATGGCAGAAAGCATCACATGACAAAAGAGCAAAGAGAGAGAGAGACAGAAATGAAACCACTCCTGCTAAACAAACCCACTCCAACAATAACAGTATGATTTCACTCATGAGAGTGAAGCCCTCATGATCTAAATACCTCTTAAAGCTTCCACCTCCCAATTCCATCACAATGGCAATTAAATTTCAACATGACTTTTGGAGGGGACAAACATTCAAACCACAGCAGTGTGTGAACTGCTATCAGATTCCTTCATCTCTACATGCTTTTGCTTTAGTCATGGGATTCTCCTTCTAAGATGTCTACACAGTCTTGTTTTATAGAAGAGAAAGCTGAGGCCAGAGGGGTGAAATGAATTCTCTGACATCTTGTGGGAATTGATGGCAGGATTGCGACAGGCGTAGCCTGCTGCTTTTTCCCCAGGCTTGTGTCCAGACATCCATGTGTGTGGTTGTTTGTTTGTTTGATTTGACTTTTTGGAAAGCACCTGGTGCTCTCTCTACCATGCCATGCTTCCACACACAGATTTTTACAACAATTGAAGCTACCCAACAAAAGATGTTGAATTGACCATTCCTAAAGATATTTGAGCAGAAGCCAGAATCTGTTGAGGATGCCACGGACAGTTGGAATGTGAAACCAGATGATTCATTCGTATACTTACCCTTCAACATTTAGTTCTCATTTTTTGTGTGTCACAGACTGTCTTATGTTTTCCATGGTAATGAACAAAACAAAGTCTCTATCCTTTTTTGAACTTACGTTCTAGTGGAAAGGACAGGTAATGAGCAGATACATGTATGCACTAATGACATATAATCATAAGACAGGATAATAGGATAGAGAATTGCAGGGCTTGGAAAAGAGGAAGGAGATTGTGGTCAGGAGAGCCTCACTAGGAAGATGACATTAGAAGAAAGATGTGAACGTGAGGGAGTGGGCTTTATGAAAGTTGAGGGGGAATGCGGTTTCCAGAGAAAGGGTGCAGGAAGAGCAAGTGCTCTCAGCTGAATTCATGCCTTGTGTGTTGCGGAACAGTGAGGGGGCTTATATGACTGAAGCAAAGTGTGCATGGGAGGCATGCAGGAGGAGACAGCCTAAGTCACACAGCAAAGAGGAAGTGGGTAAAGTTCAGGCCATGATGAAGACTGTTGCAAGGATTCTTCCAAAGCTGAGTCCATGACCATTTAGCTAAGTTATAATATTGGGTACCACCAGCACCTGACTTCTATTTAATAAAATTCTGCTAAGCATACTGGCTGAGTAACCTATGCCACTAGGGACTGGAAAAGCACCTTTCTCCTAGGGCAACAGCCCCAAAAGCTGAAATGAAAAGTCTCTTTCTATTGCCATCTTCTGCAAGGTAGCCTAACAATTAAATAGAAAGAATTTAGTTTTTTCTCCTCATCCTTCAATATAAAACACACCCTATCCAACTGTCTAAAATGTCCTAGCACTTGTAAAACACACCCGCTGTTTCTTTTGATTCTGTGGAATTCTCTTCCCTTTGTCAACACCCAGGCAAGACCAGAATTAAGCTTTTCATCTGAAGCAGAGTTTGACGTAAGCTGAGGGCACCAGATCTCTATGGAACAAGAAATGAATCCTTGAAAGCACCAAGAATATAAGAGAGGGACTCACACCAGAAGCAAGCGAGAGTATCACAAGGGGACAATGACTCCTGTGACTGTGTGCAAACTGGAGCAGGACTAGCAGCTGAATCTGAAGACATCTGACCTTGAGGGCTTTAATTCCTGTCCAAGGATGCCAGCAGGTCTCAGAAGTGGGGGTGCACTGCCCCTATGTTGTCCAAGGTTAGAGACACAAAAGCTCAGAGGGTTGAGTAGATGACTGTCATCTCCCCAAAAGCCATGATATCTTTTCAACCTATCCCTTCCCTGTCTACAGCCAGTTCTGCACACATTCCCTGCATCTTCCTACACCAAGTGTATTAGTCTGTTTTCACACTGCTGTAAAAATACTACTCAATGGGACCAGGTGCAGTGGCTCACACCTGTAGTCCCAGGATTTTGGGAGGCCAAGACGGACAGATCACCTCAGGTCAGGAGTTTGAGACCAGCCTGGCCAACATGGTAAAACCCCATCTCTACTAAAAATAAAAAAAATTAGCCAGGCAGTGTGGCAGGCGCCTGTAATCCCAGCTACACGGGAGGCTAAGCCACGAGAATCACTTGAACCTGGAAGGCAGAGGTTGCAGTGAGCTGAGATCGCACCACTGCACTCCAGACTGGGAGACAGAGTGAGACCCTGTCTCCAAATAAATAAATGTTCAAAATAAAAAAAAAAAAATACTACTCAAGACTGGGTAATTTATAAAGGAAACAGGTTTAATTGACTCAGTTCTGCATGGCTGGGAAGGCCTCAAGAAACTTAAAATCATGACAGAAAGGGAAGCAGTTACGTTTTACATGGTGGTAGGAGACTCAGCAGAAAGCGAAGGGGAAAGAACTCCTTCTAAAACCATCAGATCTCGTGAGAGCCACTCACCATCATGAGAACAGCATGGGGAAAACCACTCCTGTGATCCAATCATCTCCCTCCTTTGACACGTGGGGATTACAGGTCCCTCCCTCTGCACGTGGGGATTACAATTCAAGATGAGATTTGGGTGGGGACACAGAACCAAGCCACATCACCTATCAAAGGTCTGTTTCCCCAAAAGTCTCAAGCCAAACTCAGTGAAGAACTGGACATGAGAACAGTGGGAGGCTCTGCATACATTCTGTGTCCAGCTGAGCACAGCAGCTGTAAAGAAGACAGTTCGATTTCCTCAGGTGGCGAAGCATGGTGGAGCTGGACCTCCCACTGGACTGGGGCCTAGGCCCCTTGAGAATGGAGGAGAGAATCAAACTCGGTGGGGAAATGGGAACACTAAAATCAAACCTCACCAGCTGCACAGGTTTCCTAGGGCCGAGCTTGCCTTTACTGATTATAGAAACTTCATCAAACTTTGTCTAAACAGAAATGCATTTTTCATGGGCCACAGTTTGCAGTCCCCCTGGGAAGTGCTTCCCACACTTAGGGCCATGAGTCGTTGACATAGACCCAAATTCTCTCCCCTGCAGCTCCTCTTTGCTGGGGAAGGTTGGGATCAGTCCCATGATGCTTGCTACAAGGAATACATGGTGACCAGCAGGGAAAGTGGAGAGTAGCTCAAGAGGACACACCTGTCTGCTCCTTCGGCTCTTTGCTTCTGAGTCAAGAGGAATCAGAAACATCCACTCCAAGGGGAAGAACCTGTAACTGGATCAACTACTGTGCTTTCAGAATTGCTTAGCTGCTGGGCACATGTGACCTGAGAGCATTTGCAATGTGGCTAGTCAGAATTGAGGCATGCGATAAGTGGAAAATACGCCCTGGATTTTGAATACTATGCACAAAAATAAAAAAAAAAAAGAATGTAAAATATCTCATTGATTTTTATATTACTTTTTTCATACTGCTTATATTTTAAATATATCAGGTTAAATAAAATTTGTTATTCAGAGTAATTTCACTTCTTTATTTTTACTTTTTTATAATGTGACTCCTAAACAATTTAAAATTGCACATGGGGCCTGCATTATATTTCTATTGTACAGCCCTGAACTGGAGGATAAACACCAATGAAAGAAATAGACAAGGACTACTAGGTCATTCCACTCTGAGCATGCCATGTATGGAAAGCATTTAATGACAAGTGTGCCTCATTTTACTCAGCAAACTTGAAGGTCAACATAAAGAAATGGGAAGACAGTAGGCCTAAGCACCAAGAGTACAGGCCTGGAAACTCCACCAGCCAGATGTGGGCCAGGAGAGGGAGTCAAACCAAAGCACAGCCTCCAATTAGCCCATTATCTCCCACGTCTTCCTCTCAGAAGATCTGGACTTTCCTGATGCAAAAAACCTCACAGCCAGCATTTCCTATCCAATCCCCACCTATGGCTGTTGTAGGCTTCTGAAAAATCAGAACAGATTGAATTGCTCAGACTCAACCTTTAGGGTCCTTTCTGGATATAGTGGGAAATGTGGGATTTGTGATTGGACAAACCTGGAGTCAGATTTCAGTTCTGCTGTTGATAAGCCCCACGTGCTTAGACAAGAAACTAAGCTGTCATTTCTTCCTATGTAAACTAGGTATTAGGATGCTGCAAAAGTAATTGCCGATTTCGCCATTACCTTTAATAAAATAATTTATTTTATTAAATTTTTGAATTTCATCTAATTAATTTATTTTATTTTATTAGTAATAAAATAATTTATTTTACTATTTATTTTATTGAGTCTATATATTTATACATTTATTTTATTAATAATAAAATAAATCAAATTATTTATTTTATGTATATTTATATAATTATTTCATTATTAATAAAATAAATCAAAGCTCCAGTAAAAATTTCACTGGATACATTCAAGTGCTTACACAAAACCTGGCACATAAATGGTACCTATTATGACTCTATGTTCTATGAAACTGTATATTCTTCATTTTGTTGAATTAATCCCTATTTTAAATGCAGTAGAGGAGCTGGCTGCATAAAGGACACTTCCTCTAAGTCCCCATCAAATGGCGAAGAGTACTTCCCTAACGAAAAGAACTGCTCCCCAATTCCCTGTCCCAGCATTCTCCCATGCATTGGGAAACCCTCCTCTTCTCGATAATTAGTTTTTATGCATCCAGATTTTTTATACCTGAGCTCTCACATTTACCTCAAGTGAGGCACATGTGTATGCAACTCTCCATAAAGTTCCCAATGCATACCTTTTTCTGCATCCCAGCTGGCAAGGCAGAGAAAGAAAATTTCCGAACCAAGCTTTCCCCAAAGGCCTGGTGGGGCTGGGAGGGAGAGACAGCCCAGGAAGAGGTCTGCACAGGGAAGTGGAGAGAGCAAAGGAGGAAGAAAAACAAACATAGTTTTAATTAAACACAGTGTATCTAAATCAGGGAGGTATGCTCTGAGAGCAAGGAAGGGTGAAATGGAATTTCTAGAAGAAAACAACTTTCTTCACCTTCTTAGTCTCATTAACATTGAAATGAACCCCCTAAGGAGAAGGAGCCAGGCCCTACTGCAGGGGAGGAGAGAAAGCTCCCCTGCACCTCAATGGGGCTTTGTGCTCCTTGGCACTGGATCTGCCAAGACAGGGCACCTCTCCTGGAGCCCGCTCTTGGGGGTGTCTCCCCTGCCTGTGCATCTGGGGGCTTCATTCTGGCCATAGGAGGCAGAGAAGTGGGGCCTGTGTAGTGGGTATCAGGGATGGACAGGGACTCTTACCTGGGCCCATCTAGCTCCCTTGCCTGGCTCTCTCTGCTCCTTTGCAGAGCCATCCCCCATGCTGGGATGTTTGGGGTGCAGCAGGAATTGCCAGTTTCTGCAGCTCTCCTCTCCCCTGGCTCAGAAAACTTGACATCATGCTTGCCTGGAAACCCACCCTCCAGTCCTGCCCCTCCTGAGACCTGTGAGATGGAAGAGGTTCTAGGCCCACCTCAGGGTCTCAGCAGGTGAGTCTCACTTGCCGCTAATTTGGCCTCAAGTCTGATAGTTGAATGGCTCCCTAATCTCTGGCTGCTGGTCCCACCCTGCACCCAGTTCTTACCACAGGGCTTCTGTCTTCTTCCTTCTCTCTGTGCCAAAGCCTTCAAAAGTGTCCTGAGTCCCTTCCTCTCCTTTGTCACCACCTCTACTGCCCCTTGAACATCAGCCCTGAGACTGGCTCTTTGCCAGGAAAAATACCCTGCCCCTTCTTCCTCACCCCAGTGCTTTTCACCACCTACTTGGAAACTATTATAACTGCCCAGTGGGTTTTCCTTGTCCACTGCCCAGATAGAGCTGATTTATCAAAACAAGGGACTTGCAATAGAGAATGAGTTTAATACACATAGAGCCAGCTAAATAGAAGACTGGAGTTTTATTATTACTCAAATCAGCCTCCTTGAAAATTCAGAGGCTAGGTCATTTTAAAGATAGTTTGGCAGGCAGGGGCTAGGGAATGGGGAATACTGATTGGCTGGGTCAGGGATAAAATGATAGGGGATTGAAGCCATCCTCTTGCACTGAGCCAGTTCCTAGGTGGGAGCCACAAGACCAGATGAGCCACTTTACCAGTCTGGGTGGTGCCAGCTGATGCATCAGAATGCAAGGTCTGGAAAATATCTCAAACACCAATCTTAGGTCTTAGAATAGTAATGTTAGCCATCAAAGCAATTGGGGAGGTTAGGAAACCTATGGCCTCTGACTGCGTGACTCCTGAGCCATAATGTCTAATTTTGTGGCTAATGTGTCAGTTTTACATAGTTCCGCCTAAGTTCAGGAATGAACGAGGACAGCTTAGAAGTTAAAGGCAAGATGGAGTTGGTTAGGTCAGATCACTTTCACTGTCATAATGTTCTTACTGTTATCATCTTTGCAAAGGCAGTTTCACTATTTGTCATCTCTTGCTTTGGCATAATGCCTGACCCACAGTAGAAGGTTAATAAATGTGTGTGAAATGGATGGATAATTGGATAAGTGAACCTGACTGGGGACTTGGGAAAGCTTCAGGTAGAACCAGCTTCGTGTACTTGAATGTCATCCTTACTCTGTGGCCTGCTAAGAGTCTCCAGTTTTTGTATGGATAATGCCCGGACTATGACAACTTGCCTTGAAACCCCCTCTACTAAACAACCAAAACATATTTATAGCTATTGTTGACCTAAAAGGAAGAATCTGAGGCCACATTAGTATAAATAGAAAGGTATTTGGGCCAAGCTTGAAATTGCAACCCGGGAGCACAGAATCAAGTTGTCTTGAATATACACTCTGATTAATAGCAGTTACAAGTGGATTTTTAAAGGCAAAACGGGGGACAAGGAGTGGGTTGATACAAAGTTGTTTGTCAGGAATTCTCACTGGTTTACAGAAATAACATTGATTAGTGATTGGCTAAACATTGTTAAGCAATAGGGTGTAGTTAATAGTGTCTGGTGTGGCATTATGAGGTTAATTTATAGCTTATAGTAATAGCAAGCAGTTTCAAGAGAAGAATACGTAGCTCAAGGGGGAAGTAGGATGTGATTGCTGTCTCATTTTAATATCTCTCTGGGCCTGCTAATTAAAAGGACTCCCACTCCTCAGATAAAAGTTCTTTTCTTTTCTCACCATCTAGTAAACAACCAGTGCCAACACTGATGCTCAGTGAGACACTGGTCAGTTGGCCAGTCAAGTTTAGCCGCATCTTAACTGACTTGATCTGCTCTGCATTTAGAGCAGGGACTGGCCAGTACAAAGAAGATGGAGGAGGTGCTCCTCTAACTGCACTTCCCCCATTATTTGCGATTCAGAAACTTGCAGTGAACAACCTCATTGAACTGGCCATGCAAATTTCCTAAATATTTTCTAAATGAATGACCATAAATGTGAAAGCAAAGTCAAGGTCCCTGGGGCAATGAAAAAAAGTCTACAAGGAAAATCCACAAGGTAGAAGAGGGGCTTTATCCAGTATAACCCAAGAAGAAGAATCATAAAGGGAAAGTAGTCAAAACAAAGCTTTATATCATTTGGTTTTGCATATTTAATAAATGTCTGTAATCACATTTATTTGTATTTCATCTTGTTCCATTTCAACATCAAATTTTGATAATACATGGTGTGAAAATGGAAATTTTCAGCAATAAAATAAAGGTTTGGCACTATGATTTTTATATGAATAATTAGGAATAGAAATAAAACAAAATGGAGATTCAAAGTATCTTGTCTAATTCTTTGTACATATCCCTTCCAGAAGTCAAGATTAATTCTCCTTTCCTTGAGAGTGAGCTAGACATAGTGATTCACTTCTATCAAATAGAATATGGCAAAAGTGATGGTATATGACTCCCAGGTCAAAAGAGCATTATGGCTTCCTCCTGGCTATATCTTGGATCACTTGCTTTTGAGGAAACCAGCTGCCACATGGTAAGAAAACTCAAGCAAACTTATTCAGAGGTCCATGTGGCAACAGCCTGCCAATAGCCAGAGAGGAACCAAAACCATGTCAGGAAGTGAGTCATCTTTGGAAGAATTTCTCCAGCCCTGCTCAAGCTTCAGAGGATGTCACCTTAGCCAATGTCTTAAATGCAACCTCATGAAAGACCCTCAGTCAGAATCACCGATATATAAGCTGTTCCCAAATCCCTGTCCCACAAAAACTGCAAGATAATAACCACTACACTTTGGGTAATGTTGTATAGAGCAATAGATAACTGATATAGAAGATGAGATACCTCGATGCTCCAAACAAGATTAAAACTGATGACCAAAGTTGTGGTAGACTTTTTCACACCAACCAGCAGCTACAGCTACTGTCCGAATGAAAAGAAAAACTTGTTTCTCTCAGCTTGTTGGCTGGGTCCTCTTATCCCACACATTAAGCCCATAGGGACTCTTCCATAGCCCTTCCTATGGGAGGGGCTATGGAAGATCTCCTAGCCAGAGATCTTTTCCACGGACTCAGACAAAATTTTAAAGAAGACCCAACCTGCCAATGAGTTAAAACATGCTGCTGTTATCACCATCACCCCTCAAAGCAAATCCTTCCATTTTTGGTCGTTGGGAGTGAAATTCACCATTCTATAGCCATAAAACAACACACTCCAAGAGCATCTTTTTGCCTTCCCAAGTTCTCCTATAAGATGGTAATACGGCTTAAGCCGAGTGTAAATTATTCAGTATACCTATTTGGGAAGCAGGATATTTCTAGGGGTCATTAAAAGGTAGGAAACCCTCCTTCTGAACTATGAATAACTCCCTTTAATTTTATATATATGGCAGGGACAGTTAGAGACAAGAGAGGACCTATGATTTCCACGTATTGAACTCTGCTAACATGAAGTTCAACTATATCCCCACCGCCTCCCTCTTTGCTTGCTACTCCTCCAGTTTTTGCACATGTAAGATGCCCTCCTTCTGAGTCCCTTTCCTAATGGCACAGCACAGGCAGCTTTTGTGAGTAGCTACTTCTCCTCCCAGCAGGCAAAAGAATGTCTGTCCTAGTGAAAATTAACTAGGGAGGCCAAAGGCTTATAAATTGCCATAGGACCAAACCAAATCCACTTTCCTGCTTTTTATATAGTATCAGCAAGATCAATGGCATTTGTTCCGAGGCCTGACAGGTATTAAATTCATCTCATCGTGCTTACTTTGTTTGTCCAATGAACATGCCTAACAATAACAGAGAAAAGACTCCTCCAAAGCCCCAAAGAAATCCAAGTCTGTATCAGAGTCTGTATATCATGGTTGGAAGAGCTCAGTGAGCTGCCTGTCTATTTCTTCCTTAAGTATTGCCAGCACTGGGGTTTCTGAAACTCTGCATTTTGAATGGCATGAAATGGAAGGATAAGTTTGTAGTGAATAAGAAGAAAGAAAAGGAATGGGCACTGATTACGTGGCTACTATGTAGTAGTTATTGTACATGTAATCCTCACAACAATCCCTCTAGGGGAGTCATTACATTGCCCATTTTACAGATGAGGAAACTGAACTTCAAGGTAGTTATTTGTCTTAGATGATGTCTTAGTCCATTTGTGTTGCTATAAAGGAGGACCTGAGGCTGGGTAATTTATAAAGAAAAGAGGTTTATCTGGTTCATGGTTCCGCAGGCTGTACTCAAGGCATAGTGTCAGCATCTGGTTCTAGTGAGGGCCTCAGGTTGCCTGCACTCATGGTGGAAGGCAGAGGGCGTTGGCGTGTGCAGAGATTACATGGTGACGCCAGAGAGAGAGCGGGAAGGTGCCAGGCTCTTTTTAACTACCAGCTCTCACAGGAACTTACAGAGTGAGAACTCACTCCCCACCCTTCCAGGAAGGGCGTGAATCTATCCACGATGGGTCCACCCCTATGACCCAAACACCTCCCATTAGGCTCCACCTCCAACAGCAGGGATCATATTTCAACACGAGGTTTGGAAGGGACAAACATCCAAACCATCACAGACAACACATTTAGTAAAGTGGTAGAAACAGGACTTGAAACCAGATCCAAAGGCAGAGTCTATGTGTTTTCACTAGAGCCTTTTCAGATTATAGGAAGGAAAGACTGAAGAGCCCCAGTGAGGGTGAGAAGTGAGCAAGGGTTCAGGGACATAAAGAATGCACTTAGCTTTCAAATAATCCACAGATTTTTGGTACCAGCTACATGAATGCTTGGTAGATTTTTCCTTGGTGGTTTCCTCTATTTGTGAGCTAACTCCTAGTCCTATAACCAGAAAAAATAATGGAAACAATCTTTTCCAAATGAGGTCCAAATGAGAATCATGGATATCAAGAGGTTGTTGGTTGAGCCAGTGTGTGAGTCTAGTGACCCCCAGCACCTAAATCTCTATGCTGGGTTCCTATTCTTAACACTCACTGTGTGCATTGCAATTCTTTTGAAAGAACAGAAGCTGTTTCTTTGTGAAAAATAAATGGCCATCAAATTAGTTAAAAAGATACTTTAAATTGTGAAGGTTTTAAAATTATAGTAACCTCCTTATGGAAATGTTGTTAGGGGAAAAGTCAGAAATCTACACAAACACACCTTCCTTTGTGGGGGTAAATTAGGGAATTATAAATAATCTTGGGATGTATGTTTTCCCAAAATGTAGATTGTGTTGTATAGAACCATCCCCCCCCCCCACCATTGACTGCAGCAGGGGTTACACAGAGGAACAAGACATGATTAAAATCTCTGCCCCTTGAAATACACATGAAGACTTGAGAGCCGCGTGAGAGCTGGCATGGGACAACATCTGATTAGTTACCACAGGGGAGGAGCGGACAGTAAGTTCCGCACATCCAGAGGGGACAGACCATTCAGCATGGGTGTGGAGGCCAAGAGGTTTCTATGGAGGAGGTCAAGGAAACAATCATGAATAAATTTTAGGCATAGATGGGGTGAGACAGAAGGACGAGAAGGAAGCCTTCTTGGTGTCACACGCATGTCTAGAGCCACTCTTTCTGTCCAAGCTCTACACCGCTTTATCAGTATATTGGAAACTCTCCAATTAAGCAAAAATCATTTTGAGGACATACATCTTATAAAAGCTATTACAGTTGTCCCTTCCTACCCATGGGTATCATATCCATGGGTTCCTCATTGCATCCATGGATTCAACCAACCACAGATTTAAAATATTCAAAAAAAAAATGAATGTCTGCATCTGTACTGAACGTGCACAGACTTTTTTTCTTGTCATTATTCTCTGAACAACACAGTGTAATAACTATTTACACAGCATGGACATCCTATTAGTTATTATAAGTAATCTAGAGATGATTTACAGTATGCAGGAGGATGTGTATAGGTTACATGCAAATACTACACCACTTTATGTAAGGATCGTGAACATTCATGGATTTTGGTATATGTAGGAGGTTCTGGAACGCATCCTCTACGGATACCAAGCGATGACTGTATAGTGTTGGACACATAGTAAGTATTCAAAACCTCTTTTGAATTTTAATGTTCCAGTCCTTGAAAGACTGTCCTAATATTTCTGTATATGCGTGTGCGTGCACTTGGCATGTGTGCGTTTGATGTGTAGATAGGTGGGTGGAATGTCCGTCTTTCTAGAAAAGCTGAGGTTCAGGGAAGCAGAAGGACTCCTCCATCTCTGCATCAGTTCCCAGGCCCAGGATGTGCACTAGCATCGCCACTGCAATGTTGCTCAGTTGACTCTTCCCCAGTAGCTGCTGCAAGGTTCTCTTCTGTCCAAAAGCAACCACCTGGACAAACTACAGCAACTCCCTAAATGCCTCTCAAAGATTTTGATCTCAAAGAATGCGGGGGCAGGGGAAAGATGATTAAAATAATTAGCAAATAGCTCTCCACTTCCAGATCCACAAAGCCAGGAATCCCATTGGCCTGCAGTGTTGCTGAAGTAACATCTCCAGGACTCTGACCACCCAGACCATCAAGGCCAGGACCCCACATAATGAAAGCACCCAGGCTCCAAACCCTGGGCACCTCTCCCCTCTGATAGGCGTGAGACTATAGCTGAATGTAACTGAAGGCTGGAAGAGAAGTTATTACTCCCTAAAGAAAAGCCTCGGAAAATGTCCAGTGGCTTCTAGGCCGGGTCTCAGCAGATTCCAAAGCCACCCAGCATCCCCCCACTGCCAAGGGCCTCCCACCTGTCCCGCGCTGGCCTGGCTGTCAAAACGGATGCAGATTCTCCACTGCCCATCTCGCCTTCCTGGCTGAGAAATCACCAAGATCTACACCCTAATTGCTCTTTAAAAACAAGTTACACTTTTCACTTCCTGGAGTCTGCCAAATGGCTAGTGGGGAAGAAAAAAATGTAAAGCAGAAAAAGGGAGAAAAAACAAAGCCACATTATCAGGCAGCTTTGATCTCAAGACTGTTTCATTACTGCACTCTGGGTTAAAAGGAGAAGGAGGAAGAAAAGCAACACTTCAGGCAGGAAATGTCTATTATTCAGAAATGTAATATAATTATGTGCCTGCACGGCCCGTTTATCAGCCGGCGTTTTCTGGGAAGGATGTGGTGGAGTTAGACACATCGTCTCCTCTCCTCACCAGCTCCCTCCCACCCTACAGCCCCTTTCTCCCCCCTCTTCCTTTTTTTTTTTCCTCCAGGACACTTCCAGTTTCCCAGGTTTCGTGACCACTTACATGTCTTTCCTGAGTGTTTTTATATAGCGTAGGAAATTGGGTAATGAAAGCCGAGTCATACATTTCTGCTTTATGTTTCCAAAGAAGCAAGTGTGACTGTCAGGTTTACAAAAGATTGTTTATGTTCACTGGCGTGAAATGGGGAGCCGGCGTTGGGAGCAGAGAGAGAGAAAGGCCGGCCAGGCTGGGATGACAGCTGAGCATTCATCGTCCACGCTACAGCAGACAAAGCGCGGTCCCTGCCTGACAGGGACCATAAATCATGGGCGGGAGTTGCTGTACCTACAGCTTATACCATTCCAGATGACAAACACACAATAATCCACACAGCACAGGCTTTCTCCCGCTCGCCTCTTCCCCACCCAGTGCCTGCTCTCTCTCCTCTTCCTCACCTTCCTCCCACTGGCTTCCCTCATATTTTTCCTTGCACACCCTGGGGTTTCCCACTCCTCTCTCCCCTCTCCCTGCTCCTGGCTGCCTTTGCCTCTTCTCTCCCCAGCTTGTCTCACTTCCTTCCTTTCTCCTTGTTCCTTGTCTACCTCCTGCCTGGTGTGCTCACATCTTCTTTGGAAATGTCTTCTTTGTTCCTCTTCTCTGTTTCTCCCTCTTCTGCCTCCCTTCTTCTGCTCCTTGTTAATCTCCCTTTGTATTTGCAACCTTTATTTCCTATTTTTTTTTCTATTTTTTCTTGCTGTCTCTCTCCTCTACCTGACCCCTGCCCTCCTCTCTCCTTCCCTTTCCTCTCCTCTCTCCTCTCTCCCTCATCCCTTCCGGCTTACCCATAGCCCCAATCTGCTAAGAATAATTTGCCCTCTATCCTGCAGATCCCCTTGGTATGGAAACAAAGAGAGGAGAGGGCACATTCTCCAGCAGTGGGAGCCTCAGCACTGGAGTCATGCTGGACCCCAGAGGGAGGCCAGTCCTGGGGACAGGACAGGGGCTCTGGCTTATGACCACCTGACCCAGGCTGGGCTTCCTCCCAAGCAGCCCGAGCAACATCCAAGTGCCAGGGCAGAACCACAGCCAATCCACACAGCAAAGGAAGAGGCAGTGTGCACAGTTCCATGTTTATGAGTTGGTTCTTCTTCCCCAGATCAAGGAAACTGCTTCCTCACTTGATGCTGTTGCTAAGTTGTCAAGGGTTTATACTGAGGCAACTCCAGAAAGGCATTTTCAGTATTGGTACCTGCTCTCGGTGCGCATTACTGTGTATGGGAAGGTTGGCAAGGCAAGGAGGGTGTCTCTGTGTGTCAGAGCTCCCCTCATTTCACAGCGGTGCCAGAATTTTCAGCAAGAGCCTTGATATGAAAGATTAAATCTAAGAGGCTTCTCGTACACACCTTGTTCCATCTGTTTACAACTCAGCTCCCTCTGAAAGTTGAGTTATAAGGAAGTCCCCTCGCCCATGCCCTCTGTCCCCTGAAGAACACCCTCCTTTTCCCTGAGTAATGAGATTCTTGTGAGATAATAGGTAAAGTGAAGATAAATCATTTTGATGATTTTCGTTCAAGGATCCCTGGATCAGGGTTAGGGGCTCATTCATAAGAGGACTAGCTTGGTTAATAGCTCATTTCTGATTTAACATGAAGCACTGGGGTCATTGTTTACAATCTGAAATGCAATCTAAGTTTACATTGCGGTTTATCCAGTATTTTAAAATGCCAAACTACTTGTACTCAAGAAATCATATAGATTCAGTCTTGCCAGGCAGCTGGAGCCTCAGACTTCAGGGACCCAAAGAGGTTTAGCTCAAGGTATAAGGAGTAGTTCACAAGAATGGCTTCCAGCTCCTAGCCCAGGGATAGCTGCAGATGATCTGCCTGTCAGAGAGTGGGCTGTCCACACAGCAAGCCAGAGACCCTCGCTGTGTTTGCCTTTTTTTTTTTTTTTGAGACGAAGTCTCGCTCTGTCACCCAGGCTGGAGTGCAGTGGCGCAATCTCTGCTCACTGCAAGCTCCACCGCCTCCCGGGTTCACGCCATTCTCCTGCCTCAGCCTCCCGAGAAGCTGGGACTACAAGTGCCCGCCACCATGCCCGGCCAATTGTTTTATATTTTTAGTAGAGACAGGGTTTCACCGTGTCAGCTAGGATGGTCCCGATCTCCCAACCTCGTGATCCGCCCACCTCGGCCTCCCAAAGTGCTGGGATTACAGGCCTGAGCCACCGCGCCCAGCAGTGTTTGCCTTTTAAGGTTTGCGCAACCTCACAGTACAACAGGAAGAGTCCATTTGACTCAGAGCTGGGCATGAGCTGGAGGCGGGGAGGGTGGTGGTCTCTCAGGAGGTACTGGGATCCCACTGGTCCTTTTTCCCCAGAGCTCCTGTGGCAGTCTGCTGCCAAGATCCCGCTGAGAGGAGAATGGCCCATGTTGAAGAAAATTGGGTGACCACATTCTAGGATAATTAATGGAGCCTAGTAAGAAAGAAACCAGCAATCAAGCCAGACACGGAAAACGATCCCTCTCATGCCTCCTCCATGAGCTATGACTTGCTGGGAAGGGAAAAGGACTACCTGGTTGGACAACCCTTAAATCGATGCGTCCTAATTAATGGAGGATTTAATTTGTCAAAGTGACAGCGACTCTATTTATATCATCTCCTTCAACAGGGCTGAGGGTCGGGCTATGGGGTTTCTTACTTTTCCCTTTCCTTCTTCCTTCTTCTCTCTCTCCTCTCCCCGCTCTCTCCTCTCCCTCTGCCCCCCCTCCTCTCCCCTCTCTCTCCTCTCCCTCTGCCCCCTTAGCTTTTCTAATAGGGCCATGGCAAGATTTAAAGAGGAGGGTAATTTCAAGAATTGTTCCAGCATCTCCCTGAAGTCTTCTTAATAGACCCCCTCAGCCCTCCAGTTTGGCCTGGAAAATAGCACAGGCCTGTTCCAGAAGCAAGGATGACAGCGAGTGCTGCCCAGAGGCCTGGTGGGGGAAGGGAGAGGGCCTCCCCGCAGGCGGGAACATACATCACATACCACACCACATGCCACGCTGTCACGGATCACACAGCAGCGCTGGCAGACCCTCAGAGAGCCCCTCATTTTACGGATGACGACACTAAGCTGGGAAGAGAGGGAGTGCCGTGCTCAAGACTGCGCAGCTAATCATGGAAGAGCAGGACCCAGGCCTCCCAGGAACCAGGGTTCCCCCTCCGCCCCCCACTCTGCTTGCTACCTCCACACCTCCACGTGTGGCAGCTGCTGAGAACACTCCCCTGGTCAAACAGCTCCCCACTGCGCTGGCTCCTTCCTGTGGGTGGAGGCGTCCTCTTCTGTAATCATTTTTTATTAGTATTAACTCTGCGAATTGTCAGTGTTAAAAATAGTTACCGTTTATGAAATACTTACCATGGGTGAAGCCCTGCGCTACGTGTTTTCCCTAAGTTAATCTTCTCAATATTATAAGGTGGGTACTACCTTCTCACTCATATTTTAAGATGAAGAAACAGCCTCAAAGAGATTAAATGACATGCCCAAACAGAAGGTGACTAACCGTTAAGCCCATTCTTCTAGCCACAAGCTATAATGCCACTTTTAAATCGAAATGACTCCCAGAGGGCATTAAATTAAGCTCTTTACATTTTCCTGTGGATGAATGCAACTGGAACTTTGTGTTCAAAGAGACGTTTCCCCAGCCCAGAGCTTCCTGCCACTGGAGGAAAAAGCAAAGCTTCCCCCTCGTCTCTGGTGTGTCTGAGGCTCAAGTTCTGCTCTGGCAAAGTAGATTCCAGGCTAAGGGGGATCTCCTTGTAAGGCCAACACGTATCACGTAGCCAAACTGCCAGGTAGTGGGCAGCAGCAGCTGTCCACAGGTCACCCCCAGAGTCCACAGAACCTTCTGGAAAACATCTATTTCCATCCCTTTTCTTACTCTCAATACAGAATTCCACCCAGGCTTGTCCCAAGCTTGTAAGGGCCCATGTTGTAGCTGAATTAATTGGGCCTATTAGAGTCCAGAAAAGAAAAATGAGTCCCGGTCCCTCCTACTCGGGCCATTAGTCACTCACTGCAGAATCCTAGGCCCAAAGAACAGTTCCTTTCCCAGGAAGGACAGAAAGTGGGGGTGGAGAGGGAGAACACAAAACAAAATGCCAGGAGGCCCCTATGCAAGGGAGTCCCTTTCTTCTAAGTTGGGTCGCGCTCACACCCCATCCGTCAGCACCAGGATGAAAGGCCTATAAAACCAACACGGCGCCTGAGACTGTATGAAAATATATATCCTGATGTGTCAGGAATACCTGGCGCGCCTTTAACCTCAACTTCAGATGAACCAACACGCCTTGGAGCACATTTATATGCAAAGGCGTATAATATGTCCCCTGTATCTAATTATCTGTCAACCTGAGGCAGTTTGTTTTCCAAATCGGCCTCTCGGCTGTGACTTTACGAGGTCATAAAGAAAACGATGCCACTCTGCACTGAAACGCAAGGAGAGCCTGGATCAACAAATTATACTCCTTAATGGTGTCTCTCGACCTGGAGAGTCAGGCCTGGCAGGGAGAAAGGAGGCACAGACCCACTTCCCTGCTCCCTGCCTTCTGCTGAGGAGCAGAGAAAGGGGTGCATGAAGCATGAGGTAACCCTAAGAGGCCCCATAGCATCAGACGCAGGTCAAGGCTAAGTAGAAGTGATTTCCTTCTCCAGCTCAGCTTCCTCGGTTTTTCAGCTCTTTATGTGCAACGTCTGTCTGTAAAGTCTGGACACCTCCGGAGACACAACCGAGCTGGATGTCTCTGCAGTCTTCAGTATCACCTCGGGCCTTCCTGAATTGTCCTGTGCGCTGGAGCATCTTTTGCTCCTGGGATCCCAAGGATTTTTGGTTGCAGAGGGGAGACCTTTAATCCATTCCATGTGCAGCAGCTTCTGCCTTCAGGCACCCAAACATCAAGATCCTGTATTCCACAAAAAAGTTGGTTGCAGCCAGGTGCGGTGGCTCATGCCCGTAATCCCAGCACTTTGAGAGGCCGAAGTGGGCACATCACCAGAGGTCAGGAGTTTGAGACCAGCCTGGCCCACATAGTGAAACCCCGTCTCTACTAAAATACAAAAATTACCCAGGCGTGGTGGGTGGCACACGCCTGTAATCCTAGCTACTCGGGAGGCTGAGGCAGGAGAATCACTTGAAACCGAGAGGTGGAGGTTGCAGTGAGCCGTGATCACGCTGCTGCGCTCAAACCAGGTGACAGAGTGAGATTCCGTCTCAAAAAAAAAAAAAAGTGTTGCTTGGAAGATACTTTATTCCGCTGTTGTATCTGGGAGAAGGCGGCTTAGGTGACTCCCTTAAACTTCTAAGCAAGAGGAGAAAATTTATCCTCCCAAAGCAGGGAAGGTAGGTGGCAGCAACAGCAGCAGGAATGCTTTGTGCTCAATCGCTAGTGAGGCCATCTCTCCCCTGCCAAGCTCAGCACCACATGCGCACGCGCACGCGCGCGCACACACACACACACACACGTGCACACACAAAGCGAGAGGGCGGAGGGCTGGTCTCGCACACAGTCTTCAGCTCCTATTAGTCCTCCTCTGATCTTTAGCAGATTAATTAGGAAGTTTGTCAGAAACCAGCCATGAACTCCAGCCGCTCCTCTCTGGGAGTGGTAACAGTGCCAGCGAAATCTAAGCTGCAGGAATTCCTCTAGCCACGCTGCTCCTATGATTAATGATAGAAAGGAATAAAAAAAGAGGGGTCAACAGCTGAGTGCAAAGCAAGTTGCTAGACAGGGAGTAATTAAGATACTTGGGTAAATATGATTAATAAGCTCAAACTGGCAGGGTGTGCAGTAAACAAGGACTAACCAGATGGTCCCCTCTCTTCGGAGAAGGCTGGGCACTTAGAAACAAGGGGGAACGGGGGTGGGGGGAGATTGAAGGAGGAGGGAAAGAAGGGCAGCTTGGAAGGTGTGATTGCAACGTTACTTTCTTTAGCTGACCCTATCTAGAGGAAAAGGTTGGGTCCCCCGGGAGGGATCAGAGCAGGGAGGTGGCTTGGAGAGGCACTCCGCCGGCCTTCTTATCACAGGCACCAGACACAAAGCTGGACATAGAAGGATTCTTGCTCAGACTCAAGGCCACACTTCTAAAGCTGCTCTGGTCCTACTCCCTTCTCCCCCTACCCTTTCCCCACCACCGATTCCCTGCTTTTTCCCTCGTTTACCAGCAAGTTGCAGACAAGACATACAGTGCACAGGTCAGTGTCACCACATTCATTCACTCTGGCTGCAAAGTACCACGCACCCCAGACCAGGTAGCTTCAACAACAGAAACGTGCTATCTCATGGTTCTGGAGCCCAGAAGGTCAAGGTCAAGGTGCGGACAGGGTCAGTTCCCCCTGAGCGCTGTGAGGGAGCATCTATTCCAGGCCTCTCCTTCAGCTTCACATGGGCTGCTGGCCACCTTTGGTGTCGCTTGGCTTGTACACATGTCGCCCTGGTCTCTGCCATCATCTTCTCATGGTGCTTTCCCTGTGGGTGTGTCCTTGTCCAACTTCCACGTTTTTATAAGGACACTGGTCAAACTAGGTCAGGGCCCACCCTAATGACTTCATCCAAGCTAATTATAGCTTCAAGGACACTATTTCCAAATAAGGTCACACTCTGAGGTACCGGCAGTTAGAACTTCAACATATGAATTCGGGGTACACAATTTAAGCTTTAGTAGCCATTTATAAGGTTTGAAAGCAAACCAGGTCCTACTCAGAACTGACTTGGGACCCAAAAAAACACAAAGCTGTCATAGCAATGTTGGAAGGAGGATGTGGCAAGGACCCACCCCATCTCTCAGCTCATTGCTAAAAATTATGCCTCTCCTAAGTCCTAAACAATGCCTTAGAAAGTGCATCCTTTGGTGTGTGATGCCAAGGAGACAGCTGATGCTTCCAGAGATGATGTTGAGAAAGAACCATGGTTGGGTGTCCCCTAAGATCCTGGTTAACAGGAAATATCTGCAGGTCCCAGAAAAGAAGACTCAAAAAGATTGACCTTAAATAAGTAGAGAAGTGCTAATACATTTCATCTGCAGCTGTGGGCGGCTCCATGCAAAGGACAAGGCACTGCTGGGGAGTCGTAATTAGATCCTGCTTTAAAGGAGCCTGCAATCTGTATTCTTGCATTAGTTCCCTGTGGCTGCTGTAACAGATGGCCACCTACTGGGTGTCTTAAAACCACAGACTTATTCTCTCACAGTTCTGGAGGTCAGAAGGCCACAATCAGCATTGCTGGGATGAAATCAAAGTGTCAGGGGGCTGTGCTCCCTACGGAGGTGCTGGGGGAGTCTGATAACCCCTACATTCCTTGGCTTGTGGCCTCATTCCTCCAGTGTTCAAGGCCAGTGTCTTCACATTCACATCTCATGTTCTGTCTTCACATTGCACTCTCCTCTGTGTGTAAAATCTCCCTCTGCCTCCCTTGTGTAAGGATACATATGATTTCATTTAGAGCCTGGCTGGATAATGCAAAACAATCTTTCCATCTCAACATCCTTAACTTAATCTCATCTGCAAAGACCATTTCTTCCCAACCTTCCATAATTCCCATAACATTTTCTTCTTCCAGTGACTTCTCTCAACTGATCTGCGTGGAACTAGATGGCCCAGTCTCTTCCTTGCTCTCACAGATAAGGAAAGCCAGGCCCATGGAGGGCAAAGTGTACTTCTTCTCGGAAAGTCCAAAGTCAGGATTGGGTGAGGACTTCATGGGGACTTAAACTCTTCCTATAAATCAGTTCCCTATCTTTTGTATATCACATATCTATTTTAAAATGTTTTTTAAAGAGGGTGTTGAAAATGATAGGATTGCCAACTTTTTTATTTGGCCAAGTAAAAACATTAAAAAAAAACAGCTCCCATATATTTATACTTCTTAAAGAAAGACATCTTAATTTGAAAAAGCAAAGTAAGAAAGATTAATCTCAGAACAAAGTATAGTCCTCCCAAAAAGACGATTGGCAACTCTGCACCCTTTGCACACTCCACATTGGTATTCATTTTATTGTGCCCAAGGTTGTAACAATTCATTAAGGGCCTGCTATTGAAAAAAATCCTTCCGTGCACCATAAACCTATTTTCAGTGGATGATTCAGTGGGGCTTCTCCCAAGGGAAGTGCCCACAAATGTGAACTCCACAGAGACTCAGGGGAGAAAAAGGAGGAGCTTCATCAGCCCTGCTAAGAGGAGGCCTTGTTCTCATCCTCCTGCCCCATGGGAAACATTCTCAAGCCCCAAAGGCAAGTGGGGCACTGGCCAGACCAGGCTAGGGCCAACCAAACCATGCAGCCCAGCCGCCAGGGCGCCCGGCCTCCTCCCTACCTTTGGCAAGTCACAGACCTTTCTCTCAACTGCAGAGCTCAGCAAACATCCTCAGAATGTTTCTTGCATTCTGGGATTTTGTCTTCACAGAGATGCACTTGGTAGGAGTGTGATACTCTGGCTGGTGAAGAACTTCCTGGTGTCTTCCTCTTTTCCCCCTGAAATAAAGTAATTATAGGACAGGTGCGGTGGCTCACACCTGTAATCCCAACACTTTGGGAGGCCGAGACGGGTGGATCACCTGAGGTCAGGAGTTCGAGACCGGCCTGGCCAACATGGAGAAACCCCGTCTCTACTAAAAATACAAAAAATTAACCAGGCGTGGTGGTGCGCGCCTGTAATCCCAGTTACTCAGGAGGCTAAGGCAGGAGAATCACTTGCACCCAGGAGGCAAAGGTTGCAGTGAGCAGAGATCACGCCATCGCACTCCAGCCTGGGTAACAAGAGTGAAACTCCATCTCAAAAAAACTTTTAAAAAAGTTTTAGAAAAGTAAAGTAATTATAAACCAAAAAAAAAAAAAAAAAAAAAAAATGAACAGCGTCTTCACAGAATAATACTGTGGGAAAGACTTTCTATTGAGAACTTAACTGCCCTTCCAAAATGGCAGTCTCCACCCCTTTCCTTGCTAAATGCTTTTCTCCCAGACAGGGTGACAATTCTGATGTGAAGTCCCAAATCTGACCAGTGAGCATGTGTGGGAGAAGTTCAGCAGACATCTAATTTATCCCCATAATGACACGGGAGGTATGTCCTCCCTCTCTCCAGGGCATTACCACTTGGCAGGAGGAGATTTTATTCTCAATAGCTCGTTTACTTTCCTCCCAATTTGTCATTTGTAACAATAGAATCAGGATCAAGCAGATGAGATCAGATGCTGTACCAAGTCAGGAAGGATGCAACCTCACAGTCTCTTACAGAGTGGCCAGGACAGGGCAGCCACTGTCATCACCTGGCTACCTAAGGCTCTGGGCAACCTTCTCACCGAAAGGGCTGTGACAGCAGTAGAGCAGTGGCTGCCAAGATGGTTGGATCACTTCACTCTTTAGTGCAAGATGAGGACCTAAGCTCCAACCAATCCCTATGAAAACTTAAAAAAAAAAAAGCAACTTTTAATTAGGGAAATGAGCACAAGAGAATCAACTCGGCAAAAGTATGGGCACCAGATGTATGCCCAGCACTGCACCAGGCCTTGGGGAGGCAGAGTTTCTGCCCTCAAGGAGGTCACTGTGCAGGAGCATGATGCTGGATACCCCCAAGTGCAATATAAGGGCTGTAATAAATGTGTAGAGTGAGCATAAGCACAGAGGAGGGGCTCTGTTTTCAGTGTGGGTTCCGCAGAAGCAGACTCCAAAGCAAAGCTTCAAGCACAAATAGATCATTCGAAGTCAACTGAGAAACCACGGATAGGGGAGTGACAAAGTAATCCAGGGGAGGGAAGGAAGCCAGGCAGGGTTCATTGTCACCAGTTGCTACTCCAGACAGGAGGAGCTCAGCTCCACAGGAGACCTCTCTGGGCTATCTTGCCTCAGAAACACCCTGTCCAGGGGTGGGGAACCAGCAGTCATTGGTAGAGGGGTTTCCTAGGGAGGTAACCCCCAACATTTTCAATCTGCCCCATGCAAGGGCAGAGTGGGCAGACAGACAAAGCCCTCAGGTAGAGCAGCTGGTGCTGGCCATTGAAAGTCACACTGCCTGTGCAAATATTGTAAATGCCACAGGGATCCGGGTGCAGCACCCATGGCAGCTACTATAGACACATGTGCTCCACCTCAAGTGAGGAGGAGGTCAGGGGAGGCTCCAAAGGAAAGTGGACATTTGAGTTGGGCCTTGGCAGATGCACCAGTGATGGCTAGCGAGAGATGTGCAGAGGGTGTCAGGGAGGGAGGACATTTGTTCCCAAGTAAAGGGAAGGGGTGAAGAAAGCAACAGAGCCTGGGAAGTGCATGATTTGTTTCAACACCTTCAGGTGGCATGGGATTCTAGCTGTTGTGTAGACAGGAGGCCCAGCCAGGCAGCTGGAGAGTCTCAGAGAGGCAGACCAGGGCTGGACTGTGAAGACCTTGGCATCTCCTGCAGACATGCAGGGAGCCATCATGGCTTTTAAATAAGAGAGAGACAAAGACACAGGTAAGTCTTCACGAACTTGCTAGTCCAATGACGGGGAGTGCAAGCCGTGAGGACTTCACATGTTCTCTGCAGGGCCTGAGTACTGTGAGGAAAAGAGTACTGAGTACTGAAGGGAAAGAGAGATATCAACGTAAGGCTCGACTGTGGTGGGTGAACACATGGACTCAGTAGCACTAATGAAACTAACTCCTCGTAAAACAAACAGAAAACAGAAGCATTTAAATGAATGAAAATAAAAAGGACTTTCCAAATTGATGATGTGCATCTGGGTGTGTGAGACCCCATACTCCTAGCCTGCAACAGGCTCTTATTTCAAGGCACTCTGGACTTGTCCCCATGGGAATATCTGCTGGGCCAAGATGATCAGAGCATGGCTGCAGTCACCATCGCCTGAGCCCCAAGAGCTGGCATCAGTACCCATGCTCCTGGATTCAGACCACCTACCTTTGCAGGGGGTAGTGATACAGGGACAAGAAATTCCCTGTCACTGTTTTGAAAAAGTTTGCCCTATGGTTTTGTATATCATCAGAACAAATTGAGTTAAGGAAAGAGAAAAAGAATTGAAGGTTTACCCAATGCTGAGGCACACCCGTTTTCATTCATTCTAGCCAATCATGGACATTACTGATGTATCACTCAGATTTCATTCCAGTTGCTCCATTGTAAAGCCGGTTGGCTAGAGGCTTTATTGAGATAATACCCTCACAACTGCTATCACAAAGTTCTAAGAAGGACTACCAATTTCAAAATAGAAACCAGCAAACGAAGTTAGTAGAGATCAGGTCTGGCCTTGAAGGCTTCTCTATAAAAGAGGCCTGTGGTAGGCAGACTTCTAAGAGGACGCCTACTGATCTTTACTTCCTGGTATGCACTTCCTTGTAAAATATCTTCCCCTTGAGTGTGATATGGATCTAGTGACTCACTTCTAATGAACAGAATACAGCAAAAGTGGTGGGTTGTCTCTTCAGAGATTAGATTACAAAAGGCTGTGAGTTCTGTCTCATATTCACTTGCGCGCGCTCTCTCTCTCTCTCTTTGATGAAGCAAGCTGCCATGTGGTGAGCTGTCCTACTGAGAAGCTCACGTAACAAGGAGGGCAGCCTCCAGCCTGCAGCCACGGAGAAACTGAGGCCTACAGGGACTGAACCCTGCCAATAACCACTTGATGAGCTTGGAAGTCAATCTGCCCCCGGTTAAGCTTGGAGATGACTGCAGGCCCAGCCAGCACCTTGACTACAGCCTCACGGCCAACCCAGAAGCAGAGAGCCAAGCTAAGGGATGGCCAGATTCCTGACCCACAGAAACTATGAGATAATAAATGTGATTTGTTTTAAGTCACTAAGTCTTGGGGTAACTTATTACGTCGCAATAGATAAATATGTTCATTGTCATTTTCTAATATTATTTTCAAGATATTTTCTATTATATTTTGTAGTATATATATTATTTTCTAATATTATTTTCTAGACATATTTTCCATAACTGTTTTCTAGACATATTTTCTAATATATTTATTAGAAGAGACAATGAAGGGAGACACACTCAGAAAGATTAAGACCAAGAGAAGGTTGAAAGTCTTGCTGTTGGTATAATACATCTTGGCAGGGGTGAGCCTTTCCATGGACAGCTGGGTATCTGCAGAATGTTAGAGCAGAGACCCCAGAAAAACCCTCCACTCTTTGATGTGTTCGATTATGTTGAAATTCTGCAGTTAGTCTTTTCTGAACCTTAAAGTTCTTTCCTCTTATTAAATACACTACACTTGGAGTCAGACAGCACAAAATCTCATCCCAGGTTCTTACTTCATTAACTATGTGATTCTTAATAAGTCATTTATGTATCCCTCCAACCATGTTTAAGAAGCAAAAATATGAATTTTGGAAATTTACTTTTCTATGTCCACGTTTCATTTTAAAAGAGGAATAAATAACACCTGACTTATAGAACACACGGGACTCTTTGAGGTGGTTAAATGCGGTAAGATGGTTGCAAGTGTCTTTTAAATCATAAAGAACTCGCGCGGTGGCTCAAGCCTGTAATCCCAGCACTTTGAACGGCCAAGGCAGGAAGGTCACCTGAGGTAAGGAGTTCAAGACCATCCTGACCAACATGGCAAAACCCCGTCTCTAGTAAAAATACAAAGTTAGCTGGGTGTGGTGGCGGGTACCTGTAATCCCAACTACTTGGGAGGTTGAGGCAGGAGAATTGCTTGAACCCCGGAGGCAGAGGTTGCAGTGACCCGGGATCGAGCCATTGCACTCCAGCCTGGGCAATAAGAGCGAAACTCCGTCTCCAAATAAATAAATAAGTAAATAAATAAATAACAATAAAGAACTCTGTACAGAAAAGAAACATTTTAAGTCTTCTTTTGTGGGCTCTCCCGTATGGGACACACTCCAAACCATCATTAGACTGCTATGCTTAAGTAAGATGGGCTTTTATAAGGCCTTTTCCTGGAAGTGCCTTTTAGGGAGGAAGTTGAAGTAGAAGAAAATCAGCCTTTCAGATGCACTGATTTAATCTTTCCCACAGCCCATGAGGTAGACACTCATTATTCCCCTCTTACTGATGTTGAAACCAAGGCTTAGAGACCTCAAGCAATTTGCTGTTAGTCACACAGCAATTAAGGGACTGAGTCCAGATCCAATGCACAGCAACCTGGAGGGCCAAGCCTTGTTCTGTAAGATGCATTCTCTTGTACTCTCTGCTCTGCACCTTCCAGAAGAGCAGTTTCTGTCCTTTCTCCTTCTTTGTTTCTATGTTCCCATCAAACATGCTGTGACACTTCACACAAACAGCCACGTACACAAATCAATTCCAATCAGCTGTATTTCTCTCCTGATGTTAAAAGACTCGTCGTAAAGGAAAACGCACTTGTTTCAAATACCCTTTTCTGACACTAAATCAACTCTCCACCATTGGTGGAATTTCTGCACAAATTGAGCTGGGCCCTCATGAGACCAAGATTTACCAGTATAAATCCCAGGTTTGTAGGGCCTGTCTAGTTGCATTACTAGAAAGAGCTGATCTGGGGGCTGAGTTTTCTGTGCATCGGTTGGTTGCATCTTCTTGACTCCTAATTCAAGCCAGGACACTTGGCAACTCACTTTCTAGCAAGTGATGTGGAGGCTGCCAGGGGTGGGTGTGGTCAGTGCCAAGAGCTGTCCTTACCCCATCACATCTCACCCCTGCAACCCAAGGAAATCTCAGTCAGAACTACTGTCTTCTGCAGAAACATCCAAGCTCCCTAATAATACATTGCACAGGAATCATGGTTCTCGTGGGATACTCACCAGATCTGTTTGATCCACAGTGACTCTGCTTCTTTGATGCCTATCAGGCATGCTGACATCTACAGGAACTTCACGGGTTCCAGGGCGGCAGTTAACTCTGTGATCCTGAACACCCTACAATTTCTCCTTGCCTTGGTTTCTCTTATTTAGATCTGCCCTCTGAATCAGTTTCCTCATTTATACAGTGAGAATATGAATATCTCCTGTACTTCACAGAAATTAGAAGAGTTGAAGGGGTCTCCAGAAACCCAAACCTTTCCTTTTAACAGTCCCTACAAGGTCATGGAACTTTTCCTTTTGTCCTTTTTGCCTATCCTAACCAATCTTCCTAACACCAAGCCAGAAGGTTTTGTGGCAAAGGAGCACAGCCATGATCAAATCTGCATTTAGAACACAGGCTGCCAACTAATTTTATTTCCATATGAACATAAACGAGTTGGTAGTAGGTGTAATGCAATCAAAAAGAAGACACTCAACATGGTTTACATTTTGTTATGTACAGCAGTTTTATGCTTTATTTTAAAAATGAAGGGCCAGGAGCGTGGCTCATACCTGTAATCCCAGCATTTTGGGAGCACTAGGCAGGCGGATCACTTGAGGTCAGTAGTTTGAGACCAGCCTGGCCAACATGGTGAAACCCTATCTCTATGAAAAATACAAAAATTAGCCGGGTATGGTGGCAAGCACCTGTAATCCCAGCTACTTGGGAGGCTGAAGCAGGAGAATTTCTTGAATCCAGGAAGCAGAGGTTACAGTGAGATGGGATCACGCCACTGCACTCCAGCCTGGGAGACAGAGTGAGACTCTGCCTCAAAAAAATAAAAAATGAAGGATGGGCATGGTGGCTCACGCCTGTAATCCCAGCACTTTGGGAGGCCAAGGCAGGTGGATCACCTGAGGTCAGGAGTTCAAGACCAGCCTGGCCAACATGGCCAACATGACCAACATGACCAAACCTCATCTCTATTAAAAATAGAAAAAATTAGCCAGGCATGGTGGTGCACACCTGTAATCTCAGCTACTTGGGAGGCTGAAGCAGGAGAATCGGTTGAAGGTTGCAGTGAGCCAAGATCATGCCACTGCACTCCAGCCTGGGCAACAGAGCAAGACTCCGTCTCAAAAAAAAAAAAAAAAAAAAATGAAGATGGACAATGCCACCAAGAGAAAAAAACAATTGGGGAATTCAAACACTGGCACATATTCATGTTGTTTATTTTAGCACCTCCAGTTTCCAAAGAGAAACGACCACCACCTAGAAGACTTCTGGTTGACTGTGAAGTCTTGCAGGAGATACGCTTATGGCACCAGGCATTTTGGTGTGGGTCCCAGCAGGTGGGAGATGTGCGTCTGTAAAGTCGGCAGTGATTCAGGGTAGTGACAGTAGGACACCAGCCACTTCATTTGGCCTGCAGGTGTTTCGGGAAGGTTTTTGTCCCCAAAGAGAAGTCTGAGAGAGACTTTCAAGGGTAAATGGGATAACCAGACAGAGAAGGTGAGAGCAAACATTTGAGGATGAGAAGCAAGCCTGGGCAGAGGGAAGGTTCTCGGAGTATTGGAAAGGGAAACGGCCCCAGGTGGCTATAGCAGGGACTCGACTCTCACCAAGGCCACTGAAGTTTTCTCAACAGGGCAGCAAATGCTATGATGAGAGCTGCATTTAGAACATGAGCTCAGGCTGTGATGGGGTGTGAGCTTTGAGGGCTATTCTGGAGCCCTCAGCTGGCCTCTAGGAGAGGATCAAGGGTGGGGAGCTCTTCCGAGGTCAAGTGCAGAGTGGGGATTGGCAGGATTCCTGAGAATCTTTAAGACAGAACCTTTGCTTATCACAGGCTAGACATTCACGTTCTACCTTAATTGCAAGTGTCCCTAAGAACTAACTATTGACTGCACTTGCATCTCTGTTGCTTTGAAAATGCAAGATTTGTAAAATTCAATGACACACATGATTATTCAACCTATATTATCTGCTGACTACTCCAATGGAGACAGAGGAGTTTGGCTGAAGCAAACAACACCGGAATCAACAATGGGCATGTAAATAGATCCCTTTTTAATGACCTTACTGATCTTCCCATACTTCTGACCTTATCTAGTTATCCAGATCTGCCCTCGTCCCTGAGAGTTCTGCAACACACCCAGAAATGGTTTAGAAAGTTTGAAGGTGTAGTCAATCAACCAGTCTTTCTGTCCACGAACAAAACAAGAGATTGGATTGATTGGAATTGAACGATTTTCCTTTTCAATCTCTTTTGCTGTTTGACATGACATTGGGTAGTTAGATAATAAAATTATTCCTTTTATCATGCAAGAAATTATAACAAAGAGCTGGTACTGTCTTGAAAAATGCTCTGTGAACAGTTATACATGAGGAACAGGGGCTCCCTTGGGAACCAGCGCAGCTCTAGCACTAGGTGGGAGGGAGGCAGGCCGAGATTGAGGGCAAAATTGCAACTCATTGGCACAGCACATATTTTTCCAATATAAAAGCAAATGGAGAATCCGTGAATAAATTGACTATATAAAAGTGTCCCTTTATATTACCACCTTACCTTTCCAGAGGGAAAACTAGAGGGGAAAAAGGTTTCTTTCCACGGCCCTCGTATAAAAATATCATTTCTTCTGGATAATTTTATAGTACCAACAGCAGTCCATATCTATTTAAAATACATACGCAGCCCCGTATCCAGAGCCCTTTGCACAAATGGCCCGGTAACCAGCATCAGCCCGACTGCAGAAGCAGCTGCCACATAATTACAACTTCTCATCACACGTGTGGGGAAACAAGTTGTGGCGTTTGGGAAAGGTCTGCAAAAATAGGTGTCAGACCTTAACTAATAGTGATTGTCCTTCCATTCTACTGTAATTTACATTTAATTCACACATTTCATTTCCATTTAAAATATGATTACAGTGTTTTGAAGCACATCTCACCTGTCCCCTCGAATTACAGGGAAATGAAAATAACAGGGAACAACAGGAACCAGGAAGGCTGCAGAGCCCTTGGCCGCGGGATCACCTCCAGCATGCGCTGCCTCTCAGGGGTCAGAGGGAGAACTTGAAAGAAGTGGGGGTGTTAGAGGAGAGGGGAGAGAGGCAGAATGGGGGAGAGAGAATAAAAGGATGGGAGGGGTGGGAAAGAGGGACAGGGAGGGGAGAGGGGATTGAGTGGCCCATTAAGGGGGCCCATTGAAGGTCTTCTGAACGCTCCATCCTGCTTGTTTTATGAATTCATTATTTTCTGGCAAAGTGCCCACCTTCTATTTTATTCATTTCAGGTTCATGACCTAATCCTAAATACACGCAACAGGAAGCAGGTGCCTGTTAACTCTGAGGTCTGGTTTTCTCTGTACTGGAGGCAGCAGAAAGAGGAGAGAAGAAAGCGAAAGCTTCAGTGGATTGACTCAGGGAGGCCAGACAGCCTACTGGATATGGGACACCCTTCAAAATGCACCCCGTCCTCACCTCCATCCTGTACCCGGGACTTTACAGCTGTTGGCAGCAGGTGAAAATGTCAGAGGAGGAATTTATAGAACCAGACTCTTCAGGAATTCAGTGACCAAGCCCCTCCAGGTGTGGCAGAAGACGGGCTTGCCTTGTAATGAATTCCAGCCAATGGCACCTGATTCACAGCAAGGTTCTGGTCCCTGCTTACAGGCAAAGGAAAGGAGCCCTAGTTTATTCATGGCAATACCCAAATGCTGTCCTAAAGCTCTTGGGAAAGGCAATGCACATTTCAATAGACTCAACAAACATTTATAGAGCACCTAGTGTACCGTAAGTACAGCGAGCAAGGCAACAATTATTTCAAGTCTTCACTCTCCCCAAACTCCCTTACCCCACACTTCCCCCCTTAAGGTACCTTTTATTTTCTAGAAAAAAAAAAAAAGATTCCAGAAGTGAGAAACTTCTGTGTTCCTATGACTAAGCACACAAATCTACTTATGGCCCCACCCCATCCCCCTTCCCTCTTCATAGAGCAGAATAATCATCCATCCTCCCTGAGGCCAACCCTTGCATTTGGGCTTTGCATATCATATTCTTCCACCTTGTTGGGTTGTTATATTCATTCTGTTTATCCCTTTCTTTCTTGTATATTTAACTTCTCCCTTTGAATTGGATCACTCCCAGCGGCTTTCAAACATGCACCTGTCTCTCAGATTAAAAAGAGAAATGCCCTCAACTCCTCACCTCTATCCAGTTTTGAAGGAATTGCTCTCCTGCCATTCAGTGCAAACTTCTCAAAAACATTATCTCTACTGTGGCAGAGATGGCATGTTGCCCAATAAGTGCCATAGCCCTCTTTCTATTGTAGAAAGTTGGTGGCTGCCCAGGTAGAGATTATATTTACAACCTCTGCTTGCAATCTAGGTATGGTCTTGCAATTAGTTGCACCAATGAAAATGAGTAGGAGTTTTGTGTCACTTCTAGGCAAAGGCTTTAAGAAGTAACTTCCTCTAAACTTCTTCCCCTCTCACCTAGTGGATCTGGACAACTGCAGTGTTGAGGTCCCACTAGGAGATGATGCAACCATAAAAGCATAGAGGCAGGTTCCCTGAATCACATCATGAAGGAACATTGTCCACTGACCAGGAACACCTGAATGCAACTATTAGGAAATCTATATGTTAGCTTCTATTTTGTGAAGACACTGAAATTTTGCTATTTATTTGTTGCAACAACTAGTATTTCTCTAACCAATAAACTTACCTACCAAGCATTCCTCAGTCTGCTTCAATCTAGTTTCCAATTTGTTCCTAGGAAAGAGATCTCTATAAAACCATCAGTGGTTTCCAGGTTACTTAATTCAATGGATACTTTTTCATCTGAATTTTAGCGGATCCTTCGGCAGCATTCCACATAGTTGTACATTTCTCTCTTAGCAAGCTTTCCTTCCTTGGTTTCCATGACACAAAACTCTTTCAAGTTTCCACCTTTCTGTCCAGTTGCTCCTTGGTCTCCTTCATAGGCTCAAGTTCTACTTCCTCATCTCAGAACTCTACCAACTTGACTGCTGAGTTTATCCATGTTAAATTAACTGTAGCTGGACTTGCCCACCCATCATAAACAACTAGAAAATTGGAGACATTGCATTAAAAACTAACTTCAGGGTTTGAAAATAAGCATCACAGACTGTGAGCTCTGAAAAAGGGAAACAAACAAGATAAGCCTACAGTCATCCCAACTTTTTGCCAGAAGGTACCTTCTGCTCTGCATTAAAGAGAAAGAGAATATTAGCAAAGCACAGAGATTTCCATGGTTGGTGATCATGAGAAATCAAAGTTGGAGAAGCCAAAGTGGCTTGAATTTAAAGTGTAGAACATCAAAGAAGAGGGAGCTACACAGAGAAAGGAGTCCCCTTGAGTCATTTGTTGAATACTAAGGTGAGGCTTCGTGAGGCAGGCAAAGAATAACTATTAGAGTGCTGTAAGCTAAACAATTCCCAGAGATCACAAAGGGCTTGGATATGTTTAAGTTCTAATCAGCCAGACTGGCAGGGCCTTGTTAAATTCTCAGGATACTCAGTAGAGTCTCCAAAAAGGTTACACCAAATAAGTATAAATACACTAGTTCTAGAGAAAAGGCTTCTCTAAACCCAATCTTATGAAGCTTAAAAACAAGCTTTAATGAATTAAGCTGATCTGCAAGGAATTTAATTGCAAGCCAAAACAAACTTCATACTTTATAAATGAACACAACAGAACGCAGACACTAAATATTACATTCTAAATGTCCAGAATCCAGTCGAAAATTATTATACATGAGAAGAATATTCAGGAAAAAAATAAGACCATAGAAATAACAGAGGTAATAGAACAAGCTAACAAAGATTTTTAAATATCTGTAAAAATACGCACAAGCTTTTTAAGCAAAACATGAATTCAATGAGGACAAAAGAAACTATTAAAAAGGAATAAAATATAGCTCATAGAGATGAAAAATATGATACTATAGATAAAAAATTTCACTGAAGATCATACAGAAGATTGGCATTGCTGAAAAAAGACCAGCAAACTTAAATATAGCAATAGAAACAATCCAAACTAACAGACAGGGGAAAAGGTTGGGGAAAAAATTAACAAAACCTCGAATAACTGACGTACAATATCAAACAGTCACTATATAGAGTCCCAAAAGAATGTGGGGGGTAGAAAAAAAGTTTTTAAAAATAATGATCAAATTTTCCAAATTTGATGAAAGCTAAGACTAACAAATCCAAGAGCTCAATGAACCCAAAGCAGGATAAACACAAAAGTGTATCATAATCTAATTGATAAATACCAGTGACAAATAAGCCATGTTAAAAGTAGCAGAATAAAAGGACATAGTACATATGGAGAGAAAACGTAAAAACTACTGCATATTTCTCATTAGAAGCAATGCAAACCAAAAGACAATGGAAAAAGAACTTTCACATACTGAAAAAAAAAAAACTGTCAACCTAAAATTCCATATCTAGGAAAACATATGATTCAAAAATAAAGACTACCAAACACAAAAGTTTACAGACTTATTGCTAGAACTACATAGCAAGGTGTAGAAGGAGGATTTTTAGGCAGAAGTAAAATGAAAGCAGGTGAAAACTCAGATCTGCACAAAATATGGAAGAATACTGGAAAATATAAATATGTTGGTAAATATGAAAGACATACATAACCAACATAATATTTGAAAGAAAGTACATCACTATAGATCCTGCAGACATTAGAAGGATAATATGAACATATTCTGAATGACTTTATGCCAACAATTGGCAACTCAGATAAAATATTCAAATTCATATAAATGTTCAAATAACTTCAAATTATTAACTAATAAGTTGAGTTAACGAAGTCACAGGATACAAGGTGAATATATAAAACTCAATTGTATGTTTTATAGTAGCAAGAACAATTTGAAAGTAAAACTTTTAAAGTGCCATTTACAATAGCATAGAAATATAAAATATTTAGGAATAAATTTAATAAAATCTGTGTAAGTCCTGTATGCTGAAATGTTTTTAATGTGGCTCAAATTTTTAAAGAAAATCTATATCAATGTACAAATATATGATGTTCATGCACTGGGAGATTCGATGTTGTTAAAATGTCAGTATTTCCTCCAAATTGACCTATAGATGAAATACAATCCCAAACAAAATCCAATCAGGCTTTTCTTATAGAAATTGACAAGCTGATATTAAGATGTAAATAAAAATTCAAAGAACCTGGAATAACCAAAATGATTTTTAAAAATTTGAAAAACTTACACAACCTGATGTCAAGATTTATTAATAGGAGTCTCTAGGAACCTAAACAGTGTGACCTAAAATGCTGGTATATTCATAGATCCATGATACAAAACAGAAAGTACAGAATAGACCGATTCATATATGGTCAATTAATTTTTGACACAAATAGCAATATAATTTAATGGGAAAAGATTAGTCCTTTCAACAATGGAGCTAGCACAACTAAATATACATTTTTAAATGAACCTAAGCCCTGACCTCACACCATTCACAAACATTAACTCAACATGTGTCATAAACCTAAATATAAAAGCTGAAACTACAAAACTTCTGGGAGAAAATCACAGATTTCTTAATTCAATTTCATCAAAATTACAAACTTCTGTTCTTTGATGGGCACCCTATTAAAAAATAAAAAATGAAAAGACTAGCCACTGATTGGCAGAAGGTTATAGATATATATGACAAAGGAATATTATATTTTCAGAAATTTAGTGAATCCTAAGTGTATAGTGTTTATAAAGTCTACAGTAGTGTACAGTAATGTCTTAGGCCTTCATATTTACTCATTACTCACTCACGGACTCACCCAGAGCAACTTCCAGTCCTGCAAACTCCATTTGTGATAAGTGCCCTAGACAAGTGTTTTTTATCTTTTATCCTGTATTTTTATTGTACCTTTTCTAGGTTTAGAGATGTTTAGATACACAAAAACTTACCATTATGTTGCAATTGCCTACAGCATTCAGGACAGTATTGTTTTGTACTGGTTTGTAGCTTCGGAACTCTACTGGTTTGTAGCTTAGGAACAATAGGATATACCATATAGCCTAGATGTGTTAGTAGGTTATACCATCCAGGTTTATGTAAGTACATTCCATGATGTTCACACAATAATGAAATTGCCTAATGATTCATTTTTCAGAATGCCTCCCAGTGGTTAAGTGACATATGGCTGTATATAGAACTTCTACAACTCAATAATAAAGAAGACAGAAGCCTCAAAAAAATAATGGACTGACACTTCATAGAAGACACAGCATTATTAGTCACCAAAGTAATACAAATTAAAACCACTACAAGATACAACTGGAAACCAGGTAGAAAGACTAAAATTAAAAAGACTGACAATCTCAAGTATTGGAAAGGATATTTGAGAACTGGAAATTTTATAGATTGCTGGCAAAGGTAGAAAATGATGCAACCACTTCAGCAAACTTTTGACAGTTTCTTGTCAGGTTTACATTGACCCTAGCACACAGAATTTTCAGTGCTATTATTTTACCCAAGATAAATGAAAACATGTCCACACAAAGGCTTGTACATGATATTCATAGCAACAAAACATGGAAAGAAATACAAATGTTCATCACAGGTGAATAGTTTACACTATCTGTGGCATATCCACATAAGGCAATACTAGTCAGCAATAAAAGGAATGAGCTTATGATACATGCAACAGCTTAGATGAATCTAAAACACGTTTCTAAGTGAAAAAAGCCAGACACAAATGAGTCCATGCTGTATGATTCCATTTATATGAATTCTAGAATAAGCAAAGCTAATCTCCAATGACAGAAAGCAGATTGGTGGCTACCTGGGGCTAGTGTGAGGGAACAGCATCATTTGACTCCAAAGGAAGTTGTATTAGTCCATTCTCACACTGCTATAAAGACATAGCTGAGATTGGGTAATTTTTACAAAAAAGAGGTTTAATTGGCTCATGGTTCTGCAGGCTGTACAGCCTTCTGCCTCTTTGGAGGCCTCAGGAAACTTACAACCATCGTGGAATGCAAAGGAGAAGCAAGCACATCTTTCCATGGCCAGCAGGAGAGAAAGAGCAAAGGAGAAAGTGCTAAACACTTTTAAACAAGTAGCACTTGGGTGATGGTGCTAAACCATTAGAAACCGACCCTATGATCCATTCACCTCCCACCAGGCCACTTCTCTCTCTAACACTGAGGATCACAACAGAACATGAGATTTAGATGTGGACACAGAACCAAACAATATCAGAGGTGCAAGAGAAATGTTGGGGATGATAGAGAAATTATTTATCTTGATTGTGATGGTGGTGGTGGTTACACGGCAGCGTATACATGTCGAATCTCCTCAAACTGTAAGTTTAAAATGGGTACATTTTATTGTATGCAAACTATATTATGCCTCAGCAAAGTTTATTTCAAAATAAATATATGCAATTAACATTCAAAAATGTAAAAACTCTAAAGTTTTCCTAATATTTCGAAGATAAATATCGAAATCCTCAATGTGAACTTTGAGATGCTGAATGTCTAACCCTCTCTACCTCTCCCCCATCACCCACAGCACCCATCCCTCTCTGTATCCCAGGAATTCTGACTTTCTTTTCCTTCTGGAAAAGTCAGAATATCTCCAAATGCCAGATTTTTTTAAACCTGGATTAATCATAATCCTTGATTCATGATATACTCTTATTATGGGGCAGGCATGACCTGCTTTATTTAGTTAACTACTAACGTTGATTTTTGTTTTGCTTTGTTTTTGTAATGACTTTTTTCTCACCTCGTTGTTTCTTTCTAGGCAATCTTACCAACTTCTACAGTTTCAACAATGGTGACTTCCTTGAGCATCCTCAGATAATTCAGATCCCACCTAAATTACAGAGCCCTATGTCCAGCTGCCTACCTGGATGTCTCAAAATCACCTCCAACTCAACGGGTTCAAAAACAAACTCACTTTCTTCCCAACCCTTCTCAGCAAATAGTCCACTATCTGTCTACTTCCCAAATAAAATGTAAGCAGCCTCCGTGGCTCATCCCTCTCCTTCATTATATTAAACCCAATAATAACAATTTTACCTAACTGCTCTTTTAATTCTTCTATCTATTTCTCTCATCATCTCATCTTTTTTCCTTTTTTTTTTTTTTTTTTTGAGACAGGATCTCGTTCTGTTGCCCAGGCTGGAGTGCAGTGGCACAATCACAGCCTCGACCTCGTGGGCTCAGGCAATCTTCCCACCTCTGCCTCCTGAGTAGCTGGGACTACAGGCACATGCCACCACACCCAGCTAATTTTTATTTATTTAATTAGTTTTGTAGAGATGGAGTTTCACTATGTTGCCCAGGCTGGCATCTCACCTTAATCCAAGCTATCACTTATTACGCAGAGTATTGATATCACCTCCCAACCCACCTTCCCCACATGCTCTTTTACCACCAATAATAAAATAGCCACAGTGCAGCCAGAACAAGTCTTTTGAAATATAAATATGATCATGTCACATGAAGTGGGGATCATACACTCCACTTCAGTCCAAACTCTGTAATAGGACCTGTCGGATCCTACATGGCCTATACCTCACCACCTCCTGCAGTCCCATCGCACATCAAACACCCCACCTCTCTCTGTATCCCAGGTGTGCAGCTTTCTTTCAGGCTGGAAAAACAATCCCCTCTCCAAATGCAAGACTTTTTTCCTAATCTCAGGGAAACAGAATCACACCAATCATAATCTTTACTTAAAGACCCATCGTTGCCCATAGATGGCTTGGTTTATTTATATTCATGTGTTTATTTGGGTAAGTAATTTTTAATAACATAATAGGCACTCACAAGCCCACGACCAACACAAAAGCAAGGGTCTTGTTAATAATCTACAGCTAACCATATGGTCTCTTCACATCTAACCCTCCTGGTTATTAACCCTAGGAAACCATCATCTTGACTTTTATGTTCATCATTCTTTTGTCTTACCATTTGGTTGTATTGCATGTATACGTATGCAATACATATGCAATATGCATGCATATATGCAATACGCATGCATATATGTGTATATTGTATATATTATATATAATGTATGTATAAATGTGTACATATAAAAATGTATAAATAAATGTACATATAAAAATGTATAAATATTCCTGTACATATTTTATATATATATATATTCTTAAAAATAATTTAAGTTGTTTATTACTCTAAAATAATAGACCCTTATGGTATGCATTATTTGCGGACTTGCTTTTCAATTTATTATATATTAATATTTTAAGATTTAAAGTTTTGGCCGGGCGCGGTGGCTCAAGCCTGTAATCCCAGCACTTTGGGAGGCCGAGACGGGCGGATCACGAGGTCAGGAGATCGAGACCATCCTGGCTAACCCAGTGAAACCCCGTCTCTACTAAAAAATACAAAAAATTAGCCGGGCGAGGCGGCGGGCGCCTGTAGTCCCAGCTACGCGGGAGGCTGAGGCAGGAGAATGGCGTAAACCCGGGAGGCGGAGCTTGCAGTGAGCTGAGATCCGGCCACTGTACTCCAGCCTGGGCGACAGAGCCAGACTCCGTCTCAAAAAAAAAAAAAAAAAAGATTTAAAGTTTTAAGGTTCATTTATATTATACAGTTGTATGTCACAGTGGTTCATCTATTTTGACTGAAATACAATATTTCCTTGTGAGGATACACCATAGTTTTTCTTAATCCACTTTCCTTTAGATCACCAATCACGTTGTTTCCTGGGTTTATTTTTTCTGTTATAAACCGTACTGCTATGAACATTCTTGTACATGCCCCGTAGGTACACTCCTTGGGATGTATTCCAGGGTATTTCAGAGTTTGGCTTTAGGAAGAAATTCCCAGTTGAATGCCAAAGTAGTTCCATCAGTTTACACTCCCACCAGCTATGTAGAAGAGATCCTGTGCTTCCATATTCTCTGCAGCACTTGGTATTGTCAACCTTTTCATCACTGCCAACCAAATGGTGTCAGATGGTATCTCCCCTTCCCTGATCACTGATTGCATTGAATAAATCTATATATGTTTATTCACCGAATATGCTTTCTTCCCTATGAAATGCCTTGTGTCTTTTTATGAGGTTGTTTGCACTTTTCGCGTTGATTTTGTGAGAGTTCTTAATATACTCTTGACTCTAACCTGTTGTTAGAGTTTATAATAGACATAATATTTATGTCTATTATAAATATGTCACCAAGCCCCAGGCCTTTGCACAGCTGCCTGACCCGACTGGGACACTTTTCCTTCTCTGCTTCACCTAGCAAACACCTGTGCAGCCTCACATCTCTCCTCTCTGGTCATTTCCTCAGGGAAGACTCCTCTGACTTCCTTGATGTGATCAAGTCCTAGTTTGTGCTCTCATAGGACCAAGTAGCGCTCCTTCTTAGCATTTTTATGGCTCTAATATTCACACATATTTGTGCGATTCTTTAATGCACACTTCACAAGGGCAAGGCTGCATCCATTTCTTGCTTACAGTTTATCTATTGGGCCTGCCGTGTAATAGGTCCTCAATAAATGTTTTTAGATAAACGAATAAATGCCACATTTGCATGCATGTTTTCCCACAACTGCTTCAAATGCAAACCCTTACCCTCTCCCCCTTCACCTTTCATTCAACGGCTTTTATTCACCTCTCTTCTTGCTTCTTTCCATATTCTTTATTTTCTATAAGCATTGCCAGACCCAAGGTAGGAACTTAGCATCCGTGTGCCTGTTTGATGCACTTTTCATTCCATGGGAGGAAGAAGTAAGGTGAAAAGGGAACAGTTCCGAAAGGCACACCAGAAGGTTGGTAACAACGACTCTCCCACCCTGTCACCAGCTTACAGGGATACTAGGATTCTGTATCTTATTAACTCGTGGCAAAAGGCCATTGATGGGTTGCATGCCCCCTTGGTACACTCTTTGGGATGTATTCCAGTGTTTATGAGAGTTTAGCTTTAGGAAGAAATTCCCAGCCGAATGCCAAAGTAGTTGCATCAGTTTACACTCCCACCAGCAACGGAGAAGACATCCTGTGCTTCCATATTCTCTGCAGTTCTTGGTATTGTCAGCCTCTTTGGGTTGATAGCGCCAAAACCCATTTTTGGAAAGTGATGGTGAATGGGATGTGGCTCCAGGAGGAGGAGGGGCAGGCACCCTTACACACCTGTTGCACAGTTTCGTTAGAGGCAGAATTGCTCCTTCCCAGCACATTTGGAAAGCCCTGACTATTCCACCAAACACACATCCGACAGCCCTGCGTCCAGACCCTCACCTGCAAGTTTCAGAACAGGCCTTTCAGAAACCCCTCAAAGACATCTTCTGACAGCCATCCTCCCCTTGCCTTCAGATCAGTCCTGAATAGGGTTGATAAACACAGACACTTCCAAGCCAGACTCTCCGCAGTGTTTCTTGGGTTCTTTTTCATTTCTGTCAAGAAGGAGGAAAAATGGCAGAGAAGATATTCTTGAATTCTTCTCCATCAGACAATCCCTCTGGAGGACAAAGACTGGCCCCAGGAGATGCATGTGGGTCAGCAGAGGTTAACTCCCCCACCACAAGAGGGAAGAGTGAGCCTCAGTGTATCTTTGCTATTTCCTTTTTCACTGGGTTGGTAAACATTCTGGCCATTCTGAAGTATTATTTCCCCCTTTAGGACAATGTACTTGGGTTTGAGTTCTTTTTGCTTTGTTTATCCAGTAATCATTACAGCAAGAGGGATGCACCTGTTCTGCAGGCCCATTAGACTCCGAATGGCTTTTCTCCCAAGCGGAGGCATGTAGAAAAACTAGCCTTGGCACTGGAAGCACACTGCAGTAGGAGTGTAAGCAGTGCAGAGAAGACCAAGATGCAACCTTGAGCCATAATGCGAAGTGGCTCAGGGCTGGGAGAGGGAGGCGCGGCGCTGCCTGGAACGAGGCTGGGGCTTAGAGAGAGAAGAAACTTGCCCAAGGTCACGCTGCCAATTAGTTTTGGAGCTGGAGTTATAATCACAGGAAGCAAGTCTGTGTGGTTCCAAGCCCATGCTCTCCCCAACCTCATTATATTGGGGAGCAGCTGAGAAAAAAAAGAGGGGGAGAAGCCAGTATGGCAAAGTCACAGAAGTCTGTGCCCCCATGTGCCCACATGCTTAGGGCTTTGTTTGTGTCCGATCTTTAGCTGTCTCTTACTTTCAATCAGTGAAATTGACTTACCCATGAACAGGCAGGAATAAATAAATAAGACAAGAAGACCTTATGGTGACAGAAGACTACAGAGGCTGCCAATGGGGTAACTGGGAGGTGAACAAGTCCAGAGGAGGTGAAAGGGAAAAAAGAAAATGAATGATTTCTCTAACTCATGCCTTGAGCTTCCCTCAGCAGTAAGTACCCTCTCCATCACTCTAATTCCTCCTCCCATCTCTCCCTCCTGGTGTAAACCCTAAGTGCATTTGATTCTGGAGTGAAAAGAACAGAATCAGATGCCCCCAACTCTGGCCTCCTTCATCCAAGATGCCCCACACTAGGGAGAAGAGAGGACACCTAAACAGGCTTGTACTCTCTTTTGTTTGGAGTATCAGTCACAGCCTGACACAGAAGCTACTCCTGGGCCCTGGTGACTTCCTCTGTCATCTGCCGCCTCTTGTGCAGGTGTGCATATTTTAGCTTGGAGGAGCCCAGGCATGGAAATCGCTCTCCCTGTGCCCATATATTATCAGTATTTTTTAACATGTCGCTTTCCAAGCAGGTAATGCATTTGCAGAGACAGTGATCTTTCATCGGGAGATTACGATGATTTGTGTTCTCTGTCTAAATTCCAGCATAAATTTCCAAGCCAGCGAGGCATTGGCTTGTGGCAAGAGCTGCCTTCCAAGATGTGGCAGGCTATCTCTGCAAACCTCAGGCTCGTAGCCATTTGTCCTGATTAGGGAAAGGCTTTGAAATTCTTCCTTGTTCCTCACCTTTACTTCTTTCAAATCGCTTTTCCAGCAGGTCACCTTTGCAGCTGTGTTCAAGTCTCAAAGTATGTTTACTGGGCTGGTTGCAAGCAAAAACATTTAAGCAAATCAACTGCCAGAACTGCTGGCTCTGCTGAAATTAGCAGTGTGGCCCGGGTCAAGTCGCTTAACCCCCTGGGCCTCTGCTTCCTCATCAATAAATGGAAAGTATAATCCCTACTTCACAGGGTTAATGGGAGGATTAAATAAGGCAGCATAAATGAGCATCCTCTCATGGTACCTAGAAAACTGTAGGTGAAACCCATGCACTCGTCCTCAATTAATTCCCAGACGATAACATGCAAGTCTCAAGCCTAGACTGTGACCACACCCCAGGTTGGATGGTCCCTTCAGTAAGCCCTGTCCTGTCAAGGTTGCTACGAAATTCCCCACAGTGCCTCTAAACAAGATGAATATTAAGTCATTTATCTTGTATATTAGTTTGCTCAGGCTGCCATAATAAAGTACCACAGACCGGCTGGCTTAAACAACACAGATATATTGTGTCACAATTCTGGAGGCTGGAAGTCCAAGATCAAGGTGTCAACAGGATTGGTTTCTTCTGAGGCATCTCCTGTGGCTTATAGAGGCCGTCTTCCCCTGTGCCTTCACATCTTCCTTCCCTCTCTACCCATCTGTGTCCTTATCTATTCTTCTTTTAAGGACACCAGTCATATTGGGTGAGGGCCCACCAAAATAGCCTCATTTCAACTTTGTCATCTCTTTCAGACCCTATCTCTAAATACAGTCACGTGCTGAGGTACCAGGAGATAGGACTTCAACATACAAATTTGGAGAGGAGGGGAAGACAGGATCCAGCATATTTTAATAAGCACAAACATGTGATGCATGACCGTGTGTCTCAGCACCATAGCGCAAGTGATGGGACTCCCTATCTCCAACACTAACAATGCCTTCCTTCCATTTCAGGGTATTACTTTGTTTTCAGAGTCCTGCTTCAGTCATTAAAGGTGCCCCTCTATTGACAGATGGAAAAATGGAGGGATAAAAACATGGGAGGGACTCACTCAAGGTCACACAGATAGCAGCAAGCAGCAGAGCTAGGTCTGGAACCAAGATGTGTGGCTCTTGCCCATCTCAGTGTGTGACTCTGTACTGTCACCTTAAAAAGTTATTCACAGGCCGGGCGCGGTGGCTCAAGCCTATAATCCCAGCACTTTGGGAGGCCGAGGCGGGTGGATCACGAGGTCAGGAGATCGAGACCATCCTGGCTAACATGGTGAAACCCCGTCTCTACTAAAAATACAAAAAACTAGCCGGGCGTGGTGGCGGGCGCCTGTAGTCCCAGCTACTCGGAGGCTGAGGCAGGAGAATGGCGTGAACCTGGGAGGCGGAGCTTGCAGTGAGCCGAGATCGCGCCACTGCACTCCAGCCTGGGTGACACAGCGCAAGACTCCGTCTCAAAAAAAAAAAAAAAAAAAGTTATTCACCACTGCTAGGAGCAAGTGCCAAAGAGCACAAAAGAGTTCTGACATCTGATGTGCAGTTGTCTATGGGGACAGCACACTACCTGTGGCACGTGGCTTGCTGGCCATCAAATGTTACCTCCCTGTTAAGTTCAACACAGCGAACGGTGTCCACCAACTCACCTGTGGAGGATAATCTTTTCCACCCAGAGAGCCTTCCCTGATGCTAGGCCTAACTGAACAGTTTCCCTGCAACTTGTTTTTTGTTTTGTTTTGTTTCATAGAAGACCCTTCCCCCCAACCCCGCCCTTTCTGATTGCAACAGATACGGGAAAACAATTGGCACTGTTTAGGCAAACATAGGAAGAAAGGAACTCAGCTGGTGGCATCAATAGGCATAAAGGCCCAGCCGTGAAAATGCACAGCCAACAGCGGCCCTCTTGACAACACTTTGGGGGAGAATGGTGCCTATGAGGCGCTGAAGTAGTTTCACCCCATTAGCTTTGTGCATCCAATCCAAAGGTAGATAGACACATGGATGGATGGATGGATGGATGGATGGATGGATGGATGGATGCACGTATGCATGCATTATGCATGGATGATGGGTGCGTGGATGGGTGTATGTATGCATGCATTATGGATGGATGGATAGATGCATGTATGTATGCATTATAGATGCATTATAGATGGATGGATGGATGGATGCATGTATGCATGCATTATGGATGGACAGATGCACGTATGTATGTATGCATTATGGATGGATGGATGGGTAGATGGATGCATGTGTGAATGCATTATGGATGGATGCATGCATGCATGCATGCATGTTTACATGGATGTGAAGCGGCTATGTTGTCTGGGATATATACCCAGGGTTCATCATCTCATGCCAGGAAAATTTAGGACACAGACAAACATGAGGAGTTTAGGAACAGAGGTTTAATAGGCAGATGAAAAGGGAAAGAAAACAGCTCTCTCTATATAGACAGAGGGGTTTTCCAAGCAGAAAAGATGGGCTGGTGGCTGATGCACCGGATTTTATAGTCTGGCTTGAGGAGGTAGTGTCTGATTTACATAGGGCTCACAGATTGGTTCGATCAGGTGTGATGCTTACATAGCACGCAGGGAAGGCTTGTCGCCCCCCCCAACCTTATTATGCAAATGAATTCTCCCCTTGGCCAATGCCATCTTGTCTCCTCCTTACCGTACACATAGCTGGTAGAGGAGGGAAGATGGAGCCACCATCTTGAACATATCTAGACCCTAGTTCCTGCCTGAATTCACCCGTGCAAGCTCCCAGCTTGCTTGTCTATGTCTGCAGCTTGACTTTACATGCTGCTCTGTGTTAGAAAATGACTGTGGTTGCTTCTCATTAGAAAGAAAAAATCTTACTGAGGACTCCCATACCTTTGCTATCTGCTTAAGTGATTTCTTAACTCCTATATCAGATGAATGGATGGGTACATGTATACATGGATGGATGGATGGATGGATGGATGGATGGATGGATGGATGGATGGAGAGAGAGAGATGAATCCGAGAGACAGACAGAGAGATCTCCACAGTGGCAGTACTTGTCCCCAAATTCCCCAGAGCTTTTTATTCACCAGACAGAGTAGATGTTTTGGGAAGGGCAAGTACTTATTTTTAATGGACTTCCAGTGGGTCAAGTGGGACTCAGCTGGGTGACATGGGAAAAGACCCAGATTCAAGACCAGCTCTACCACTGGCCAAGTCTCTTACTGTCATAGTGCTAGCTTCCTCAGAGAAGTTGAGAGGCTGCCTGATATGATTTTGAAAAGCATGGACTTTAGGGCCAGGCAGGCCTTGGTCCAAATCGTTTACTAGATATGTGATGGTCACCCCACTGCTCAGCTCCTCTAAGTGGATCTCTTCCTGGTGGGTAAAAGTGGAGATAAAAATGCCTACCTCTCAGGGGTACTGAGAGCAGGATATGATGTAGCAAATGTGAAAGCATTTGCTGCATCACCTGGTATCCAGTGTACCGTCTTCCCAATCAGGGGTAGCCTTACTGTAAGAGCTATGTAGAAGGTTGGTAACAACTGGAGTTTATGGGATATCTGTTCTCTGGTGCCACCAAAATCACCACCTGTCCTGGCCACTCTCAATAAGGTGGAGCCCCAATCTTCCCATTTCTTCTCCTACTTCCATCCTCTGCCTGGCAGAGTCTCCTAAGACAATTACCCAAAGCCCCAGGGATCATGGGAAGCAAACAAGGGGGTTTTCTCACTGTAGCAAGACAGGATCATGCTGTCTCCAGGGCTGGTTTTGGCCAGTGACAGCAGCATCTCTTCCACAGCTGTGTGGCTGCACGACTCAAGTCTCCTTAGCCTTCAAATGATGGAAGCAGGCCCAGGTTCTCTAAATGTGACTTTGTCTTCTTAATGCTCTCTCAGGGCACATCAGCAAGTCTGGATGAGAGCCCAGGGTGGGGGAAGAGATTGGAGAGAGGGAGCAGAGAAAGGTCACTTGCATAGAAAAGGGTTATGACTTGCACTGAAATTGGCCCCAAAACAACAGCCAAGAAAAGTTTTCAAATAGGCTGGACTCAGTGCCTGGTAAGAGACAGGGTTTCCCAAGTGTTTGATGATTGAGTAAGTAAATGTCCAGCCCTCAAACCACTTCCAGGATTTGCCCCAATTCCACTATCTCCCCCCTTTATTTTACTACAGTTCTTTGTACCTCCATTGTCGTGCCCAAATCAGCTGAATAGTCATTCATTCTAATTCTTCAATAAACTCTAAGCACCCTGAAGGCAGGGACTGTCTAATTCCTGGTGCTTTGGAACTCCAGCAATTACTTGAGAAACTGCTCAGGAATTGTTTGCTGATTTAATTAATGATGGTATGTTCCAACCAGAGCCCTGCTCCTGAGTTCACACAGGCTTCCAAGTTCCTGGGGGCATTTAGTCCAAATTAAAGTCATCCTTGCAGTGATCTTACTAAAAGGGGCTGGCTGTAGTTCCCAAAGGGAAAACACAGAAGTTCTGATGCTTCAGGCCCTCCAATTTCATCTGTTTATTTATTGTATAATAATTGAGTACTTGATCTTGAACATACATTACTAAAAAAGCCTCTCTAGAAGTTTAACCACAAAGTGCTGCTACAGGAAATGAGAAGACACCAGAGCCGCTTTCACTGTCCAGCCTGTTTTTTTGGATAAAGGGAAATATTCTAAGAGTAACCCCAATTTAATTTTTATTTTTGGGGGGGGTGGAGGTGGAATCTTTCAAACCCTAGCAAGCTATCCCAGAATGTAACACTTGCAAGCTTCTAAGTGGTAAAAAGTAGACTCAGAGAATCCAGGTTTAGCAGTGACTATAAAATCTGTGTGAGGCTTTTTCCATATTGTTACCATCTATAACCTCTGGTCTTTAAAAGAGAAAGCACTATCTTTTCCATATGAACAGGAAGTTGGATAAGATTTCAAAGCAGAGACTGACAAGCACCATCAAACGAATGTGAATAGCTCTCAACTCAGCCATAAAAGCAATAGAAAAGTCACCTCTTACCTAGTGTCACCAGCTCCCAAATGATAATGGGACAGCTACCCTCCAACCCCAAACCACCGTTCTTCACTAAAACTCCTAGCAGGGAACTGAACTTAGGTAACTACAGGTACCTTCTCAGGAAAAAAAAAAAAAAGAGAAAAGAAAAAGAAAAGAAAAAAGGTGGGGCAGAAATAAAGCATTGATTTAAAGCAGCGCAGAATTAAATACCCAACCCTCATATTCCTCCCCTTTCCTCTCCTCCATCCACCACACCCCTCCAGAGGGAGGCTTTGATCAGTGTCTGCTCCAAGAAGGGGAGGGGAAGTGGAGGAACAAGAAAGCAACACTCAGTAAACAGTATTATTAACCCATAGGCTTGTGATAAATCAGGCCAGGAAGGTGACCTCAGCGGGCTGGAGTAATCCTGCATGTCACGATGAATTTATGAGGCCAATTTGATTGGCCTGCGTGACCCAGGCTCCTTGGAGATGTCTCTGTAACAAATCCAATCCACTTCATTTATGAGCTGTGTGCTGTGTCAGCTATGGGGCCAAGCCAGACCACCCTGACCACCCTCTCCGAGAGGGCGCCCACGAGTGTGGCCTCAGAGGAGCAGTGCTCCCAAGCCATGCTGTCACTCCCAGAGAGGCAGCCAGACCTGCCTGCCCTAGGAGTTGGCACTTTCCAACTGCTTGTCCCGGGTTCTCATCTAAGAGCTGGCACAGCCCTCAGTGAGGCCCTTCCCCTCTCTGGACCTCAGGTTTCTCATTGCAGGATGAGAAGATGGGGTTGCCAGTATTTCTCAGTGGGGCACTAGAGGCATTTGGAGAGGAAAAACCCTGTTCACTGCAAGACGGCCTGCATCTCTGGTCCCAAGCACCATAGGTCAGTAGTTCTACCCAGTCGTTGGATCATCCAAAAGTGCCCCCAGCATGTTCCCAAGTGCCCTCACTTGACAGTTACTGGGAGATAATATCTAAGGTCCCAACTTGGGCACAGACATCTTAAATGGGTCTGCAAAGGGGCCCATCTCCCTTTACCTCCATAACCAAAGAGCAGAAAAGCTGATGCTCCTGCTAGTGGCAGCTAGAGGGACCTCGGGTCCAGCCAGGAGCCATCCCACTGTGAGGCAGCAGCAGGAGAGAGGAAAGTCCTTTCAGCAGTAGGCCAGATGCATACCTGGCCTTCACCTGCTCTAGGTCGGCTCCCAGCGCTGGGCGGAAGGCGTTTAAGTCTATTTGACTGTCCCTGTCATCGTAAGGTTTACGGATGGTTAATTTATTCTTTATAGCACAGTCATTGATGGCTGTTAAATCACAAATGAGAGCCAATAAAGGGTGAATTGCAGCTGAAATTACACTGTTTATATGACAGCAGAGTGCCGGCTAAAAGATTCATATGCTGCTGATGAAGTATGTTATAAATTTTAATTACCATAGTTTGTACAAATGACATGTTTGAAATGCTATTGAGTAATGTGACCCTGATAATGAAACTATAAAATAAATCATTAACTTTCTGAATGAGCTTTTTTATTTCAGTGCTGCACAGAGTAAACTTTTCAGTTTATTCCAGATCAGTCTTTTTATGCCCCCACCCTCTGCCTCCGGCCTAACCGGCTCTTCTCCACCCAGGCTGGGGACAGAGGAATGGCAGGAGGCCTGGGAAAAGCCTGGAGGATCTTCCTGGCAGGACTAGCCCCCAGCAGACACAGCTCAGGGGCTGGGGGAGGGAGAGTTAGCCAGGAATTGGGGTCCAGACATGCACCTTAAATAAGCCCCATAAAGTTGCCCATCTGTGAGAAGAAAGGACCTGTTTTGAACCTGCAGACCCTCTAAAGACCCCCATCCACTGGCAACGGGGCTCTGAAACTGAAGCACCCAACAGAGCCACCTGCAGCAACATCCCAGATGCATCAGACCCTTGGTGAGTCAGGCTACAGTGTGGGTGAGAGACTCACGAGAATACTGGGTCAATTTTCCTAGCCCACAGCTCAATTAGGAGTCCAGAAGAGAGAAGGCAAAAAGGCATTTGGTGGATTTTCCCACTGCTAAATCGTCCCTATTTCAATACATCGGTCCATCACGTTGATGAATAATCCTCTCACACTACTCACAAGTCACAAGTCACTGTGGTTAGACACATCTTGCAGAAAAGAGCCTGCAGCTCCAGAAGAAATCTGAAAGAGGAAGTCACACCAAAAACCATTTCGGGTAACTCCCCACTCCAGGAAATCAGGGCTGAAACTCTCCAAGCAGGCATGTCCCTCTTAGTCCTGCACGGCAGGAAATGCATTGGTAGCTTAGACAAAGCCATGTGCTCATGGGTCATTAGCACATCAAGAGAACTTGGACATCCTTTAGCCCTAAAACTCTCAATGTGTGGGAAAAGAAATGCAGGGGAAGAGGTTTGATACCCAAACATACAAATTCCAGAAGAAAATATAATACAAGTGGCCAATAAGCATATGAAAAAATGCTCATCATCACTAATCAACAGAGAAATGCAAATCAAAACCACAATGAGATACCATCTCACATCAGTCATAAGGGCTATTACTAAAGAGTCAAAAAATAACAGATGTTGGTGAGGCTGCGGGGAAAAGAGAATGCTTATACATCGTTGGTGAGAATGTAAATCTGTCCAGTCACTGTGGAAAGAAGTCCAGAGATTTTTCAAAGAATGTAAAACAAAGCTGTAATTTGACCCTGCAATCCCATGACTGGGTATATACTCAAAAGAAAATAGATCATTCTACCAAAAAGACACATGCACTCGTGTGTTTATTGCTGAGCTATTCACAATAGCAAAAACATGGAATCAACCCAGGTGCCTATCAATGGTAGACTGGATAAAGAAAATGTGGTACATATACATCTGGAATACTATGCAGCCATAAATAGAATGAAATCATGTCCCTTGCAGCAACATGGATGGAGCTGGAGGCCATAATCTTAAGCAAATAAACAAACGAACAGAAAACCAAGCGTTTTCACTCATAAGTGGGAGCTGAACACTGAGCACACATGGACATCAAGGTGGGAACAACAGACACTGGGGAATGCTAGAAGGTGGGAAGGTGAGTTAAAAAAACTACCTCTCAGATCCTGTGCTTACTACCTGGGTGACAGAATCTGTACTCTCAACCTCAGCATCACACAATATTCCCATGTAACAAATCTGCATATGTATCCTCTGTATTTAAAATAAAAGTTGACAAGAATGAGTTCATGTCCTTTGCAGAGACATGGATGAAGCTGGAAACCATCATCCTCAGCAAACTAATACAAAAACAGAAAACCAACACCGCATGTTCTCACTCATAAATGGGAGTTGAAAAATGAGAACACATGGACACCGGGAGGGGAACAACACATACTGGGGCCTGTCAAGGGAAGAGGGGAAAGGGGAGGGAAAGCATTAGGACAAGTATCTAATGCATGCGGGGCTTAAAGTCTAGATGATGGGTTGGTGGGTGCAGCAAACCACCATAGCACATATATGTATACCTATGTAACAAACTTGCAAGTTCAGTGCATGTATCCCAGAACTTAAAGTAAAAAATAAAATAAAATAAATAAGTTGAAATTTAAAAAAGAAAATACGAGGTTTGAAAAAACCCTCAGGTGTTTCCTATGCACCCTTCCAGGGAATACCCAGCCCAGCCCTCTCACTTTGCACCTGAGGAAATGGACACTCGCTGGAGCAGACAGAACTGGGTTTATCACCCACCCGCACAACCAAGGCTAAGAGAACAGAGCTTTTTCATTTGATATGGCCAGATTCCCCCCAAGGCCAGCTTTGGACAGGCAGCAGCACGTCACTGATGGCAGAAATGCAGCCAGCATCCTCTCTGCTTCCCTTCCTGAGAAAAGTCACCAAGTACACCTCTCCCTTCTTACCGACAGGCTGCCTGGCAGGGAGGCAGGGCTCATGTGAAGAATTGTTCTCTCTTTTCCTCTATTCCCCAGAGCAAATCTGTGCTCTGGAGTGTGCAGCACAAAAAGAAAGTCAAACTCAAAAGGGCATGCTATGGCAGTAGCCTCTCAAAAGTTTCCTCCCAGTGGTGTGCGGACGACACCTGGGCATGACAATGTGGCGTATTAAGAAGTGCTGTCATTCAAAGGCCTTCCAGTGCTTCAGAGGCCTCCCTTCCACCTGTCAGTGATGAAAGAGAAGTGGCATTGGCTGCACATCTCATTCTATAGATGAGCATTTAGGAACAAACCCAAAAAGGGTTTTGTCTTAGGTCACAGCATGTGGATTGCTGGAGCAAGAAGATCTAAATATTTTTATGATCAAGCTAGGAAATTTGAAATATGAGTAGATATTGGATAATATGAAGGAATTATTGTTAATTTTTTAAGGTCTGATAGCAGTATTGCAATTTTTTTCTTTTTTACTTTTAGTGATGTCTACTAAGGTGATAACAGATGAAATGGTATGATAGCTATGGTTTACTCCAAAATAATCCAAGGTGGGAAGAATAGGGGGCAATGGTTGGATGAAACAAGCTATGACATGAGTTGATTCTGCTAAAGCTTGTGATAGGTATCTGGGGGTTTATGATGCTATCCTTTTCTGTATATGTTTTAAATTTTCCATAGTAACAAAAATTAAAATTAAATACCTAGATGCCCTGGCCCTGGCCCCCAAAGTCCACCACAGTGTTCATTCTCTCGTGCATTCTAAGCAATGCCAGGCTGGAAATAAAGATCAGCCTTACTAGCTCCAGGGAGCGTGTTTCCAGTAATGTGTAGGAGGATGTGAACTTTTTCCTTTCCCTTTGCTGGGGCAGAAAGTCTCAGCAAGGAGGGACTGGCCTCAGGATGCTGCCGGACCACATCATTGAAGAGAGAGGCTCCTGAGTCCGGAAGCTTCCCGGCACCAACACAGCCAGAAGCAGAGCTTCTGCCCAGGCAGGACTCAGATCCATGCTATTTACTTGATCAGCTACCTTCATCTCCCAAAGCCCTGGTTTCTTCATTTGTGAACCTGAGATGATAGCCCCAGTTTGCCTATTTCAAAGGATGGAAGGATCAAATTAAATAATGAAGGTGGATTCCTAGAGGGATAGTAGAGTATCTGTATCTAAATCCCATCTCCACTTCAGATTAGCTCTGTAGTTCAGGCAAGCTTCTCAATCTCTCTTGCCTCAGGGTCCTCCAAAACAAAAGTAGGGTTGTTGCAAAGATTCATTGAATTAATATATGCAAACAACTAAGAACAATACAAGACATTATGTAAGTTATTATTATTATTGCTCTATAATGGTATACTAACATAACATGTCAATATTATTAAAGGAACCATGGAGTGTTATATTAGAAAGGAACTTGGGAAGTTATTTATTCCACACTCCACTTTTCAGAGAATCAGGAAGGCGATATGACTTATCTGGAATCTCGTAATAAGACAGGGACTGAATGGATCCCGGAGCAACTCCAAGGCTGGTGTTCATTCTGTAACCCCAGCACATCCACCCCGTGACGCAGGTGGCCGTTTCTTATCTCTTATTGCTCATGAGGAGGCCTACACAGAGTCACATCCTCAATCCAGATCTCATGCTGGACAAGCATGCCCAGGAGTCCCAAAGCCCAGCACCTCACCAGTCTGTAATGGCGGAGGATCATGTGGGTTGGAGGAGAATCCTCAGCTCCTTGTTCCACACCTGATCCCTGGAGAGCAGACCAGGGCAGCCATGAGCTTCAGCTGTGTCCTTTGCCTTCCACGGTCCATTCCTGAAGAGTAGGCAGCACTTCCCAAGCCTCCCCTTGGACTTCGCCGCCACCACAAAAACATTTTCAAGGCAATGGTGCAAGCTGCCCTACTTACCATTAAGAGAAAGGACCACATTATTGCTGTTATAAACCATTGATTAAAGTTTATAATAGCAATAATCCCCTCGAAATTCATTGTTACTGCAGTTAATGACCAGTTTATTAGAGCGTTAACCATCCTTGGCAATGGGCTGAGTCGTTTAATGTGGGTAACGACCAATTTCTCAAGGATTATTGCTTAAATAACAATTCTTTGGGAGATGTATGTGCCACCACAAGGTGCGGCTCCGGCTGGAAGCTTCTCCTCAGAAATAATTGTTAATTATTTCCTCAGAGTTGCACCACCAGCACTGTACCTAACAAACCCCAAACAATGAGCTTCTTGTGGCAATGCTTCAGAGGCACCAAAGAATCAAACCTTTGGACCAGGGCCTAGAGCAGGAGCTGTGCCCTTCTGTGAAGGGATCAGAAACAGAGCAACCATCACAATGGCTTCTGGCCTCCTAAGCAACAGCACCACTGGGAAACAGTATCTGGCTTTTCATGGAGATGACTCCTTCCTCTTCACGTGACCTCATTTCCAGAATTTTCTACCTGTCCAAGCCCTCCACCCATCCCCTTGACTGTTAAGGGAAAGTAGGGCCAGCCAAGGGACTGGAGAAAGGACTGAAAAATGGGAAGCAACCAGGCATGGTTGCTCACGCCTGTAATCCGAGCACTTTGAGAGGCCAAGATGGGTAGGTCACTTGAGGCCAGGAGTTCGAGACCACCCTAGTCAACATGGTGAAACCCCATCTCTACTAAAAATACAAAAGTTGACTGGGCCATGGTGGTGCACACTTGTAATTCCAGCTACTCAGGAGGCTGAGGCACAAAAATCATTTGAACCTAGGAGGTGGAGATAGCAGTGAGCCATGATCGTGCCACTGCACTCCAACATGGGCAACAGAGTGAGACTCCCTCTCAAAAACAAACAAACAAACAATGAAAAGTGGGAAGCATGACCAACTGAGGCCTCATAATGGCTTAAGACACTCTGGAGCAGGTGTTCACCTACACCTGACCATCCAGGACCTGGGAGACCTGGGCAGATGGGGCAGCAGGCACTGAACGGTACCCACTAGTTTGCACAGTGCTGAAGTACTGGTAGTCTGTCTGCAACCACTGGCTGCTTTGGTGTTTGTTTCAGGCAGAAAGAAAACAATTGGGGTCGGATTATATGCTTTCATCATTAAATATAATGATAAAGCCAGGGGTCTTTTTAATTATTTAGGCCTCTTTATTATACAGGTGAAAACTAAGGGCCCAGAGAGGTTAGGAGGCTTGGTTATGTCACACAGTCACTTAGAGAAGCACTGGAAGTAGATCGTGGTCTCCATTTTTCCTTTATCAACCTCAAGACCACCTTTTTGGACAGATCCAAATGAAGAACTTTTTCTCAAGAAATAGGATCACAGCCCAATAGGGAGAGAATGCAGAGACAAGGCACTCCCGAGCTCATGAGCACTTAAACAAGAGTCTCAGAAGAAGCCAAGGATCTGATCCTCCCACTCCTCCTTCTCCCCAACTGTCTTTTTATGTATAACTCAATCCAGGTATTCCATCACATTAACTATTTTCTATCACTTTACATTAGCACTGGTATTTCAATAATTTTTATTTTTTTTGACATGATCTGAGAGCTACTGATATGATTACACTCTAATTGCATTATATTAACTAAAATAAATACTAATAGGGTGTGAACCTAACATAATAAGATAGCAAATTGCTATCACAGTGCCAGAGCAGGCGAGAGAGAAATCTGCTGATTCACTCAACACACTCAACAAACACATATTAAGGTCCTGTTATATGTGGAGCACTAAGACAGCTTCTTTCTTCTCATCATCTCCAAAAACTAATTTGGTGCAAGGACAGAAAGTGAGGTGTCAAAGCCTCCTTGAATCTATGAATCCTCCATGTTTTGACTGAACAGCAAGAATCATTACCTATAAATAACAGCAAAGGGGAGAATAAATGTCTCTCCAGGAGCTGACTGAAGTAAACGTCTAGTAACTCATTATTGCCCTCACCCTTCAGACACATAGACCCACCTTCATCCTGGAGGCCAGATAAACCGAAAAGGGTCGCTGCAGCTCCCGAGTATCAGGGTCATAGAACCTGGCTGAGACAAAAGGTAGAACCTTCTCTCCCCTGCTCTCTTGCTGAGGCTCCCACCAAGGAACTGACATCACGGTGGAGAAACTGGACACCATGTTCCCCAAGTTATGTTTATGAGTCCAAATGTCATTTTTTTCTGAAGTCATCAAACTGAATTCATGGTTTTGTAGATTAGAGAAATAATCTTGTTAAATCACAATAGTTCTAGATCTTCTACCCAATTTCTCATTGGCACTACTGTCCACATGTTTATAGGATATTATAAAATTTCTATTTTTAGCCATGCAAGATAGTAGTATCAACTATGAATCATGCTTAAGCACCATATAGATTCATTGTCTCAAGTAAATAAGTTAATATATATGTAAAGTGTTTAAGAGTGCCTGTTTGGAGGCTGAGGCAAGAGGATTGCTTGTGCCCCGGGAGTCAAGGCTACAGTGAGCCATGTTCACTCCAGCCTGGGTGACAGATCAAGACTGTCTCTCAAAAAGAAAAAAAGAAAACAGTGCCTGGAACATAGTAAAGGCTCAACAAATGTTAGCAGTTATTACTATTGGCTATTATGTAAAGCCTGATACCAAATGTGATCAAAATCAGTCTATAATTTCCCACATGAAATCGTAAGAGAAATACAGTAAGTTCAATCACTGAAATAAAACCAGTGTAATGTAACTCTCTAAATTGTCAACATTTTACCAAGGGAGTATATCTACATGTGTGTATCCGTGATATGATATATAGCAACAATTTCTATGACAGGCTAATATAGTTGATCCGTCACTACCATCCTTGCCTTCAACAAGGGCAGAATATCCAGAATAGGTCTTCAGCCCATCAGCAAGACATACTTTTCTCCACCAAGGCTCCAACAGTCTACTGTGGATTCCCTCTGATTTTTTTCATTCCTCTGCTCTGAACTCAGTTGCTCTCAACAACATTTTTTGAGCATTTTCAACGTGCCAGGAACATGGAGATCAAAGAAGAATAGCATCCCTGCCCTGAAGTAACCCAAAAGACAAGTGTATAAAGTGCTAACAGGGATACAAGGTGGTAAGTGCTACATCCCCTAAGCTGTGAATGGAGGATGGAAGAGAAGGAGAGGAGGCAAAGGGAGGTGCTTCCTAGACTGCGCAAGCACAACAGAGGAGCTATTATTCCTGCCTAGCAAAAGGGAACACCACCCAGGAGGTGACATTTGAACTACAACTAGAACTAGTTTACCAATGTGCGGGCTAAACACTTTTTTAAGGAACCCACAAAGCAGAAACACAGAGGAGGGAAAGAGAGGAAGAGTGAGATGGAGGAAGGACAGTTCGGCTTTGATGAACTTACTTAGAAATCTAACTAGAAAATTGGGAGGGGCGTTAATTTCAGCATGTGTATGTTTAATGCCATATCAGAAAACTTTTTAAAAAGTGTTAGTAACATATTAACACGTGGGCATTAATACTGATGGCCTAGAAGAGAATTCAAGTATTCAAACTGAATTTTATAAAGCAGACATGGAAGGAGGGTCAAAGAGAATGCAAACATAGAATGTCAGGGCCTGAAGAAGCATGGCGATCTCATTAGGCCAGTCTCCTGCTTTGAAGCTTGCCTCAAACTATCCAAGAAGATTACTAGCTCTTGACTTCACTCCCAGGAGCCTTTTTCCAATATTTGGAGAAAGAGTTACATCTCTTAGGGGAGCACCTTATAGCTGAAAGGCATTTGGAAAAAAAAAAAAGAAAAAATTGGGGAAAAGCCCAGAAAGTAAGCTCAAGTGACCCTGTAGCTTACGATCAGGAGAGAATAGCAATTTCTTACTGTAGCTACTTTCTTTTTCTGGTTCCTGAAATCCCATAAAGATGCTATTGAGCCTCACTGCCTCTTGGTATCTCAGACAGAGAGCTGTCACCTGAACAGAATGATTTTCCTTCCCTTGACAGTGGGCTTTCTTTGGAGGGCAAGGGGAAATGGTAAAGGGATTTTCTTTGATTTTAAGTGGGACTCTTTCAATGGAGCATTACCTTTCTAGTTTTGTTTTACTTTTTATCTTTATCTCTTAAGTTTTTATCATCATTCTATTTCTTCTTTGTTTTTCTAGCTTCGTCGGGTCCCTAAGCCCTCCTGGCTCACAGTATCAGAACAGTCAATAATGTTCTTCACCCATCCTTCCTTCCTGCCCGAGTCAAGCCGTTGGAGTCACATTGTGAGTCACCACAGGCTGGGGAAGGTGGAAGAGTTTTCTGCATCATTCCATACGATGAATCTGGAACCCCAGAAGCAGCAATTCAGATTTTCTCAGGGGCTCAGAGCTCCTCTGTTTCTCCCAGGAATCCTTTGGTTAAAGTTGGTGGGGGTGAGAGGTCAGAACTAAATTCCCATCCAGCAGGTTTGACAGGTACATAGCATGTAGCAAGACTAAAAGCCCCAATTCCACTCCTTAATTAAAAACATTTTTCATTCCAAACCTATAAAAGGCAGATGTGCTGCATTCCCTCAACCACAGATCGCTGCTCTATATTGAGTGCGGCAGCTCCAATCCTTCTTTCCCAGGGCTTGAAAATAGAAGGCCATCAAAGCAGTGTAATCGGTGTTTCTTCCTCCACCTCCTCCTCACCCCCTCCATTTCCTCTTTTGCTGAAAAATATTCATTTCCATCTTTGCAGGGGTTATGTGTTTTAAGCTTCTTACGACACCTCCATGCTGAAATGGAGTGGGATGGTAGCCCATCTTACAGGATAGACAGGAGGCAGTTCTTATACTTTATTATTCTAAAATGCCTTTTAACCTGGATTTTTTTAAAAACAAAAAAGCAGCTCAGGCAGCAGATCTGGCTTCATTAGCCGTACTGAGGCCGTGAATTTATTCAGGCCCTCTTCAGGCATTAGAAGCCAGCTCTTGGGAAGAAGAATGAGTAAAGCACTTGCCAAGAGGTGGTCAGAAAAATGAAATAAACACTTGCTTATAGTGTTTTTCTACCTTCGACGACTCCTTTGCTCCTGAAATGCCTGGAGTTAAGACGCTCAGTGTGATTACCTGGTACCGAAAGTTGCAAGTCAAATTCAGAGCATGCTGCCAATGTTTATTTGTAAATCAGCTCTCAGAACCTCTGTTTAAGTAGAGGGAGGGAGAGGATCCTATAACCATTTGTTTTTGTTCATCTGTTTCCTTAAAGCGTTCTCAAACGTCTTTTGTTTGGGATCTTCTCTGCTTTACTCCCAGTGATTCTCTATATTACTCAAGGACAGGATCGCCAAGCATTCCTTCAGAATTGTTTCTCCACTGGGCCGAGCTAATGCCCTGAATTCAAAGTCAACCTCGAGGAGAAAGTTTTTGGTGGGTAAATGTGAGGCTTTCCACTGGCTTGGGCCTCTTGCCATAGTTTAGGTGCTCTCTCGTTTTGTGAACTTTTTCTGGGTTCCAACCAAATGGTCTTATTAAATGTTAAAAAAAAAATTGCAGTTGTGAGTGATATCAAATACAATCAATAAACCTGAAGGAAAAGAGAGCCCAAGGCATCCACAAGACACTTTTAAGATTTAATTGTTCCACAGAATTTTAAGCAAGTAGTAATAAGAAACTAAATTGCATGAAACCAAATATTTTGCTCTAGGCTCCTAATTCATCTCACTTGCTGGTTCCCAGGGGCTGGTGCCAGCACTGTGCAGCCCGGGACTTTCCAGTGCAGACGGGGATTGTGCTTCATGCAAGCTAAAGAACTTCCCTGTCTCTTTGAAATGGGGCAGTTGATCAAAGTCTTCCTTACAATGAAAATGCCTGGGTTCAAGGACCTAGCTGGCTGAATGGGCTGAAAGATATATTTTACTAAACACAGGGCCCACTTTCTTGTTTATTTCTTAAAAATGTAAGATCTTGGGGGTTTCTGGAAAAGTTGTGGGGGAGGGGAATCTGGTACTAAGAATGAGAGCTGCATCCAGGCATTAGCAGGCCCTAAGAAGCAGTGTCAGTTGCTCCAGGGAGGTGCAGCACAGTGCTGGCGGCTGCAGAGTCTGGAAGCCTCAGGATGCTTCGCTGTGCTTCTCGAAGGTTGAGAGGACCTGTTAATGAGGCATAACTGCTTCCTCCCGGCTAGACCAATTGGATAGAAGGAATCCTTCAATTCCCTAAGAAAAGCCTGCCACGAATACTCCAGGGACACACAGCAAAGCACAGGCGACAGCCCCTCCCCCCATCACAGTTCAAAGGATCTTTTGTCTGTTCTGACCATATCACAAAACAAGAGGACACTTCACCAGGGGGCTGTGTTTGGTACTGGTTGTGACTTTTAGAACTGTATTGCTCCCAGCACTCTGGGAGACTGAGGCAGAAGGATTGCTTGAGCCCGAGAGTTTGAGACCAGCCTGGGCAACATGGTGAAACCTCATCTCTGCAAAAAATTAGCTGGGTATGGTGGTGCATACCTGTAGTCCCACCTACTTGGGAAGCTGAGGTGGGAGGATCACGTTAGCCCAGGAGGCAGAGGCGGAGGCTGCAGTGAGCTGTTATCGTGCCACTGCATTCCAGTCTGGATGACAGAGGAAGACCTTGTCAGAAAGAAGAAAAGAATAAAAGAAAGAAATGTATTGCTGCAGATGTTTAGATGAGGGGATTAGGGATATGGGCGGTCAGGGATATGGGATTTGAGATTTGAGGAGCTGAGTGCTTGAGAATAGCAGGCAGTTGAGTCTGGAAAAACAAGCACAGGCTCTAGGGTTGAGCAGACCTTTACATCCTAACCTTGGGAAAACTTACTTTCTCTAAGCCTCAGTTTCCTTATCTGTAAACAGAAATAGCAATAGTTCTTACTCCATAAAGTCAGTGTGGTAGTGAATAAAGAGCCTATGTAAAGTAGCTTGGGCTATCCCTGGCACTTAGTAGGTGCTCAGTAAATCGTAGATATTACTTTAATGGTAATTCATAATTATGGGCTGGAACTCAATAGCATATGGAGGGAGGGCATCTGGCCCTGGGTTCAATGGTCTTGAGTGCATTAAAGGAAAGCGAGGGTCCAGTCTCCTGCCAAGAGGAGCCTCTGTGACTGAGGAGCCTCCCAGCCCCTACACTCCCTATGCAACTCTTCCCAGTGGGCCTTTTGCTTGAGTCCAAACTTGATCTTGGCGCCTTTCCAGAGGCTCAATTCAAGAGAACATTATAGTAATAATATAACTCCCTATTATACACCAGCACTTAGATAAAGAAGAAAAATGTCCTGTGGGTCTAAACCTAAAGTATTTCAGAAAATTGCTGCCACTAAGTGCTCAGAGATCCTGCCATAAAAATGAACATACACATTTCTGGTCAATACAACAATCATGCTGCAACTTCATAAAATTAACGTAGATGGCTCCAAAGTAACAGCAGAGTAGTGGACACTACCGGCCTCTGGAGCATAGCAGCCCTCAGACCAGCCAGGCACCATCCCCAGCCACCTATGTGACCTTGGGCAGGAGTACAGTTTGATGTGGAATTAGAAGAGATGTTTGTGGAGAACTTCTCGGATTGCTTGGCACATAGTAAGTGCTTACGCTCATGTCTGTAATCTAGCACTGTGGAAGACCAAGGAAAGAGGATCAGTTGAGGACAGGAATTCAGGATGAGCCTGAGCAACATAGAGAGATCCCAACTCTACAAAAAAATTTAAAAATTAGCTGGATGTGGTGGTGGGCACCTGTAGTCCCAGTTGCTCGGGAGGCTGAGGTGGGAGAATCGCTTGAGCCCAGGAGTTCAAGCCTGCAGTGAGCTATGATCATGCCACTGCACTCCAGCTTGGGTGAGAGAGATCCTGCCTCTATTAAAAAAAAAAAAAAAAGATTGCTTTGTGTATTAGTCCATTTTCACACTACTACAAAGATACTGCCCGAGGCTGGGTAATTTACAAACAAAGGAGGTTTAATTGACTTACAGTTCCACATGGCTGAGGAGGCCTCAGAAAACTTACAATCATGGTGGAAGGGGAAGCAGGCACAAGGCGGCGGGAGAGAAAGCAAGCAAGAGCAGGGAAAACCGCCTTATAAAACCATCAGGTCACCTGTAATCCCAGCACTCCGGAAGGCTGAGGCAGGTGGATCATGAGGTCAAGAGATTGAGACAATCCTGGTCAACATGGTGAAACCTCGTCTCTACTAAAAATACAAAAATTAGCTGGGTGTTGTGGTGGGCCCCTGTAGTCCCAGCTACTTGGGAGACTGAGGCAGGAGAATCACTTGAACCCAGGAGGCAGAGGTTGCAGTGAGTCAAGATCACGCCACTGCACTCCAGTCTGGCAATGGAGCAAAACTCCAACAACAACAACAAAAAAAAGCAGGTCTCGTGAGAACTCACTCACTACCATGAGTACAATGTGGGGGAAACCCCATGATCCAATCACCTCCCTCCCTTGACATGTGGGGATTACAATTTGAGATGAGATTTGAGTGGGGACACAGAGCCAAACAATACCACTTTGCCACTGTTGTCCATTATTGTTATTATCATGACTGCTGTGGTCACACTTCAAGAATATTGACATGTAAGCAAGCTTATATCAATAACAGACTTTTCAGCTCTGGAAAAAGAAACAAATAGGAGACACCACTGAGCAGGGGGATTCCGTGAGCAGCATTACTGGATGTTCCTCCTTCTTCCTTGCCTTGGGATTTTATCTGAAAAGTTTGATGTCATTGCAGAGTTGTACTTTGAAGTGTAGCACATTTCCAGTGCAATCATGATTTATTATGGTATAAATAATAAATCATAGGGGGCCTGGATTTTGCAAGAACCCAGTGAAGCATCCCTCTACATACACACACACACACACACACACACACACACACCCCACTTTGGTAAGTGCTGCTAGGACAAGACTTCCACAGAGGTTTCATTTAGAAATCATCCACCCGCTAAGGCCACCCTCCACCCTAACTCCTTACACTGAGGGTCTGCACAATGAAGCTCCTAGATGACCTGACAAGGTCCAACTTGGCAGGGATGCACTCTCCAGCACAGTCCAGGCTCTCAGCACCCAGCCAGGCGGCAGCTCCTCAGACCCTCCCCTAAGTACTGCAGGAAGCACAAAGGCCAAAGCCAGAGGCCCCTGTTCTCAGGGAGTCCACAGCCATGCCAGAGAGGAAAGTGCACAATACAAGGCCAAGTATATTTTAATACTGAAGAGGGCAGGCCATCTCCAAGTTCAGGCAGCATTTCTGTTCTAGTTAAAGCAGACAGGCAGGGTCCTAGAAAGCCTCTCTCCTAAAGCCAGCACTTTGTAATAATAGCACTGATGGATTCCAGTGGATTTTGAACTCAATTATCCAGTGCTCACTTGTATCATGCCTGCATCTCTTACGCATCTGATGAGCATGGCTGCGCTTGGCTAATTTAACATGGAGCATTTGACAAAGCCTGTTAGAAACGGGCCCCCTACAGGACCACCCATTAGGCTGCAGCCTGCAGCTGCCCTCCACCGCCCACCACACAACTTGTGCTACGTGAGTCGCTCCTGTCGTGCCTACCTCTGCTGCAACCTGTCCCCCAAGTGCCACCAGCCATTTTCCAGATCACTGAGGAGCTGATGACTTGTTCATGTAACATGATAGTGGTGCTTTCAGCTCCTGTTTTCATTGACTCCTGGTCTTCCAGGACAACTAGAAAGAAACAGATCTGTTTGCCAAGAGCCACGGCTTGGCTAGGTCCTTCCAACACCGGGGTCCTCCCGGATTTGCAGGTGGACAGATGAATAACTTCAGGGAGAGCCTCGTGGGGTGGGAGGGGCTGGCAGGGGCGTGGGATTGCCACGTCTTCATTCCTTTGAGGATGAGAGAGTGAGAACTCTAGGCTGTGATTGTTGTCTCAGCTGTGGGAAGAAAAGAGGAGGGCCTCTCAGGCACCTGGATACACTGGCCTTCACATTTCAGAGCCGCCAGCCTGGGTCACGGGGGACCTGCCCCTCTTTCCCACCTACATGTTATTCCAGCCATAAATCCAAGTGACAAGCTTGAACTTTCCCCAATTGACATGTTTACAAGGGAAGTCCACATTTGACAGGAAAATTAAGCCTATCAATCACTTAACGAGCTCGTTAATGAATGGTTCTCTGATCTCCTCTGGTAGCTGAGTTTATTGATTAGGGAGGGAGCAGTCCCAGCCCCCATCCCTTCCTCCCTATGCCCACCTCCCACCCACCCTTCCCTCTGCCAGATGTTGCTGACCTTTGACCTCCCTCCACCACCCCCAGGCACCCTCTCCTCCCTGTAGCTCGGCAGACGGTTCTGGTTCAGGGTTTATCGGGAGGTCAGACCCCCTCCTGGCTCTGTTCTCTGACAGAACAAAGGGAACAGATGCAGGCTCCGGCCTGCAAGCACCCACCCGGCATATGGAAGCCATCTCCTTGGTCCCCGTAATTACCGGGAGCTTGCTTCTTCAATGGGGTTGTTTTTTATTGCTCAGAAACCAACCTATTCCCCAACATAAAACCCTTTAACGGTGTCTCCCTACGGGGTTTCTGGGAGAGGTCCTGTCAGGTATAAAATGTGCAGAACCCCTCTGACAGCCCACAGAGGTGAGGCCTTCCACAGTTAAAAAGGGGGACAGGGCCGGGGGAGGCAGGTTGCATGGTGGCAAATGGAGTCAGGGTCCCTTTGCATTTGGAAGGTCCCGTAGTGTTCCTGTAGAGCTTTCTAGAGTGTTACCAGTCAGGAGGAAGAGCTAGAATTGGTTAAAAACACAACCAGTCGCCTCCCGTTTCCAGCACACACGGAGGTAGGGCCTAAAGTGCAGGTCAGACACCAAGCATTGGTGGAGTAACTATTTTGTGTAAGAATAAATGATTAATGTCGATTACAAAAAGGCCTGCCACTTAGTATGCGTTAAGTTAATAGAAGCAATACAGCTCTGATCTCGATGCTGTCTCCAGGATGTCAGATCTTACAGGCTCACTGAAGGGCAGAAACTTGGAGATAGGAATTGAACAACAGAATAAAGGAAGAAATGAGCTTTTGGTTGGAAATGGACGGATCTCCAACCCAACAAACCCCTAAACTCATGCCTCAAAAGTGAGATAACAGAGGCCTTCCTGGGTTTCTTCTCTGAAGTATGTGCTGGGCCTCTTAGGGAAGGTTGGCAGAGCTTATGTGATCTGAACACGAGGATTAACTTCCTGGGGCAGCCACAACAAATTATTACAAACTGGGTGGCTGAAAACAACAGAAATTTATTCTCTCCAAGTTCTAGGGGCTACAAGACTGGAATCAAGGTGTTGGCAGGCCTTGCTTTCTCTGAAGGCTCCAGGGAGAATCCATCCTCACCTCTTCTGTCTTCTAGAGGCTTCCAACAAGCCTTGGTGTCCTTGGCTGGTGGCTGCCTCACTCCATCTCTGCCTCTGTTTTCCCACAGCTGTCCTCCCCAAGTGTCTGTGAGTCCTCTCCTCTTTTTATAAGAATACCAGTGATTAGATTCAGGGACCACCCTGATCCTGTATGACTTCAAATGCTTGCTGGCCTGTTTGTAAATATCATGTGGCTGGGGCAGTGGAACCCCTTTGACATGCCAGTGTTAAGCACCTAGAACATGGCACATTACAACTAATTACATCACCAAAGATCCTATTTCCAAGCAATGTCATATTCTGAGATCCTGAATGGACACAGATTTTCAGAGGATTGCTATTCAACCCGGTACAGAGGGCAGAACGATGGAGGAGAGAGAACACTCTGGATGTTGGGGTGAAATGCTTGCTGGCCTCTCAGTGCAAGCTGGAGAAAGGCTGGAGCCTGGAGCCCTTCCAAAGAGCAAAAGGAAAGCCTGAGGAGTGAGGGAAGCACTGAGGAAGACAGGAAAGGAATTGTACCCAGGTAAATCGCAAATACCAAAAAATATGAAGATGGCCATTTCAGTGTTTAAAATGTGCTCTGGGTAATTCCAAACAAATTTTAAGGTCATTTTCAGACCATAAAATTCTCTGATCTAAATCAGCAACTCCCCAGGTAGGCCCGGGTGCTCGGGCTGCAGACCTCCCCCAGATGGCAGCCAGCAGGTTTGGGAGGCTCCCGCTAATCTGGCAAATGAGCGATTATTCTTCCCAATGATTGCAGAAGGGCCCTTCTCAATATCTGTAGGCACCTGCTCTACTTGTGGACTGATTTGCTGTACTTTTTCTTCTTTCTCTGGAGTTCTTTCCCAGAGGGTGGCTCAGTCACAGGAAACACAAAAATGACAAGCCTCACCCAATGACATGTCCCACCTTGTTAGCCAAAGGCTACTTCTCTGGGCCTCTACTTTCCAATCTCCTTCTAGCCAAGAGAGCAAAGAGCAATGTGAAACCTGTTTGTAAGTATCATGTGGCTGGGGCAGTGGAACCTCTTTGACACGACAGCATTAAGCACCTAGAACATGGCACATTGCAAAACTCCTGGGCTTCATGCTGTTCATCATCACTTCAGACGGCCTCTACCTGTGCTGCAGGGGGCATGAGAAGAGGGCCCAGGGCAGGGCAGGATCACATCAGAGCCTGAAGATACAAGCATACTCCACCTGAGTATCAAGAAATTGATTGTTTAGTAGGTTCCTACGTCATAAAAATAATTCTTGAGAATCAAGAGAAGGAGCCTGGTATTCGCATCACATAGATCCTGTTCTTAAACCCGGCCCCATCACTTACTGGCTCAGCGAACTTGGGCTTCTATTTTATGTCTCAGAGCCTGAGTGTCCGCATAGGTAAAGTGAGAATTACAACAAGTAATGTTTGTACGGTGCTGGCCAGACTAGGCCTTGATAAAGTGAATTCCCTCCTTTCCCTGCAGCTACTTGTGTTGAATACTCTATATGTGTAAATTGTCTCTATTTTCTCATGGGATGTGTGGGTGGAAGAGCCAGTGGCCACCTGGAGAATAGTTCATCAACATGTAACTGACTATCCCTGCCATGGTGCAATGATGGATTTCCTGGAACCATTGTCCGTAAACTGGGTTTCGGAGAACTGAAATGTATTTCACAGGTTTGCCATGTCAGCGAGCCTTGTGCCATATCATTCGCTAAACACGAAAGCAGGTAGTACTTCTTATATCTTGGATGTTATATCAGTCAGGGTTCTCCAGACAGACAGAACCAGTGGAATCTATGTATATGTGAAAGGGAGTTCATTAGGGAGAATCAGCTCACATGATGACAAGGTGAAGTCCCATGATAGGCCATCTGCAAGCTGGGGAAAGAGAAAAGCTGGTAAGTGACTCAGTCTGAGTCCTAAAGCTTCAAAAACAGGGAAGCCAACAGTGCAGCCTTTAGTCTATGGCTGAAGGCCCAAGAGTCGCTGGTGCAAGTCCCAGAGTCCAAAGGCCAAAGAACCTGGAGTCTGATGTCCAAGGGCAGGGGGGGAGGAAGCATCCAGCCCAGGAAGAAGAAAGAGAGCCAGAAGACCCAGCAAGCCAGTTTATCCCATCTGCTTCCACCTGCCTTGTTCCAGCCATGCTAGCGACTGACTGAACGGTGCCCACCCACACTGAGAGTGGGCCCTCCTCTCCCAGTCCACTGACCTAGATGTAGTCTCCTCTGCCAGCACCCTCACAGACTTACCCAGAAACAGTCCTTCACCAGTCATCTGGGCATCTCTTAGTCCAATCAAGTTGCCACCTAATATTCACCATCGCAGATGCAAATTTTTCTTATGTACTTGAAGACTGAAGACGTGGTCCATGAAAGGAAAGTTCAACACTGATTACAGTGGGCATTGCTCAGAAATTTCCTCCTGGAGACCCCTTCCCCACTGCTGAGCTCAAAGAGGGCCTAAAAGGCATTTGCTCTAAGAGGCGCATGGCCAAATGGAGTAGGGTGCAGAGCCGCCCCAAGTAGACCACACTCCCGTTCATCCTCGCAGCCCCTGCTCCTGACCAGCTGCCGTTGCTTTCCTCTGAAGGCCTGGACTGGCCTCCTTCCTGCTTGATCTCTGGTTTTCAGATTATTCCCACACCTCTCCATCCTATGCCTTCCACCACATCCCTGCTTCCAAAGGATTTCTTGTAAGCACAGGTCTGATGGTGACATGCAA